>NC_092814.1:116063228-116391840 GCF_023375885.2 Dermacentor andersoni | reverse complement strand
TTACTCATGAACCAGAAATTGCTGTGCTCACAGAGACTTGGCTATGCAAGGATATATAAGCGAATTCGTTCCAAAAAATTACGTGTGCTTCCGTAAAGATCGAGATAGAAGTCTCGATCTTTACGGAACTTTACGGGGTTGCTATTCTATTTAAGGCGTGTTGAATGCCCGACACTTCAGACATTGAAAGCATTTTTTGTACTGCATGCAAAAAACTCATCTGTCCTCGAAAATCTTGAGAATTACATGATCTCTCATATAAAGCCCGACGATATTGACACGTGAACTCGTTTATATTTTACGGGTGAGCGCTTTTACCGTCTAAGAAATGTTATCGCTCAGCGCAGGACGCGTCTACATGTATTGGAAGTTTCTAGAATGTTATCGATGCTTCTATCCGCTGTCTGTTGTCGCCGAACCTTGCGTAATCTGATTGCATGCATGCGCGACGCGAGTGGCGTAGAACTTTGTGGAAGGCACTCGGGTCCCAGCGATTACTCTGGCACATTCGACGACTGATCTATAAAAGCCGACGCGCTTGACTGCTGATCAGATTTTCGACGATCGCCGGCTGTGTTCGCCGTTGTCGCCGTTCTTTGAGAGCAGCCTGTTTTTCTGGGCACAGGTTCGCCCAATAAAGTTAGTTTCGCCATTCACAGTTTTCTTGCTGTGTCCTCAACCGTCACTACCACGTGACAATATATCAATTTTAGCCGACGATTTTAATTTGCCGAATATAAATTGGAACACTTTCTCCGCGCAGTCCTCAGATATGAATAACATTAAAATGTCATTCGTAGAATGGTGTCCGAAGTACTTGTTTGTATTGTTTAGTAAGTCTCTGAAAGATGGGTGTATTGCCAGAATGAAACCATTGCACAAACCGGTCACAAATCAAATGTCACATTATTTTTAATTTCGATTTGTTACAGGTTGTATCTGAACCCACCAGACTTCAGAACGCCATTTCAATCTTAGATCTGTTTCTCGTGAGTGGTACTGTGAAAAACCGTCTTGTGTTACGTCACACCTGGTATATCTGATCACGAAGCCTTAGCTGCTGTTTCGCAACATCTCCTAACTGATGATCAGCGCATTAAAAATAGTCAGTTCCCAAACTTTAAACGCGCCGACGATGAATCAGTCATTGATTGGCTGGATTCTTATTTTATAGAGAGCACTTGTATACATGACCTATGGCTAGCTATACAAAAATATTATTCAGAAATGTATAGTAGGCTTTGTGGCAATAACTAAAAAATCTACACGTATGCCAATGCTTAGATTACTCGAGAAACACTGCAGCTACAACGCAACCTTAGAAGACTAAAAAAGAAAAAAAAGAAAAAATTCTGGAGGTCTATTAAGCCGAGTTCATGCCCTAACACTTCGTTTTCATTTAATGGCCACTTTCTGAGTGATGACCCTACGGTTTGTACAGCTTTCAATAACCACTTCAAATCATCTGTTTCTACGACAGATAATCTTCTAATGTTCAATATGTCCTTACCACGCATGCCGGATGTGGAGATTTCTGAGCACGGCATTTTCAACCTTTTGCTTAAACTAGGGCTAGGGGTTAAAAAATCTCCCGGCCCGAATGATATCCCAAATGCTTTTTAAGAAGGTATGCAGAATGGTGTCCTAAGAGCTTGTTTGTATTGTTTAATAAGTCTCTAAAAGATGGTGAGTGAGTGAGTGAGTGAGTGAGTGAGTGAGTGAGTGAGTGAGTGAGTGAGTGAGTGAGTGAGTGAGTGAGTGAGTGAGTGAGTGAGTGAGTGAGTGAGTGAGTGAGTGAAAACTTTACTGAGCTCTAGTATGGTGTATTGCCAGAATGAAACCATTGCACAAATCCGGTGACAAATCAAATGTCCCATTTCATTAACACCTACTTCTTGTAAAATTTTCGAGCACATAATTTATAAACATATAGTTGATTTTCTTGAACAACCTAAAGTGCTACCAAATGCTCCACACGGCTTTAGAGGAGGTTACGCAACTGGCACACAATTAATTGGAATTGCGCATGATTTCGTAGCGTCTCAGGAAAAACAAAGGAAAACAAACAGACGTTCTACATGGATTTTAGTAAGGTATTTGACAAAGTCTCTCACAATAAAGTACTACATAAATTAGGTTTTGTAATACCAAATCCCAAACTGCTAGCATGGATTAGAGTTTACCTTTCGAACCGCTATCGGTATGTTTCCCTAAACGGCTCTTCCTCAAATCGAGTTGGTGTTGATTCTGGTATTTTCCAGGGGTCTGTGCTTGGGCCTCCGTTGTTTCTGATTTTTATAAATGGCATCATTACTTACACTAATGTTAATATTAAGCTATATGCGGACGACTGCGTGATTTATGACACAGTTAGTTCAATTGAAGATCAAGTCAGGTTAAATGAGAACCTCCAAGAAATCGTATCGTGGTGTGAGAAGTGGCAGATGACTATTGATTTTGAAAAAAAAAAACCGTCTTTATGCTGTCAGGATTGGGGGCTCAATCCCATCGCTCGTGATCCGTTGTCAAGATTGGAGTCGGGCATGAATTAGAAGGTAGCTGGCCCATGCCGTAGTCCAACTTATCCACGCTGAGGACGTTGATGAAGGGAAGGACTGCTTCTCATCGAGAACGAGGAATATGGGTTTATTTACAGTATTTAAATCAGTCTAACATGACTGTTTGAGAAAGTACATCAGTATAACATGACGGCTTGAGATAGAATGTCAGTCCAACATGACTGCTTAAGAAAAGTGTGTCGAGCATCCGCACAACAGCAGTTTTTAAACACTCGGTCCTCCCGCGATACAAGGCGACGGCAACGTTCGTTTGGTGATCGCAAACTAGCCGCCTCTCCGCAGGACGGCCTGCACGCACAAAAGCACACACGTTCGAAGGTCCGGAGCCGACGTCAGAGGGGCCCCGTAGAACTCGGAGCCGTTCCGGGTAGCGCGTTGGGGAGTTTGGGAACAATAGTTGGCCCGCCGAACTCATTCCGTCACAAAGTCGATTTAGTTACGCTGTGGCTAGAAGTTGGCGGCGACGCCCCCGGTATGTTGCCGTCATAGTCGTAAGTAGGTGGCAATCTTGCACTGCAGCTCGCCGTTCTTAACAGCGCCGGGATGTTGCCGCCTATAGTCGTAAGTGGGTGGCAAACTTGCACTGCAGCTGGCCGTTCTTAACAATGCACATAACTCAGAAGAAGCTACTCCTCTTTCATGACGGTGCAAAGCCCATAGACGTGGTTACAAGTAAAGCACTTTAAATTTATCATATCAATTTGAGTATGCAGTACCCATTTGGGACCCGTACACAAACATCAACAAACTGGAAAGGATGCAAAAAAAAGGTAGTGCGACATATTTATAGTTACTGACGTACGCTCGTACGTGAGTTACTGAACTCATCAAGCGAAGTGGATTACCTTCAGTTATCAACAGAAATCTAATTTGTCGTCTAAAGTTCTTCTACCAGCTAGCAAAACAATATTATAACATTACATATTATCACTTACTCCGAAGGCTATGCTACAAGACAACGACATAATCCGAGTTCATGCCCAAACACTTCATTTTCATTTAATGGACACTTTCTGAGTGATGACTCTGCGGTCTGTACAGCTTCCAATGACCACTTCAAATCTGCTTTAACGACAGATAATAATTTTCTTGCAATGTTCACGCGAGATAATTATTTCTGATACTTTCTGAGCATTATTTTTATCCCTGGTTCGGGACTGTTAATTCTCCTTTACTTTGCCAAAGGTACATAACATATTTTTGTTTTTCCTGAGACGCTACGACATCGTGCGTAGTTCCAATTATTTGTGTGCCAGTTGAGTAACCTCATCTAAAGCCGTGTTGAGCGTTTGTTAGCACTTTGTGTTGTTCAAGAACATCAATTATTTGTTTACAAATTATGTGTTCGAACATTAAAAATTAAATTATGGGGTTTTACGTGCCAAAACCACTTTCTGATTATGAGGCACGCCGTAGTGGAGGACTCCGGAAATTTCGACCACCTGGGGTTCTTTAACGTGCACCTAAATCTAAATACACGGGTGTTTTCGCATTTCGCCCCCATCGAAATGCGGCCGCCGTGGCCGGGATTCGATCCCGCAACCATGTGCTCAGCAGCCCAACACCATAGCCACTGAGCAACCACGCCGGGTCTGTTCGAACATTTTGCAAGAAGTAGGTGTTAATGAAATGTGACATTTAAATTTTCACCGAATTTGTAACTCAGAGGACACTTCTTCCAGGAAATAAAGGAAAACATGCTGATTGTGCTCGTGCCTTATCTGCCGCGCCCCGGCCGAAGTAACATATCGCGTTTGGTGTTAGTTGGAAAAAAACCGTGATGGCTCTTGTCTTAGCGTAGATAAACTGCACGGATGTTCCTTCTTTTTTTTCTCACAAAAGCGATCACCACAAAAGCAAATTGACAACGTCACTGCAAAGGTTTAAAGGTGCGTTTTGTTTCGTCCCAGTCGCCATGTCTTTCTCTAATGAGCGGAAAGTAAACATGACCCTAGCCTTGAGATGTGCAAATGGCGACAAGTGTGGCGGTAGACCAAACGCATCGACAATCATTAGAAATTACGACAACCTGGTTGTCCAGGTTGTCATAATGGAGTCCTCCGGCAGCATCAAGAGGCAGCGGCGGAGGAATCCATTTTTGAGTCTTAGCCTACGCACGGACGTTCTAGCATCTATTGCCTCAAACGCCCATGCTAGCGTGCGGGACGTGGCCGCCCAGGTATCCAGGGACCTGTGTAATCGTCTGGATTTCTCGAATTGGGTCCTCACAAAAGCCGATGAGTCACCCGACTTTTTGAGCAACATCATGTGCACAGATGAAGCCAATTTTCACAGAAACGCCCAGGTAAATTTGCATAATATACACTATTGGAGCGATTGCAATGCACACTGGGTAAAGTGCAATCGGCACCGGTACCAGATGTAGTTCGATGCAAGGTGTGGAATTTACGCCGGTGCTATAATCGGTCCAATCTTCTTCGATCACACATTGACTGGACAGCGTTAGGTGAACAAAATCCTTGGAGTGGTATACGAGTTTCTCAGTGAAGCCCCGCTGAGAAACTCATCCACCTTGCTCATCCATCCATCTTGCTGTGGTATCAGCAAGATGGGGTACCCGCACACAGCAGCAGCCGAGCACTAAACTGGCTGGATGCGCAATAGATTGGAAGGCACGGGCCGGTAAATTGTCCGGCTAGGTCACCTGACCTCTCTCCACTCGATTTCTTTCTTTGGGGTTATGTGAAAGAGCGTGCTTATGTGAAAGCTGGTTGCCCGCCCCCCCCCCCCCCCCCCCCCCCCCCCGGAAAAATGAAAACTCTCCGCCTATGCAGCTGCTACATGGTTTGGACACATTCTGCAGGGGTGGTGGAGCGGATTCAACAGCAAGAGGCTTTGCTGCACGTGTATTCTGTGTGCGGAGAGCAGAATTCCTTGATGAGAGTCTGCGACGAGAACGACGTCGTCTGACGTCAGCAGCTGCTTCTCGATGAGTCGACCGGTCCCTCACCATTTTCTTCAAAGACGGAGAGTTCCCTCTTAACTCATTTGATGAGGGGTCGTGGGGCGCCTGACAGTTTGGACACTTATAACTTTTAGCCTGGCAGTTGTCTGCGGAGTGTTGTGCTGCACAACGGGAACATATCGTAGACTTTCCATAGACGACGCTCACGTGACGGAATTTCTGGCATTTTCTGCACTAAAGTGACTTGCGGACAAAAGACCGGACAGCATGTCGGAAATGACCTACCTTCACATGCGACGGAAGGCAGTCACCTTTAAAGACGATTTCTACACATCTGGAATTTCCGAGACGGGTCCCATGATTGGCAGGCTTAATCAAAAGTGGTAAATAATCGCCTGAGATGGTCGCATTAATGTCATATATGACGCCTGTAGTAGCCTCTTCTCCCAGCGGGATGATGGTACGAACGTTCATGCCACCGAGGACATGTAGCGACAGCGCACCGATAGTCTAACGCCGACGCCTGAGCGACGTCTACCGCAACAACATTCTTCCGAGAGTTGACTCTGACCTTCTCAATGCTATTTGGCAACAGTCTCTCGCGTTCAACCGATGCAACTTGCCTCTTGAGGAGCCTCATGTTGTCGGAGGGTAGCGCAGGTAAGAAAATGATGCTGCACTTCGGCGAACTCTGCGGATTCTTCATAGTAATTGTGTCCACAGAGGCCCTGAGCATCCGCCGCTTTGCTTTCTGACTCAGGACAGTCACGTTCGGAGCTGTCCGTCGTCGTCGGAGCTGTCATCGCTCTCGGTCGAGTCTATCGGGGTAGCCTCGCTGTCGCTCGAGAGGCAGTTCCGCTTCCTCCAGGCTGCCGACGCGGGTCAGGTGGCAGTGCGGGTGGCTCCCCTTCCATTCCCGTCGATCAGGGAACAGTGTTCCCCGAAAGAAAGCGAGAATTACCAGAACATCCTGGAGACGGAGCACAAACACTCAGCAACAGAATCACTTCGTCGTATTTAAGAAGTGGCTGCTTAAGTATTTAAAGGAGCTATGCGCCGTAAGTAGTCCAGCTTTTTAAGTGCTTTGTTGGAAATACAATTTATATCAGGAAACCATGACATGTTATTAGTGAAAGAAATGCCCAGGTACTTATATTCGAAAACTTTTTCCAGTGCGCAACTATTAACTGCTTAAGGAAACGTGGATGGAGACAAACGCCTACAAAATGACATCCACACGGTTTTCTTAAAATTTACAGTCATTTGCCAGGTTTTACACCATTGACAGAAGTTATTAAAAGAATCATTAAGAAGAATATGACCTTTAGGGGAGTTTAAGTTTGAAAAATCACACAGTCGCCCGCGTATATTGACAGGTATGTTAGAAGGCAAATCATTAATATACAACAAAAGATATATAATGGCCCCAGAGCGGAGCCCTGCGGCACACCGAATGCTATGTCAATAGCAGAAGAGTGTTCATGAAAGAAACGCTTTGCGAATGACCGGTGAGAAAACTAACGATCCAGTTAACAAGACAAGGATTGTTACATATTGAGTCAAGCTTGCATAAAAGTTTGGAGTAACAGTATCAAAAGCTCGTCATCGATGAAGTAGGCATACTGATCACTTGATGCGCAGGTAGACAAGCCATGACTATCGTCTACCAGGGAGATAGGGCTGTCCTAGCGCAAACAGAAGCTATCCACGTGCTGAGCCAGTTTCTGTGAAGCATTTAGGCCGCAGGGTTCCACAGCTGGCGCAGCGCAGTCAATGGCTGTATATAGCATCAATTTGGTAAGCATAAACAAAGCGCACTAATAATGTCGTCACCAAATTCTATCAACTGAGTAAAGGTGCTGTAACCACGACGAAAACCGTGTTGACAGTTAGATAAAATATTGCTATTGCCAAGGTAGTCTGAAATATGCCTCTGTAGTATATGATCCAACATTTTGCACGAGTAGGATGTTAGAGATATCGGCCTATAATTTAACAGACCATATCGCCTGATATAACGGAATAACTAGTCCATACTAGTCGATAGTGATTTCTTGAATGTAAGCGTTAGGTAGCGACAACACCAAAGAGAACGACGAAGAAAAGCATTGGGAATCTCACCTGGGCCGCCACTTTTTTTCATGTCAAGGTCCGAACCTTGACATGAAAAACATGTTTAACGTGATCGTGTTAAAAACACTTTCCTTGGAGACAAAGGCATCTTCAATAGGGGGATACACATCACTCCTGTAAGGAGGAATTTCGCGACTGTCTATTGTGAAAACAGATCGAAAATGCGCATTAAATGCTGTGCTGATTAGCTTACCATCTTAAGAACTTACGTTAGGAAAAACTGTGCTCTAGCATTTTCTAGGATACCTGCGCAATAGGTTAGTTCAGGTAACATTCTAGTAAAATTTAATGGTTTTCGTTGTCTTAACGCGAAATCATTCTTAATAATATGAAAGAGCGCATAGCATGGATGTCAAAGGCGCGCTTTAGGCGTCTCAATATGGAAATGCGACGGGACATGGGTAGTGATTTTCTAGTCATTCGAAGGACCTTTGTTTCTTAGTTTTTCAGAGGAACAAAGCTTCGTCGCTGCCGTTGCCTCGCCCACTGAAGCCAGAAGCGCATGGTACGAGTTTTATACCCTGGCTCGAGGATGTCACGGGACCATGCTGACCGGTATCGGAAACGTCCAGAACAACGTCATCGATGACGTAGGCATACTGATCGCTTGGTGCGCTGGTAGACAAGCCATGACTATCGTTCACCAGGGAGATAGGGCTGTCCAGGCGCAAACAGAAGCTACCCACGTGCTGAGCAGGTTTCCGTGAAGCATGTAGGTCGCAGGGTTCCACAGCTGGCGCAGCGCAGTCGATGGCTCGATCGGCAAGGAAGAAAGACTGCGCAAGAAGCAGTGTGGATGAGCCTGCTGTCATCGTTGCTGTTGCCTCGTCAACACATCCACTCCAACTCGTTTTTATAGCGAAGCCGTTTTCCTCTAGCCCCCGTATGCATTCCCAGGGGCGGTACCCTGGGCGGCTTACATCCGTATCGAGGATACGCAACGCCACCTTGACTGGCTCAAGGCCGGGGTGCTGCCTCCGTGACATAAGCCAGACGCTCCGGCGGAAGCGTAGGAACGCTTCAGTACAAATCCGCATAATAGTTGTGCACTTGGCTGACTTCTTTATTTCGGCTCTGAGTGCTCTGAATAAAATTAGGCAGAAATATAGAAAATAGAGAGACAGGTGTTTTCTACAGGCACCGGCGTTCTATTCATTTATTCGTTAGAGTTTGCAGCTTCCGCTTTTTAGCCTTGTTGTCCGGGTCAGACACCATGTCATTCAATCGCCGGCAGAAATTTTTTAGGAGAATGTTTGTACTGCACCACAACACATATGTCAGCACCACCTCGCTCGTGTGTCCCTTTTCACAGACGTCAAAGTCTGAAGGCTCCTCATCGCTGAGCAGTTGGAGTGTCAGTTCCGTGGCCACTTGGCGCTGGTTTTGGACCTTTAGCTCACGTAACTTAGCTGCTCATTCAACTCGGATATCTTCTTGGCCATGTAGCGGAGGAATGTACCGTCTTGATGCTCCAATTGCGGGTTCATCCCGAATGATGAACATGTTGACCGAATGGTCCTTGGTTGTGGCATGATGATGCTCCCGTGACTGCGCATGTACTTGTATGCATGGGACGATATTGTAAAAAGTATACAGCAGTACACCATGAAGTCAACAGAGTAGCGGCGTCGTTCTTTTTTTGTTGACATCAGCTGCACTTGCTCGGTGAGCAGTTGAATTGCCGGGAAGTTAACGTCTCCTTGTGTTGCACATATTTTGCTCAGAAGAGAAACGACAGTCTCGCAGATGTCCATATCTGAGTTTTCAGAACTTGAACTCACGGCACTGTCGAACCCCTCGACTCCCTCAAGCAACTCCAGCAGCCGTCGTTTGCTGTCGACCGCCGACGGAACTAGCAATTTGGAGCAGAGCCGCTTCACTGGTGCTTTTGCGACATTTACTGTTAAAAGTTGGGTCTGCTTTTGTAACAACAGAGTATTTAATGCAAGGAGCCTCATCGCTACAAATGTGAGCCAAAATGACGTGTTCATTGCATTCGATGACATGCCAAAATGTCAGCTGCTTGCCTCGAACGGAGTTTGCCAATTCTTTCAAACCACAAAGCTTGCCTGCTTCGTCCTCCTTCTGGGCAGTAATAATTGACTCCGCAAGCACTTTCTCAAAGGCAGCGGAGTCTAAGCGCATTCGCTTGCTCTTTGGGTCCACTCGTCTAGTCCCTTCTCTGGACAGGTAGCTTGGGTAATCGGGAAATACCGTCGGTACGGCATCAGGTCGAAGCCGTAAACGTGAGAGTGACGCTGTCACTGTGCGGCCGGAGGCTTTGTCAATATAGCTTGTTTCTCGAACGATGTCTTCGGCTTTAGACTGACGCTCGCACACCTAAACAAAATAAATATATCCTAGCATAAGTTCGGTTACTTGACATCGCGGGATATGTGTAACACATTTAGCCTTTACGTGCGACAAAGGAGTTGTACGTAAGCAAGGCTTGCAAACCAACGGTAGAAGCAACCTGCTCAGAAAATAAACATTCAAAATTTCTTACCCTGGAGTAAGCTGACACAATCAGGTTTTTACGTGGAATGGGACGTATCCACGCTTTTCTCACTCCGTCGGTTTTAGGGAACGAGAAGACGTGCACCTTGGGGCCTGTCTTGTAATTGCCATTGCATCACGGCACACAACACTTCCCAGGCATTTCGCAGTTTCTTATAATTCTGCACAACCCTGTTCGGCACACATAACACGCGATAAACACCGATGTCAGTAGCCGTTGCCGATTCACGCGCAGAAATAAAGATTCGGAGGCGTTTCCAGCGCTCGTTCCGCTCGGACGTGTTTTTCCGTAGCTCCGGAATTTCGCCCCGTTTGCTGGTTTCTTTTAACTTACACGTGCTCAATAAGATGTTTCCGACACAATACAGGGCCACCTGCCCTTGGTGCGGTGCCAAACCTACACTCTACCACATCACCTGGGAGTGCGAACGCAACAAAGCATTCCACAAACACGAACACCCGAGTGCGGAGCAATGGGAGAGTCGGCTCACCAGCAGCGAGCTCACGGCCCAAAGGGCCCTAGTGCAGCACGCGAGCGATGCAGCACGACTCAGTGGAGCCTTGGAATAGGGGCCCACCCTTGCTGAAGAGGAGTCTCAAGTCGCCAGCGCCAAGAAGATGAAGACGACGGAGACCTCGTAACCGCGAAACTCTTGAAAGACACAAAAGTTTTCACTCACTCACTCACTCACTCCCCGCTACTGGAACTCTATTGTTTATGGACCGCTTTGGCGGTTCGTAATTACTACTGGCACCTATCTACAAGGTCCGTCGTCATCTACACCCTCCTGCTGCGTCGTCCAACTCGAGTTCCTGCGCGGCTTCGCGAGTGCGAGTGCCCCCGCGGCACTCGCCGCATCGGCGCGGAGCATCCAAGATGTTGTCCGCTGCGTCGAAAGAGCGGAGCGTTGCCGATGCAGCTGCCATCCAAGTCAGGAGCGTCTCCTTCGTGGGGACAAGTGCAACGTGCGAAGGCGGTACCCTGAGCATGGATACCACCAACATGGAGCAGAACAGCCCTGCTGTCGTGGCGCACACCTCAGCCAAGAGAACGAAGGAAGCTACTGGCCTTCCATCGGATGAAAATGTAGCTCCAGCAGCCCCGAAAAGACCTCGCTCATCACAAGGCCTGCCCGCACGACCGACACGCACGTCTCCGGAGTCGCCAACAACATCGTGGTACAAAGTGGTTATCAAGCCTCGTGCTAGATATGACATGTCCACTCTGCACAACCGTATCATTCAAGCGGCCCTGAACGCCTGCCTCGAGACTTCCCGATTTCAAGGTTTTGCTCTACACAAACCCACTAATACGGTCTCAGTATGGGTGTCTGCTATGGCACTAGTTTATAAACTCGAAGAACTGCAACAAATACAAGTCTCGGAAGAGTGTGTCCTTCCAGTCCAGGCGTACCTCGCCAGCGGTACCGATTTAAGACGCTACGTGGTTAATGGCGTTGACCTTGACGAAGAACCCGAGAGGCTCCTGCAGGAACTATCGTGTCCCACACACAAGGTCGTGGCTGCTCGCTACCTAGGCAGCGGTCGTACGTGCCTAATCACGCTTCAAGGTCCTAATTTCCCACCTGAACGTATCCTGTATTACGGCTGCGTACTGCGCCCGCGTCCGTTCAAGCCTTCCGTTGTGTACTGCTACTCTTGCTTTAGACAGGGACACATGAAATCATCCTGCCCCTACCCACCTAAGGACGACACCATGGAGCCTGAACCGTCGGCATCGTTTAGATGCGGCCTATTCCAAACAAACGAACATGACATCACTTCCGCGACGTGTCCTACGAAGTTGAAGGCCACTAAGAAGGCTCGACAACGCCATTCTCGACAGCCAGCAAGGACCCCTCGAGATTCATCAATGGAACAAGTCCCTGTGTACAACCGTTACGCCGTTCTGGCCTCACTGGAAGAGGACGCTAGCCAGGTGACAAAAGCAAGTACAGCGACAAGTGATGCTGCCACTCGTACCTATAGCGCAGCTGTTAGGTCGTCCACTTCACAACCGCAACGGGCGTCACAATCGATAGAAGACACGCCGCTTCCTTTGGCAGACGAAGAGTTCGAGATCGACGCTCGCCTGGCCAACCTTGAAAAGGAAATCCAACGTCTCAAGGAACGCCGTACAGTGCTCCGGCGTCGTCATGACGGAGCGCGGCCGTCGCATTCGCCGTCGACGTCTAGTCCTGCTCATATGGCTAACCCGGCATCTGTGTCGAAGCCTCTTTCACCCCAAGAACTCCTGCGCTTCGTTGCGCAACACCTCCAGCATCTCACCTCGGTTCTACTGGCCAATCTTAATCTATGATGGCTGCTACGTCTTCAAGTGTGCCAGAAGGCATCTTACAGTGGAACTGTCGCGGCATCGCGGGGAAGGTCGGAGAGCTGCGTCAGCGTCTCAGATATGGGAAGCTGCGTGTCTGGGCTCTACTGCTTCAAGAATCCTACGGCCTGCCACCCATTCCAGGATTTGTGGCATACTCATCGCCTTCAATGTTGGACCGTAGGAGTGCTACGCCCGATGTCCCTCCAGGAAAGGCTGCAGCATATGTAAGATGCACTCTTCATCATACTCGCGTTGATCTTTCACGGTGGTGTACTCCAAACGCGCGTTAATGACATCTTAGTTGAAATCAAGAAAAAGAAATGGGAATGGGCAGGACATGTAATGAGGAGGAAAGATAACCGATGGTCATTAAGGGTTACGGACTGGATTCCGAGGGAAGGAAAGCGTAGCAGGGGGCGACAGAAAGTTAGGTGGGCAGATGAGATCAGGAAGTTTGGAGGGTCAACATGGCCACAGTTAGTACATGACCGGGCAGTTGGAGAAGTATGGGAGAGGCCTTTGCCCTGCAGTGGGCGTAACCAGGCTGATGATGATGATGATGATGGTGGTGTACTCTGTGGCAAGAAGTCGTGGCCGTATTGGTTCGTCTCCAACGCACGGACGTTATCATCGTTTCATACTATGCCCGCCCCTACAGTGGTCGTGGGGCTCGGTTGTGTCTCGGCTGGCTGGCGCACCTACGACAGAAACATCCTGGTTGCCCCATTATGGTAGCAGGAGATGTTAACGCGCCCCACACCACATGGGGATACGCTATTTTCAGTGCGCGTGGTACCTGTGTGCTGGACACATTTATGGACGCCCAATTCACTCTGCTTAATAATGTGTCAGTGCCTACTCGTCGGCGAGACCCCCCTCGCGCGCCGCCACACTCACCGGACTTATCTTGGTGGCTAGGAAGGACGACCGTCTCGTGGTCATGTGAACCCGACTGCTGGGGTAGCGACCATCATCCGATTCACCTTGGCTTATCTTCGGGCGGAACAGGCCGCCTCCGCCGACTATGTCGAGTGGTGGACTGGGATCGATACAGGGCGGTATCAGAAAGCAATGTATCCAACTTCATGGTGGACCCGTCCCATTGTCTTAAGGCGGCATTAGTTGAGGCGACACGTACGTCGTGGGTTGAGAATCGCGAACCGCTCCTGATTTGCAACTTCTGCGTCTCTGGGCGTCGCGCCGCCAAGCAGAACTTGCATCAGAACGTGACCCTGCATCAAATACCCTTCGCTTAGAGGCCCAACGCCTTACTGCAGTAGCTCGGCGCCATGAACACCGCTTAGAACGTGGCCGCTGGATGGACTGGTGCTCTTCTCTCGGACCTTCGTCGTCCAATGCCTCCATTTGGCGCACCTTCCGAGTAATGGAACGTGGTCGGCGTCCTCCAGAGCCCGCAGCCTGCGCCCTGTTAGCATCGGGCCAGACACCAGCAGTATTCGCACAAACTGTCGCCCACACCTTTTTTCCGGCTTTGGACACAGCACCGCCTCCCTTCGTTGTTCAAAACTGCCTTCCCGCGGACGCAGGCACGCCGCCTACGCTCTCTGACATCGAGGGTATACAAGCTGCCTTCACTATGGCGGAATTTTTAGCGGCAATCGACCTGTCGAAGCCATGCAAGGCACCAGGACCGGATGGCATACCGTATGAACTTTATAAAAACACGGAAGGCAAGGTTCTCGAAGTGCTGTTGGGGGCCATAAACGAAGCTTGGGCTACAGGAGTCATTCCCGATTCTTGGCGGCATGCAGAAATGGTCCCTATTCCCAAACCCGGAAAACCCCAAGATAATATCGCTCATATGCGCCCAATAGCACTAACCTCAACGTTAGGCAAGCTGATGGAGCGTATGCTCGCGACACGTATTACATGGTGGCTCGAGCGGTACTCATGGTATCATCTTGGCCAAATCGGTTTCCGAGCTCATCTAGGCGCAGAGGATGGCCTTGCGTACCTATCTTCTATGGTTCTCATCGGAGGCCGCTCCCGAAGAATTCGCACGATTCTGGCAATGGATATTCGTAAAGCGTACGACCATGCGAGTCACGAAGCAATTGTCGGAATTCTCCATTGGCTTCAGTTCCCTAGCCGTGTCTGCACATTCGTCGAAGCCTTCCTGTGCGCTCGCACCTTCTCTACGCCTGGCTGGCCAAGCAGCAGGTCAGTTCGTCGCACATCGGGGTGTCCCACAAGGATCTGTGCTCGCACCAGTCCTTTTCAGTATTGCTCTCCTTCCGCTAGCCTGGAAGCTAGCCACGATACATAACGCACAGTACATAATGTACGCAGATGACATCACTGTCTGGTCAGTTGATCCTGAAATCTGCCACCAAGAACAAGCGCTCCAAGAGGCCCTAAACATGACGCACAACTGGTGTGCTCAGATAGGCCTTGACATTTCCAAGGACAAAACGACGTACATGTCAGTAGCGAACAAGTATGGGCGCCGTCTACTGGCACTCCGGCCTCTTCAGTTAACTCTGGATCAGCAACCATTACACGAGGCTTCAACTCTCCGTGTACTCGGCCTTGAAATGGATTCCCCCGGATCTACGGGACCATGGGTCAAGAATGCAAAGCAACAGGACGCAGAAACGATACAGTTGATACGTCGCATTGCGAAGAAATCTGGCGGAGCGAGCACCAACATGGCTCGCCTTCTTGTCCGTTCTGCATTGCAACCACGACTCGTCTACAGAGCCCAGTTTCATCATCTCACGAAGGCACAATGGGCTCGCCTTGAGTCCATTAATAACGAAGCTATGCGGGCCATAACGGGACTACCACGTCTCACTCCGTTCCCAACCCTACAGGATGAGTCCCAACTCAACACTATTGACGAACTCGTACACCAACGTCGATGCGCGCGTGCCCTAAAGCCATCATATTTCGGCTCAGCTGCTTCACTGGCCCGGTACATGGGACACGAAATAGACAATCCAGCATCTACGAGACCCGATGTAGCTCCGTGGAAAAGGGTACAATTAAGTGACAATAAGCCTCTTGGTCGTCTGTATAGCCCGGTTCCTCGTCAGGCGAATGCCCATGTTTCCCGCCTTCATCGCGCCGATGACAATCAAGACGATGCGACTCTTGTAGCATACACTGATGCCAGCGTTAATGGCACCATGATTCACACAGCTCTCGTGTGTCCATTGATACCAGAGGCAGGCCAAACGTGCTCGTATGTTGCCGATCCTGCACCACCGGCCTACCTTGCCGAGCTTGCTGCCATACGAGACGGCTTGGCCGCGTTGCTACCTACTGTTCAACATGCTCGATACTCTCAACTCATCATTCGCACAGACTCGACTCAAGCCATCCACGACATACGTAGGGTGTCTCGGTCCACTCTATTCTCAGATAGCATTCACCGTCTTGCTGCCACTACGAATATCCTCATACGCGTCCAGTGGGTGCCTCGAGCAGCCCTGCCGGGTCTCCTTGAAGCAGATATGGCAACCCACCCACAGATTACAACATACCCACTTCCACATTTTCCTGAAGACGCCTGTGGACGACTGATCCGGGAAAAGGAAAACCTCCGACGTACCAAGCGAGCTCTCATACCTCCGTGTGGGTCAGACCTCCCTGGTGGGTTAACCCGCTGAGAGGAGGTTACGTTAAGGAGGCTACGTGTCGGGGACGCGCTCACCCCTTCTGTGACCGCTCTCTGGCCACAACAGTACCATGGTCCTTACGGCTCATCGTGCCCATTTTGCAACACAGGAATCCAAAATGTAACAGCGACACACCTATTATGGACGTGCCCAGGACTTCATCTAAGCCGTCTCCGCCACCTCCGGGCAACAGGCCTTCGGCCTGGCCGCCCACCCGACCTTGAACGTTGGATTCATGGACCCCATCATCGTTCACTCCTAGATTTTTTGCACGAGTCGAATCTGTTCGTGTATTTTTAACATCTTTTGTATTATGCCTAAGGGCATGCTTTCGAATTAAAAAAAAATAAAAAGTAAATAAAGATTCAAGCAAACAACCACGTTTTGCAGCGACCACGTGCGTTTGACGGCACCACGGACGCGCGTTCAAGCATGCCACTGCTGCCGCCGCCGCGCCGGGGACCAAGGCCCCATGCCGAACACGTATGATCACGTGGCCACAGGAGCACCCCGGCCTGGAAGAATTTCCTCTAGGTGGCGTTGGGATACGGCGCATGGACGTATCCAAACGTAAGAGGCGATTGGAGGTTTGGCGGAAGAAAAGTAGGGAAACGACAAAAAACGGAGACGTACAAAAGCACAGTTCGCAATAGGGGATGAGAAAACTTGGTTGCGGGAGTTCATAGTGGTTTTTTTTCTTTTTTATTGTTTAACCGAGGTAGGACATTAGGCAGTATAATAGCAAGCGCTTGGTGGCGCAACCCGCCGCCCCGTTCCAAAGGGGACGCTCATAACATCCATCCATCCATCCATGGACAGGAATGGAGACAGGTAGGGGAGAGGGCGAAGTGTGTGGCGACAGCGCTGTAGCAATGGAGGTGGGTAGGGGGATAGGAGGGAAAGAGTGCGGGGACTGCTCCTGCGCACGTCCCCACACTCTTTTGTGGTTATAATGTCACGCGCGTCGGAGGTGCCGGCGCGGCTGCAGCAGCGGTTGCGGCTATTGAATGGGAGGTGCGGTGACCACGGCGGCGCTTGTATCGGCGTAGTGTGGTACCGTATGAAAAAAAATGCCTGATTTCATAATGCATGCAGCCCATATATGTAGCTTAAACAGCTTCGATGGTAATCCGTCGCCACATGAATGTGGCGACGAATTTTTTTTAAAATTCTTCTCTAAACTTTATTTTCATTATGTGAATAATTGACCTAGGTAAGCGTACTCCTGTGCAGACTCTATAGGCTGACTGGTGATTCTGAATTCTTGCTCCCTTGCCTGGCTAGTGAACTTAATTACCTTTGTCTTCTGCACACTAATATTCGACCACACTCTTACCCTTTTCCGGTTAAGGTCCTCGATCATTTGTCGTAATTCATACCCGTGGTTACTGAACAGTAGAATGTCATCTGCAAACCAAAGGCTGCTGAGATAATCGCCGCCGATCTTCACTCCTAAGTCTTACCAGTCTTATAGCTATAGGTCACTGATATTGGCTGAGAGTAGCGCCTTGTCCTGTCGTCTTTCTTGTCTCTGTCGTTTTGCGCTAAACAAAGTATTCATGGATTCGCACCAACTAGCCCGCCAACGCATTGTGCTGAGCTAGAATACTTCTAAGCATGCAGTGTATAGCATTGAAAAGATTGAATCTTTCCAATGTGATTTATTGTGGAGAGCTAAGGCAGCTGTGGGATATTTGTAGATATTTCCCAAGATATTCACGTATGCCTCCTGTACTCCTTGATTACGGAATGCCTCTATGAATGCTGGTATCTCTACTGAATCAAATTTTTTTTCGCAATATGTGGAAGCCATATAGAGAGGCTGATTGTACTCCGCAGATTTCTCAATTGCATGATTGATGACATGGATGGGAACCATTGTAGAATATCCCTTCCTGAAGCCAGTCTATTCTCTTGGTTGATTGAAGTATTGACCAAGTTCTATTGGAAATTATTCCAATAGAATTTCAATAGAACTGAAAGCAAGCTAAGGACCCTATAATTCTTCAATGCTTTAACGTCTGTTTTTAAGCAGAACATTTCTAATGTTGCGAATGTCAACGTTAAAATTGTTTCATATTAATGATGGAAAGAGTGTACATTATTCGCAACCTAGTCGAAGAGTACTTAATGTACGACTCGATTCTTTTCTGGCACTATTCGGACACCGGTAATTATTTCTCTGGTGAACCATTAATGGTACGGGCTATGCATTACACATTTCGCAGGAACAAAGCTTGAAATTCAATCGTTCACAATTCACTGATATTGGTCAAATAGCATACCAAAGGCCGGCTGCAACGAAATTTTGGACCGCGTAAAAAACCTATAGTTTCAGATAGTGCAGATTAGAGCAGTAACCGTGCAAACTTTTATACGTTTCGAATATGAGCTGATGTGTAACGAAAAGCGCGCAGAAATATACGTTTTCGGCACCGAAACTGAAAAACAACGCCGCTATTACCGGTTGCCAGCGAAATCGATGCATGACGCAAAACAGAACTAGCGTGGTGCCGGCGTCTGAGATTAGTGTTCCTGTATATGCTCCCGCAGGGAGCAGAGTTGCGCATACCTTTTCCGGCGCCGCTCGCACCGCTATTGGCCGAGCGCGAAAAATGACGTCAAATGATCCGCGCCGCTGCGAAGCCAACTTTACGGGCGCATTGCCGACTCACGCGAACTCGTCGTTTCCGTCAGTACCATCGCCATTGCAATCAGTGGACCGTCGATCGTGCGTTCAGAGGAGCAGCTAGAAGCTCTTGCATCTTGAATCTTTTTCTATTTGCAGATTTGCTGCTACTAAATAGTAAGCACTACTAAATAGTAAGTACTACTAAATAGCAATAGTAAATAAAAGTAAGCTTTGCTTAAAATGTGCACATGTCAACATTTGAAATGCGCTTAAATCTGTGTCTGCACCGCATGTATCGAAAACGTGCAGCTGTTGTGAACGATGGTTAGTGATAAATGGCGCTCTGTTAATGGTCACTGACATAACTGCAGGCACGATAGCTCTCTTGGCGACGGTCATTAATCGGCTGGTTTCGGCAGCCAAAATGCGCTAAGTGTCCACCTTACGTGTGTGAAGTTTTAAACACTCTTTAAAACATTTCTTGCTTTCTGGCCATGATAAGACAACTTCATATGCATGCTGAAAATCATTGCACTGCTGTTTGTGGCAACGTACTGCGCGTTTGCGAGCGAACTTTGGAGCTGTTCGAGCCACGGGAGTATATTATTTTGGGGAATCGAAGGCGGTCCCACCCCATATTTGTACGTTCGTGTGTGTGTTTGTATATGCGTGTTTACATAGGTACATACAAAGTTTCGGTTGGTTGGAAGCCCACCCCCTCCGGCTGCACGAATGACTCGTTCGAGCGTAGCCTGTATTAACAAGTGCCCTTTGCTAAGCGCCTGCGAACAATTGGCGCTTGTAGCTCGCGACCACCAGAGAAAAAGGCGGAACACCGCGCGGCATTTGGCTCCTGCGCGCGCGAGGAGTGGCTTCGCTGCAGAGCTGGATCACGGCGGCGGAACTATGCGCAACTCTGCTCCCTGCGGGAGCATATACAGGAACACTATCTGAGATTATTAAGCAGCGCCCGCGGCTGCCCGGCGCGCTGAAAACTCAGAGGCTGCGTGCTGCGAATTACGTCATATCCGCTAACCGCCTGGTGCAAGCGTCGTCAGCTTCTTGCTGTTATTGAAATGCTGCTACTAATAAGAAAATTGGACAAATATGTACAGCTTTGCCAAGATTACTATTTTTAATAATAGTAGTAGTAATAATAGTAATAGTCACCTCTATTGTTTGTGTTTGAGCAAAATACGATTGCGGGCCCACAGCCACAATGCGCTTGAGGGGCAGTGCCCGGCAGTTGCGGGTCTCGGGGGGTGCAAATTAAAAAGCGAGAAGAAACGGAAAGAAAATGCCGACAATAGTGATGTTTGAAAGCAAGTATGAGCGCTGCACACCAAATGTACATATGCAGCCGATTAGTACAAGAGCTGAATATGCAGCCGATTAGTACAAAATATACATATAGATACACACGCACATGTACGCAATATACATATATATGAATTCGCATACGCACCTGTAAATGCATATAGTAACAGATAAATATACACAATAATCCCTGTAATAAAAAGGGCAGACATATACCAAATTCTTTACATTTTGGGCTATAATCTTAAAGTTACGCCCTTTGGGGCTTGTCCCACAACAATAATCATCTTGCCCGCATTTACTTTCTCTCACGCTGCGAGCTCGGTACTTGAAAGTTACGAACGAATTGTGCGTTATCAGCGTAAGGCAGCATTCTCAACACAAAATTAGAGAGCGCTGAGTTTTCAAGAAAGGAAACGCAAGCAAGGCAGATGATGATTATCCTTGTGGGACAAGATAAGCCCCAAAGGCTGCAAACTTTTTTGGGAGCATACTTAATGAAAATAATAATCATACCGAGTGCCGAGAAAAGCGTATACTACGAAAGGTAATCGCTAAAAGCTGTTACGTTGCAATTCTATGTAAGCAAAAATTGCAGCCAATGCTAAAGCTGGATATATTACATTCTTAAAAGTTTGCACCTCTGGGGCTTGTCCCACGACATTAATCGTCATCTGCCTTATTTGCGTTTCCTTTCATTAACGCTGCGCACCCGGTACTTCCAGTTCACGAACGGCATGCGCGTTATCCGCGTGACATAGCATTCTCGACAAGAAAGTAGGGAGCGATGAGTTTTCAAGAAAGGAAACGCAAGCAAGGCAGATGACTGTTATTGTTGTGGGATAAGATAAAACCCAAAGGGTGTGAACTTTTTTAAGAGTGTACGAACCAAAAGGTTTGTGAACATGGGCCCTGGCTTCGAACTGAGGGGAACTGTCCTTAGCACTATCATAAAACCGTCTATTCGCTATGCAAGATGCCCCGGGTTACTTGCTCGCCGGAGTTTGCTCGACGGCAGTCAGTGAACAACAATAGCGCGGAACGCGCGAAAGCAGCTGACAATAAAATGTCAAGATAAAGCCACGTATGTCAACAAGAACACACCTTACGCAAGCCGCTTCCTCGTATCAAACAGAAATTGTTATGAATGCAATATTGCGATACAGTGACTGTCCAACTAGACAGTGGGACAGTCACTGTATAACGAAATTGCGGTATCTATACACTCGATATCTACACACTAGGCGTAAGCCTGGGGCGCGTCACGGGCGTGTCTCGTCTTTCGGACATTATCTATCCACCATCGAATGAGAACAATGCACACGTGATGCATATCCACGCCAACCCTTTCTTTCGAATGCGTTAATATACAACATTTTTTTGATGCGAAGGCACCAAATGGCCCATTGATCGAAAAAGCTGGCGTGTGTAGCAGCGAAACGGCACCTAAGTTTTCATTTGGCTGCGACGCCACGTCACGCGCGCGCCTCGACAGAGCAAAACGGGCGAAAGGGAACAGCTGCATCGCTGGCGCGCCAGCTGTTGAAGGAGGCGTATAGAGGGCATCGCCGCGACGTCGCCATCGCTCTCGGAAGCCTGTGTTATCCGCGCTTTCCTTGTCCGCGCAAGCCTGCGTTCTAACTTGGCCTCAATAATCGCTATAAAGAAATTAATGTAAAAAAAAGCAGAATAAATCCGAAAGCAAAAACGTTGGTGGTAGTGAGTCTTTTTTTTTTTGGTTGTGATTCAACATTTTTCTTATAGAGGTAAATAAGTAACCTATAGCCACTCGTAGGTATTAGTTCATGTTCCGCAGTCATCTTTCTAAGCACTCTGCGTAATGAAATCATGCTATTTGGACGGAAATTTTTATTTCCTAACCCGGCGTGACGAAAGCGGTGACGTCAAAATCACCGCGGCTTACTCGGGAGCGTCCCCATTAGATTGTGTGGCAGTCGGGCAAGGTAACATGACGTCACAGATCGAAGTGCACCGGCCTTGTGCTACCTAGGAGGCGTTGTCCAAGAATTCCAACGCGCTCGCTTGCCCGCAAGGAGTTCATAACCAGAAGGACCGATCAGCGGCGTTCAATTGGACATTAATGCTTTCACATTCACAACTCGTAAGGAGAACTTAGGTGTCCTCGAATTTTTCCACAACTTACTTGTCCATGTTGGTAATGGACTGGGTTGAACGATAAATAAATGAAAGAAGGCACTGACGATTTGACCACCTGATCGATTCCTCCTTTTGCGGCCGCCCATGAGGTAACGCCCAAGAGATGATGACCCATGAGTGAATCTAGATAAGCCAATCAAACTGGAGGCGTGCCGAGGATTGAGTTTCATGCCTAGACACCATTAGCTCACTAATCTGAGGGCTTCGCCAGAGCTCGTGGAGATCCAGAACTTCGCCAAACTCGGGCCTTCCTGCATAAGACCCCTGGTTCTTTTTTTTTATTTTTCCGTTGCGAGTCAACAGTTTTTCTTATACAGGTACATAGGTAACCAATAGCCACCCGTAGATATTCGTTCATTCTCCGCAGTCATCTTTCTAAGCATATTTTGCCGATCAAAATCGGGGCGCCTCCTATTTGTGGCCAGTGTCGCCGAAGGCCCGTATTCGTCCGATGAAATGTGGCACTACGGCAGCATGCCCTTAGCGCATGCCTACAAAGTGCGTGCCAGGTGCTTGTACCTCTGACTTTGGTACAAGTGAACTACGGCGAGAGCAACCCAAGGACCGGGAATGGGCACGGAGAGTGTTGACTGACGGGCCGCCGCGCTCGCTCAGCGCGTGGTTGTCATCAAAGGGTCCATCAGTCAGCGAGTGCGCGCAGCTGCATTCAAGCGCCGGGGCCCCGCATGGCTGGAGGCGGGCGGAGAGCGTCGTCGACATGAACGAGGTGACCTGCATTGGCCCGGTGACCTGTAGCGCTGACGGTGCAGAAATAAAAAGACGCAAAACGGGACAAAAACGAACCTGTTCCCGTCCTGGCTTCGGCCGCTGCTGCTCGCGCGGACGGACGGCCGGCCCACTGCTCCACCGACATGCTGCTGCTCCTGCTGTGCGCTCTGCTCGCCTCCGCGACTACGCGCGGCGCCGAACCTCCGCAGGGAGCCGACGGCAAGGTGCACTTCGACGGGTAAGCCGTGCACCGCTCGGCGGCGCACGCGCGCGATGAAGCGCGTTTGTTTTTCGCGCAACCTCCTCCAACCTCGCGCTGACGCCTCTACTTTCGCGCCTTTTGGGGAAAGCCAGGAGGCACGGATGCAACTTAACGCGAGCACGCATGTTCAAGCGCATGTTCAGGAGCTGTCAATTCGTATTCATTGCTGGGAACCTCGGGTAGTACGTCTATAGTCCGCGCCACGCCTTTACCGCGTGTTCTGAACTCAGCCTTACGGTTCCAGTGCGAACATGCTTTGCCATAGACATACAAACTCGGGGTCATACTTCCACTCTTCAACAGGATACGCATTTAAGCGAGGAGGCGTTTGCGCCAGACGCACTCTACTAGTTCCTATTCTTCTGCGCTCGTGTAGTGCCGTGCATACGTGCCTATGTACATTAGGATTCAATCCGCGTTGCACATCGACAAGGATTACAGGAGCGTGGTCGTGCCTTACCTTGTAGAAGTCGTGTGATATGTGTGGCCTATAGTTCTATCAGACGCTTGTGTACAACCTTTATCGCCTCAAAGAAGTGCTGGAGAGCATACGCTCGTCTTCATTTGACTGCTGCAGAGCGACACCTGTATACGAATGGAGCACGTTCATGCGCTCTATATCCATAAGAAATCACTGCTGCACAAAACGCCTCGACGTACCACGTGCGGATAGACCACGGCCGCGACGTCGAGAAATTCGAGCGCACGGTACCCAACCAGTTTAACTCGGCCGTGACTGTGCGGAAGGCTCACGACCATCATCACGACAGCAGTAGACGTTGCGTGTTCTGCAAGGACGTCAAAAACTATAGGTTAGTCTTAGATGACGACCGCCTCCAACTCCACTGCAGCCTATGGCATATATATATATATATATATATATATATATATTCAGTCAGCATGGAAAAGTCAATGGCATGGTATACCCAATTCTCTATTACATGCCACTCATGGTGATCCGATCTAAATGCAGTATGGCTGCAGAGTTCGCCAAGTAGCGATAAATTTGTTGACGGCAATAAGTAGAATGCAAAAACATTTTTGCTTGTGAACTGGTATGTGTGTATACGTATGTAGAACTGGCTGGGCTCTTTCTTTTTCTTTTTGCCCGCCATGATATATGTCTGCTTCCGTACGCGATTGCGTGTTTGTGAGCAGTGTGACTGTACACAGTTTATTATATTAGTAGCCGCAAATTGCGGAAGACAGAGTAATTAGGCCATGTTTGCTTAGGAGAAATTCTAAGACTAACACGAGTTACGACATATCCGTGACCAATAAGGCATCCAATTTAGTATTTCCTAAAAGGCTTTACGGGGACCAGAAATACGTAGAATTCCAGTGTATCTTGTTTCATAGAGGAACTTGTCTCAAAAGCTGGTGCCAGCTTTACGGACACTCCTTGAGTGCCCAACTGCAGCTTCAATTCCACCATCCCAACATGCTCTCTACAAACAACATTCTCTCCTAACTAACATCTAATAAGTGAAAGTGGTAATCATGTAATGCAATCAGGATTACACAGGGAAACAATATCTCCCTCTTCAAGTAATCCAGCCGAAGCGGCGGGATTGCAGTTTCTACGACATGTGTTTCTCGAATAACAAGCGCGTAAAGAAAGCAAAAACAAAAGAACGATCAGCATATTTGATAAAAAAGCAAAGTGAAGCTTTAAGCTTCAGTACACTGAAGCTGTACTAATTAAGAGGTTGCGCGTTTATCAATGTTTTGAACCTAGATTCTTGAAGTTTACATCACATAATACATGCAGCTCTCGCGTCTCATATGTCACGCCATGCATGGGGTTTATTTTGTCGACTGTGTTCGGTGAGTTTCGCTCTGTTGTGCCTTAAGCACAACAGAGCGAAACACACACACACACAGCAGACCAGGATAGCGCAAGCCTGCTGTCCATCAAGCCAACCGATGCGCCATATTGCGCGATCCTTGTCTGTTGTGTATTTAAATAGGCGAAATCTTCACAATAAAATTTACTTGCGATTTAGCGCTTGTCCTGTGCGTCGGTGTCTTTCTCTTGTCCCGTCTTGAAACTGCGCTTACCAGTATTCGTTTATTGGACTGCAGTGTTATTACCAGCATCAGTAAACGACATCATTTAATGAAGCGAATGATCAGCTCATTACACGAATCTGCAACACAGGGAACGCAATTGCAGGTTTTCCTTACCTTTTTGTTTGAATCATTGAAACGCAGCTGAAGTTGCGTTTGACGTCTAGTGGCGCCAGTGACATAATTCTATTTTCATTTTCTCATTCTCACATACTCTAAAGAATGTATGAGAACCTCCTATCGAGAGCGTTTATGTCAATTGCAGCACAAGAATCGGAACCGTATTAGAAGATGTTTAAGTAGTTGGAGTTCCCCTGCACAAAAACAATGTTGCCCATGGAAAATAATTCCCTAATTACTGTCAAAGTCGCGATCGCGGAAAACTGAATACTACCTACTCGTCTTAGACAGTCAATTGGATACCACGATATTCAATTCGAAATTCGAGAAATTATAACATTCTTACACCCTTAATTGTGATTTCTATCTTGGGGACTTACCGCATAAAATTAAATTCATTTCAGTATGAGCGCTAAAGCAATGTATGGGAGAGACAATAACTGTGTGTGTTCTGACATCGAAACACACCTCATGCCTCCATATACACCTTGATCAGGCATCGACCAACAAATGCTAACACGATGGCGGTGCAGTGTTCGTTTCGGCTAATTTATTGCTGCTTTTTTCGAAATCGATAATCCAGAACAATCAGGCAAACAAAGTGGATAGATTTCTAGTAACAACCACGAATGAACCATGAACAGACAATGAACTCAAGGAAAGCATTAGAAAATTAACTTTTATTGCTCAAATGCAGAGTAAATTATTAATGACGGTTAAAATTGCGATAAATTTCACATTTTAACAAGGAATACGTGGAATGAGAGTGCAAGAATAGAAAACTAGCCGCCTGTGACCTGCCGCCATGGTCGTGAGTGGCGCTGAGCCCCTCCGCCGTCGCGCACATCGAGGCACCCTATCGCAGGGTAGACTCTCAGGCCCGGAAAGGACCGGTCAAGGCGTGGGCCATGGAGGAAGGAAAGGAAAATTTTCCTTCCTCCATGGTGTGGGCCCATAGAGCTTCATATTACTATGTGTGTGGGCCAAGTAAACAAGAAACCAGCTTGGTTTCGCCAGGCCCCGCACACTCTCAAGTTCAAAAAATGGCCACAGATGGCGAAAAAAAAATGGACTGTGCGACGCTGCTAAAAAACAGGCATTGTACAGAAATTAAAAATATTCTCCCGTGAGCGCAATATCTGCAGCTATAGGCGCCGTAGTAAGCGCAATTTTAACCTACAAACTTTCTCCGACACTAATGGAAGCGTTTTTATTACATGTGACTTTATCCTAGGGCTAGCTTTAGTGCCACGTACATAAAAAAAAAGTTGCAGTTTCGCCCGAAAGGCGAAGCATCGATTGCCATGACAAATTAGTGCACAGCTATACGAAGTAAGGATAGATATAGTTTTATCGGCCGTACGAACTCGTAAACACAAGCATATTAACTAAATTAACAAGCATGGTGTCACGCGCGCACAAGCAAACATGAACAGATCTCACTCGATGACCGTGGGAACTCGCTGTCAAAACGCTGCAGTGAGGAAACGCGGCAGCAGCGCCGAGCGAATTGACGTTCGTGCAGCCGCTCGCATCAACGCGAAGTACGCCGCGAAAACATCGCAGCGCGGACTTCGTACCCGTCGCAGATGACTTTCAAGATACAGCGGCCCGGCCGGGGGCGTGCGGCCGCCCATGCCGCCCGGAGTAGAACGCGCGCCCCCTCCCTGCCCTGGCGCAGGCAACGGCTTTCCGCCGTTACGTGCACGAGATTGAGCGGCGATCGCCGGCTCACCGTCGCAAGCTTTCACGCGCACATACACCGTACGGTGCGCGGCGACGATTCTATTGCCCTTCGACCTTTTTTTTCGTTTCTTTTTCAATCGCGCGCTGAAAAACAAACGCTCTTATTGCCTTTCATGAGGAATTTTCGTCTTCCGAATGTATTTGTTTTCGCTTGTGTCGCAGGTATACAGTATACAGGCTGTACCCGAAGGATGTGCAGCAGCTGAAGTACTTGGCTGATCTTGAAAACAGCGAAGTCGATGGAGTACGTATGATCCTTTCAGTTTGTTTGCAAGGCTATTCGTGCCAGATATGTAAATAAAGAAAAGGCTATAAGGGTAGGTATACTGAGACAGAGAGAGAAACTTGCATTTCATTTGCAATCTCGCCGGGCCAAGCGATCACGGAGTCCCGTGCAACTGCACTTGGCGGCACTTCGGGCCCGAGCGAGCGTTGGTCCTTGATCCAACGCTAACTCTTGGGAAAGCCACGATTTACGTCCGGTGGAGCGGGTGCTTCGCTTTTTGTAAGAGAATTTGTGGAGCTGGACGGCTTTTGAAGGTTTGGTGGTTGGAGAGGGGTGGATGCAGAGGAGGAGGTTATATGTAGGGGCGTTCATAGGGCTCGGTGCCAATTGATTGGTTGCGTCAGTGATGACGTCATCCGTGCCGCGGCGGATGCACAACAGAGTTGGTATAACGTAAGTATTCTATTCTAATGGGCTATTAACTTTCGTTGTTCGTCCGTGGTTATCATGGGGATCGGCTGGCCATGAACGATGGGTTAAACGAAAGGAATAGAATTGAGCGGAAAGGAATCCTCATATTATAGCGGCCCTGTGTCTGGTTGCGGCAGACGAAACGGGCTCTGGGTTCGCACGTTGTGTAACGCTACAGAGATGGCTCCAAATGGAGCGGCCAGCTTAGTAATGACATTAAAATGCTTAGTAATGACCAGTAATGACTAATAATGACTGAAATGATTTGTAATGACTAGGATATGACCAACATGTCTAACAACGGCTTGTAATGACCACAATCGATTACAAATGACTAAAAATGATTAGTAGTGAGCAGTAATGACTAACAATGACTGAAATGACTTGTAATGACTAGTAATGACTACGAAATGACGAATATGTCTAACAACAACTTGTAACAACTACACTTCATTAGAAATGACTAAAATCCTTAGTAATGCCCAGTAATGACTAATCACGACTGAAATGACTTGTAATGACTACTGATGACTGATGTGACCAACATGTCTAATGATGGCTTGTAATGACCACAATTGATTACGAATGACTAAAAATGCTTAGTAGTGAGCAGTAATGACTAAAAGAAAGAAGAGAAAGGGAAGAGGCAAAGAGAAAGAGGCGAATGATAAGAGGAGGAAGAGTAGGCTTTCGCCGTTCACCTCGTAAGAGCGACCTTAAGAGACCCTCTAATCTTTAGGGCTTCGCAATGTGCAGCTCTGCGTTCCCGACCCTCCAGTGCGAACGCGTCAGGTGCCCTGCTGAGAGGCTACGTATTGTCCTCACTTTCTACCTATGCGTTCCTCCTACGGTACCGAATATAGTGTCGTCGCTTCTGCTTTTCGTTAAAGGTGCACGTGTGCAATCAGTTCGTCTAATTTCTATCTTAAAAATCAGTAATAAAAAGTAATAAAAAACCTCAACAAAGGTAGTCGTTTACAACCAAAGCGCTAGAAACATGATGGCGGATAATTGTAAGTCTTGGTCGCTGTGCGTGACGTAAACATGATAATGCGACGCAGTTCGACTTCTGGCTGGAGCCGTCACGTGTGCATCGATTCGTGGACGTGAGTGTCTCACCGAACAAGCAGCGCCAGTTCCTCGACCAGCTGCACTGGAGGGACATTCAAAGCGAGGTGCTCATTCGTGACCTCGAGCAGTAAGTGGTCATTTCAAAAAAAGACAAAAAAAAGAAAAGCGGGGGTAAGGTGGAGGGGGGGGGTAGTGGGTGAGAAAGCGCTTTTTGGGGTAAACGTGACGGGGCACTGTGTAGACATTTTGCGAAATTCTGAAAATTGGCTTCTTCACATAGGTATTTCAGCCTTACCAAGATTGCGAACTTCCTGTTAGGAGTGCGCGCAAGCTCATGCAACCGGTTCTTGCCGCCCTGCCTTTGGAACTTCCGGCACGTTACCCTCAGCTCCGACAGTGACACGTGTCATGTCAGCTATCTTCGTTAGTACGATTTTGTTGGGTGACGAAGCGCGCCTGTGCGAATTAGCATCATTCAGCCAATGTTCCTTCCGTCGTTTTCCCTCACGAGGTGGTGAAATTACTCGCCGAAAAATTCCGGGGTTTTACGCGCCAAAACTACGATCTGGTTATCAGGCATGCCGTAGTGGGGGACTCCGGATTCATTTTTAACGCCTGGGGTGCTTTAACGTACACTCGAATCGAAGTACCACGAGCGTTTTTGCATTTCGCCCCCATCCAAACGCGAACGCGCGGCCCTGATCGAAGCCGTGACCTCGAGCTCAGCAGCGCTACGCCATAGCCACTAAGCTATCGCGGGCTGAATTACCCAGCAAACTATATTTAGCAAAGGACTATTTTAGCCCTTTAACCCTCGCCTAGTCAGGTGGTACCACAGCGGTGAGGCTCGGAGCGAGCGCAGCTGCCACGGCTCTCCGCAGCGGAGCACGTGGCGTGACGTCACACCTGCTACAATTGCGCTCCAGCGGCTCAAGGTCATTGCGACGCGATGAATGACCTTGAGAGACATGGCAGAGCAGAGCCTTCGATTTAAAAAAGAACACTGAACAATCACGAATAATAAAGACCCTTCGCATAAAACTGTGACTGAGAGGACTTGCGATACCAAATCCAGGACTCTCTTGGATACGGTCCTGCTGACGGACGTGTTCTTGCTCATCAGTCGCTCCTTCAGGTGCACGTTGTCTAACTAGCGGTAAAAAAGACGTAGATGATATGGTGATATCACTTGAATTTGCTGCGGCGCAGTATTGTGGCACCATCTAGCATGCAGTGGGCTATTGACGTCGGTTGTCTCTGGTATTGCGGTGCACACGTTTGCGTATTCTGCATTTTTTTTATTATACATATGATGGACAAAAGGCTCCGGACAAGATGGCACCGCACCAGTGCAAACAAGTATACCTTTCTATGGCAAGTAAGATCTTGCGCAGTCATAAATCTCAGAGGCACATATGACACGTAAGATGCTTCAGATAGTGGATTCACGAACTATAACTTGCTATTGGAAGTAAAAACAATAAATATGCAATAGCAAAGTACGTATTATCAGCAACAAACTTAACGCATCAATTTAGGGCGACCTAACACACGTACTTTCGTTTCTGCCGTCTCCAGTTCGCGTATACTCGGCACAACTTGGTCCTTTGCGTTTAGATAAGAGCACGTATACCACTTCGGTGCCATCACCACATGCGCAGCCCCGTGATATCGTTGTAATCTCAGGGTGGCGGCAATGAGATTAGAAAATGATCCACAAGGACTGGGAAGAAAGTACACATAATACTTAAGTAGAATATGTTACTGCGTGAGTTGGTTGAAGTCTATATCTAATACTTACTTCCGCAGGAGAAAATACTGATAGGGCGCTGTGAGTGTACCAAACGGAAGCCGTTACAAACGCTTAAACGTTGTGTTTGTGTGCTGATGCCTTCTCCAAGCGCAAAGTGACCTTTCTTTTTAACCTTCTATTTCAGAGAAATAAACAACTCTACAATGAGTAGAAGTGATGTCCCCGATTTGAGAAGTCCTCGAAGCTTCTTTTCCGACTACCAACGTTTGAACACCGTAAGTGTGAACACGAAGTCAAAGCATCATAGACAACCTGTATATTTGTAAACAAAGAGGGCTCTCGATGTATTGTGATCACTAAAGTACAGATGACCTGGGTAGGCTAACTAGCAGCAAGACAGTTGACGTTCGGTAAGGCTTGCGCCAGGGTAGGCCCTTGTCACATACATATATATACACGCAAATAAAACCGTTCTGCCAGAGCGATCGGTAGGCAGACGTCTTCTATTCCTTGATGAGACGTCTCCTATTCCGGAGACTGTCCTAAGGAACGGGACAGTCTCCGGATATTCCGAAAAAAATTCAGTTTTGTTAGGCATTTAATGCATCTTTAATGCGTACGTACGCGCCGCTTCGACGTGGTGAGTTTCCGCGGCTTTGTTAGATGGCGTGACAGAAAGGCGCAGCCGGAAAACTTTTGACAAATAGTGGAGGACTAAGGGCAAAAAAAAAAATCTCTAACCAGAACTAAATATTTTTTGTTCAGTCTAATTATGCATAATCAGTGTGCACACGTCATATCGCTTTCGCGATTTTCGGGACATCGTGTGACACGCAGGCGAAGCGGATGTAGCCCGAAAGTTTTTTCACCAATCGTGGATGGCTGATTACAGAAATGGAATATAAACAGTTTGGAGTAGCTTTACGTTATATCACCCCTGATATACGTAGTTCCATTGATTATCTTCCGGGTCTGAATGACCATACCCCTCTTCATTTCACGGTGGATCTACCTATTAAGCATCGTCGCAGTCATACTAAATATATAGGAGATTATAGAGCTGCTGATCTTGAGGCTATCGATCGTGAGTTATCTGCGTTCATGGGTGAAATCTTGCAGCGCTTTTCTAAGCGGTCTGTCAACACCAACTGGAAGCTACTCAAAGACAAAGTTGCATCCCTCATAAAAGCGTTTGTTCCACTAAGGCTGGTAATGTCCAATAAGCACGCGCCTTGGTTTAACCAGTCACTGAAAAAGTTAGCGAGCAAGAAGAAGCTAGTGTTTCGTTCTGCAATCACGCTGGGATACATATCGTTCAGTAAATGCAGATTATAAAAAAAAAAAAAAAAACACCGCAATCGGCATAGGACTTATTTTTTTAAATAATGCCCTTGCTTTTATGTTTGGATGATCATAAACAAAAGCGGTACTCGTGATATAACACTTAAACCACCGGACGTAAAATTAATCCCCAACGAAAAATGAGCCAACGTCTTAAATGCTACGTTTTCTTCGGCATTCTCTAGCGATTACAGTTTTGGTATTCATGAATACCCTACATTTGAATTTATCCCCATGCATTCAATTTGTTTTGATTTGACATGCATTGTTAAAATAATGTAGAACCTAAAAATATCCTCGTCAGCTGAATTGGACATCAGTTCTATGTTTCTCAATAATACTAAAGTATGCAGTTCCTTCATACTCTCAAAACCATTTGAGCAACCACTTGAACCAACGACCAGTATCAATTACCACCATACCTTGCGAAATCACGGCACATGTTTCCTCTCGTATTTCCTCTCAACTTTGTAGAAGACAATTCATTTTTTTAGTAATGATCAACACGGATTCCGCAAAACAATTTCGTGTGAAACGAAACTTTTGCGTTTTACTCATGACTTACATTCCATTCTTGGCCAGAGGTCCGTTATAGAAGGTATATTTTAAGATTTTTTTAAGGCATCTGACAAAGTAACGCATAAATGCTTCTTTGCTAAATTGCACAGTTTTAATTTGGATAGTAAAGTTGTTGCCTATAGTTGCAAGGAGCGCTCACAAATCGTTCCCACTTTGAAAAAGTTAATAACACCGAGTCCTCTTATTAGTCACTTACTTCAGGCGTGCCACAAGGCGCCGTAATACGTCCTCTGCTCTTTGTGATTTTCATAAACGACTTGTCCATGAACATAACGTCTTCCATTAGTCTTTTCGCCGATGACTGCGTCATTTATAGAAAAATTCAGTGACTCAATTTCAGTTATCCTGTAGACTGATATTGACTGGGTTTATGAATGGTGCCAGTTATGGAACATGAAATCAAACATTAACAAATGCAAATTTATCCGTATTTGTCAACAACATATTAGTTACCCAGCCTATCACATTGAAATAAAAATGATTTGGAATTGGTATGCTCAAAGAAATACCTTGGTGTGCACACCTCGTATAACTCATCTCGGAAAACTCACATTGATTACATAACTGACAGTACCAGTCGTACGTTAGGTCACCTCGCAAAAATTTTCCTCGGGCCCGTGCACCCTCACATTACAGCTTGATAACACGTTGGTCCGCACTAAACTTGAATTCGCCGCAGCTATGTGGGATCCTGGTTTCGAATCACTTATAGCAGGCTTAGACGGGGTACGAAACCGTGCATCACGTTTCATTCTTTCCAACTATCATCGCACCGCTATAGTGTTTACAGCTATGAATTACACCTTTTCCTTACCCAGCCTTTCTCATCCAAGAAAAGTTTCCTGCCTTTGTTTATTTCATAAGCTTTATTATCCCGATTCATTCCCTAAGAATAGTTAATAACAAAACCACCCGACACTTCCACGTGCATTGATTACTACCACAAAGAAAGTATTCCATTCTCGAATACTAAATCTTATCATGACTCATTTATTCCTTGCACATGCTTGTGCTGGAACCGCCTTCCACAGAGTGTTGCTGCCATTAGAGACATTAACGCTTTTAGAAGTGCTGCTACGAACCTGGTTTGTAAGTAATTACAAAACTGTTACATCATTCCTGTTATGGTTGTCAATCGTATTGCATTTATTAACATTGTACCCACTTCCCTCTCTAATGCCCTAAGGTCCCTGAGGGTAACCGAATGAATGAATGAATGAATGAATGAATGAATGAATGAATGAATGAATGAATGAATGAATGAATGAATGAATGGAAAACAATTGTTGCAATGCACAGCCCAGAGGCTTCTTATTTAATTTTCTACAGGTATATATGCAAATGTTAGTTAAACTCATTGATGAAATTACCTAATAGATATAAAATCAAGAAGATGGTGGTGGGGGGACCGATGGAGTAGCACACTGTGGTATAGAAGTTACGTAAACAGCAATAAATGGCCTCGGAAAGGCTGGTTAGCTTAGCTTGCCATATTTATGGAACTTCTAGTAGATACAGAATCTCACAAAAAAACTTCGCTGCGACATGAGAAACCATGGCTAGATGCTTTTAACCGCCGTTCCAAACGCCACTGTACTCTTATGCTTCGCGCGTGTATCTTCAGGGTTGCAATCAAGTGCATGTGGATGAAGTTGTACTTGTTTATAATTTCACTTTTTGTTTTTATATCCCGCCGGCAAGATCCACAACCATTTGCAGACATTTAGTCTACGAAGAAAGTCTTTGGTAAACGTCATGACCATTGGAAAATCATTTGAAAACCGTGACCTCAAGCTTGTCAAGGTGAGTCTAGGATGGATATAGTACATAAACTTTACGCAATAGTCAATGCATTGCATATGTTAAATAGGAAAATATTCAGTAAATCATTCATAAATGAACTGCGCATACATTCATTGCTCGCGTGTCACACTATTTTTTTTTTAATTATGAGCTTTTACGTGCCGAAACAACGATTTGATTATGAGGCACGCCGTATAGTGGGGGACTCCGGAATAATTTGGACCATCTGGGGTTCTTTAACGCGCGCCTAAATCTAGGTACACGGGCGCTTTTGCATTTCGCCGCCATCGAAATGCGGCCGCCGTGGCCGAGATTCGATCCCGCACAGCACCATAGGCACTAAGCAACCACGGCGGGTAATAATTAAATTTTAGCTATTCACTTTAGTGCACATGTTTCGATGGTGAAATTGAAGCCGAGCAGTAGTGAAGCCATGTCTGCGTCTGAGAAATCACGAGAGCATAAAATGTGCTGCGAAATAAATAATTCTTCCAGATGATAGTTTCCCAAAAGCTTTCCTCAAGCAGTTCGGAACTATGTTAAATGAAACGCTCATGCTTTTCGTTTTTCGGAATTTGGGGGCGGGACATCTCGAAAGTGGTGCTAGTCTTAGGATTTCAGCTAAGCTGACATGACTATATATACTGTTCGGCTTCAATTTCGCAATCGCTGCATGTGTTATTAAGGAAACCATTAAAAGTTGATTGTGGAAAATGTTACCTTGTTGCCTGGACATTGACTGCTATTTGTATTTGTCGTGAGAGTGATTTCCACCTCTTTTAGAAATATACTTACAACGGCCGATTTGCGCTTTATACTCCACGCGATTCTTAGAAAACCAGTTCAAAATAACAAAAAGCGAAAAACAACCACACGTACGCAAGCAAGCGCCCACAGACTTAGCAAAGTGAATGTTTTTTTTTTTTTTTTTTTTTACTGCAGAAACATTGCCGTAGAAAATGTTTTGTGAATAGTCCTACACGCCAAGCAACACAAGTGAAACAAAAGACGACTTCTTTTAGCGCAGGCATATAATTTTGAGCTCACCATCAATTCTATTTTGCATCACAAAGATATGTGTGCCGCTACTGTTCAAAACCTTGACTTTTAGGGCAGCATCAAATTGTGTTAGGATCTTTTTTTTACGCTCCGCGGTGTGGAGCTCCTGTATTATACTCCTGTACTTTCATCGCTTCCTTGCGCAGCTATCGTCAGGACGAGCCAAAAGAGCCGTGTGGCTGGACGGTGGCATGCACGCCAGGGAGTGGATTTCCCCCGCGACAGTCATGTACATCCTTGAAGAGGTTCGTATGCACGAGTTGTTGACCATTGTCCGTGCTTTCGTCGTTACACGCTTCAGAGGCATCTACTGCTGTCTTTGCACAGTCGCCACGTTAGTTCTTCCGCCAAATGATTTTTCTTTGCAGTCAGCATAACAATAATTCTCCAAAAGATGTTTATATGATAGAAACAATGTCGCTGAATGTCCGGCCATGAGATTGGGCCGCATCGAAAGGCACACAGGCCTAGGGCGTGTCCGCATGCAGCACCTACGGACGTGGTTAAGGGCGTAGTTCTGTAAGCAGCACAGTAAACTAACAATGAAGCCAAGCGCTAGCCATCTGCCTGTTCCAGAAGTATACGGCGTTTTTCTTAAATGTATGTGCTGCGCATTAGAACATTCCATGAGTGCAACGCATTATCAAAAAAAAAGGATGACAGTTTATACAAATGTTTTCGCATAGACAGATAAACAAACCCTCCAAAGCACTGCTGCAGCAGATTCACTTGTTTTATGACGCAGTGGCTAATGTCTAATGTTCGTTACCAGTTCACGATGTCAGCAGAGCATCGTGCATCGTATATTTGCACAAATAAACGAAAATGCAAGAAAAAACTGGGAATGGAGAATGGGGAAGGAGGGAAGACGTTCGCCTTTTGCTTTCTCTCGTCCGAGCTCTTGCTCATCGCAAGGGCTTCGGCAAATACGCGACGAAACCCGAGATTTTCCCTGACTATGGGTGGCAATACGTCCGGCTATCGTCAACTCCTGCCTATTGGCCGACTTGGGCTTTGAGCTGCGCACACAACTTATTAGGGACTTTTCATGGCACATACTGCACATCGACTCTGACCGGAACCAGGCACTGCTGTGTGAAGCGTGATCGTGCAAGAAGAGCAGCCTGCACAAGCATGAGAGTACCAGCAGATGGCGCTGGTTGGCCTCCGTAAGAGCTAATAACACATACAAAAAGCATTCGAGACGAACAATTCGAACCGGTCCCTCATTCAAGCTCAAGCGAGGCAACAACGGACGTGTTGGATTCACTATATGGTCAGGGAAAACCTGGGGGACCGGTTTGCACCTCTCGTTTGCACATTTGAAACAGCGGCGACACAGTGATGTCCTCGAAGTGCGAGCATGGTCAGGCCGTAACTCGCCGCTCGGCCTCCAGGCCAATCGAGTGGGGTCCGTCGGTGGTGGTTTGACCGCAACGACGTGAACTCCTGAGCCCGTGTCATTTTTCCTCTGGTACCCAGCTGGTGAGCGGCTACAGCAATGACAATGACACGACCAAGATTCTGGACACCTTCGACGTGTACGGTCTACCGGTGGCCAACCCGGACGGCTACGAGTACACGCACATCCTCGTGAGTCATGGGCGCTTCTTCGCTTGTCGGTGAGCGACGCGGGGCATATCAATGGCGCCGGCTGCTTGCAGAACCGGCTGTGGCGGAAGACGAGGTCCACGACCGCCAGCTTCATCTGTCGCGGTGCCGACCCGAACCGAAACTTCGGCTTCAAATGGAGCTGTGAGTATACGAAGGCATCTGACAGCAAGCGTGCCGCGGGTGCAGGAAGCCGTGGACCGAGCATCACACGCCTGCGTATGTCGCGCGCGTGCGGGGCCGTACTTTGCCGCGTAGTCGCTGCTTTTCTCTTGACGGCATGCAGGAGGAATGACAACAAGTGTTCGTGCAGCGACGTGCATGTTTCGCTACAAATGAAGTTGTCGGAGCACGCTCCTGCACGGCCGTCGCCATGTCCTGGCCGTGCAACCTGAAACGCGGCGATTGGGGCGGCGCGAGTGCTCAACTGAATGCGCGCTGCTGGGAAGCGTGATGGGCTGGACTGCACGTTGCACGCGAGGAATATCCATACGTCGCCCCCACTGCTTCGCAAGTCATTATCGAGTGAATTTTGAAAAGGTGCACCCGGTGCACCCAGTTTTCCCTGCTTATAAAGACTTTCGACGAATTTATCGGTGCTACTTACGAAGCGTGGATATGACCAAAGTATAGGGGTCGGTCGTTAGTGGAAGAGGCGCATACGCAAAGATAATTTTTAGCTTACTTTTCACACAGAGATGACATGGAATCGAGGGTTTTCTCTCTATTCAATGACACCTCAACAATTTTACAGGCGAAGTTTTATGTAAACAAGTGAGCTCAATAAAATTTATATGCTTCGTGCAAGCGAAGAAGTCATAGCCGGGAATGGCACACGTGCTCAAGCTGAACTAGGCATCAGCTTAGCTAGTTACCACAGCGCCAGCTTGTTAAACACCTCGAATGAAAGTAGCAATGGCAGGGAGAGCCGTCAGTATTGCCAGTGATGAACAAAACTAACACCCCAGGTAACTTATCATGCTCTCTGGTTTGGTTCGCATAGCATATGTTTGTTAACATGCGTCCTCCATCTTTCTTACATCTTGTCCGTTAGCAAGGTAGCTGAAATGCTCGAAACAACCCACCAAAATTTTTGTCGCGTCTTATTGTTATTAATAAAGGAAATAATATTATTTTCCTATTTCGCCCGTTTTTTGTGGTTAGTGAATTTCACCGTCGATAAAAAAGGCGCCGAAGCAAAGGGCGCTCGCGCAACCGCGTTGCGGGCGGCCAATCGTCGCCGAACGTCACGGATACCAGAGGCGCACCTGCGCGAGACGTCGTTTGGACGACGCTACTCCGCTGCAAGATGGCAATGCACTTTGCAGGCCTGCGCTCGCGCCGCTGGAGGCAACACGCATAGGACGAATCGCCTTATTAATAAAAAAATAATGGGGTTTTACGTGCCAAAATCAATTGCTGATTATGAGGCACTCCGTAGTGGGGGACTCCGGAAATTTGGACCACCTGGCCGGGGCTCTTTAACGTGCACTTAAATCTAAGTAGACGTGCGTTTTCGCCCCCATCGAAATGCGACCGCCGTGGTCGGGATTCGATCCCGCGACCTCGTGCTTAGCAGCCCAACACCGTAGCCACTAAGCAACCACGGCGGGTACGAATCTGTTTATATGTTATACAGCCACCTTCTAAATTATGCTGGTTAACAGCTCTCTGCGGAATTACGCAACGAAATAGCAAGCGCTACCTAAATATCCAATAAACGCCTTCAAGCGCGTCATTCCGTTAAGTACCTACAAATGATTTGAGGACGTATGGAACGTAACTTCAGACGTAGCCAGAATTGTCTGCTTCGGTTACTTGTTTCACTGCCGTATACTTTGCGAAAAAAAAAAAAGGAAGACCAAATGTATTGGCAAAAGCAAGGGTCCTGGAACGGAAAGGCAGGCGTGCGAAACGTGCGTACACAAGAAAAAAAGAAAAAAAAAAGGGGTATACTGTCGTTTTACGTGCCACGACCTGATTTTGAGGCACGCCGTAGTGGGAGACTCCGGATTAATTCTGTCCACCTAACGTGCGCCTAAATGTAAGTATACAGGATTGTTCTTGAACATATATGTAACAGGGACGAACATATATGTGAACGGGGATGAAATATATAATCTGTGCGCCGAATATATATTTGTGAGTGAAATATATATGTTTTGGTGGTTCTTAGCCAAGTGTATTTTCTTTAATAGCGAAGTGCTCATTCTCTTTTCCTTGATTTATTCTTCCAGCAAGTAACGCGGGTAGCCGTATTGTGTACACTTTCTCGTTCAGTTTTATCGAAGGCAGCCGAAGGACCTCACAGTGCACAAGTATTTCCAGTACGGGTCGTAACCTAACGACTTGTACACGAGCTCGATCCCGTGTTTCTCGGGGAAAGTTGCGTATTTTTCTACAACCAAAAAACGCAAGGCTCATCTACATTGCAGCGCAACTTTCGCAACTGCCGCCATTTTAGGAGGGCCTTGTTCAAGCCACGCGCTCCCAGTCACCTTCGCAGGCAGGCACGCGACTAAAGGACAAAATGATGACGAGGTCAGAACAGCGCGCTTCCGGCTATTCAAACACATTTATACTCCGCTTCGCACATCGGGTTGCAACGCTGTGGAAGCTACGCAAGAAGTACGCTCACCGAAATTTATCGGCCCGCGCGTTCCGTCTATGCTTCGCTGCGCGCCAGCAGCGTTTTGCTCGCGCGAGCGTGCACGTGAGGCTGCCGCGACGGATTGGAAATAAAAAAAAAACAACGAAAAGCAAATTGATCTAAAACAACGTGTTAGCAGCCCCATAAGTACACGATTTGTTTGTGTCTAAGGAATTTTTTTTTTCATTCAGGGATGAGCTTATATCAAGAACGTTTTCGCAAAAATCGGTCAAAAAACACCGAACTATTGAAGTGCGAACGCAGTCACTACAAGAAGTCGCTGTATCTCAAGCCTCCACAGCGTTGCACTTGATTTACGAAACGGAGTATAGGTAGAGAAAAAAAAAAGTTATATGCACAACACAGTGCATACGAACTAGCATATAACTGCGATAATAAATAAATAAATAAATAAATAAATAAATAAATAGAAGTAAATAAACAAATAAGTAAATAAATAACCAAGCAGCAAACTTGAGTCACAGTTAATACATTAAGTTAAGCCGAGCTTGAAATACATGTTACAGCCGTTACTTTGTTCGTCGTGTGTCTGTTGCCGTTGCACGAGTTGGACATTCCAGTCCCGACGGAAGCAGAGAACGCTTCGTCCGCTCGTGTGCCTCACCGTGCAACTGTTGTGCGCAGCGGGCGGGTCAAGCAGCAAAGCGTGCTCGGAGGTCTTCGCCGGGAACAAGGCATTCTCGGAGCCGGAGACCAAAGCGATCGCGAACTTCGTCTATGCCCGGCGCCGCGAGATCATGGCCTTCATCACCTTCCACTCGTACTCGCAGCTCTGGCTCACGCCGTGGGGCTACACGGCACTTAAGCCGGCCAACTACCTCGAACTCGTGAGTGCTCGCACGGATTCGCACGAAAGTGGTGCGACGTAAGGAGCTCCGACCGCGTTTTGAGATGCGAGGCACGCTGCCAGTCACACAACATGGATGAATCACCTCCCCCATCCACCCCGCCTCGGTTTTTTTTCTTGTCTTTGTTTTTTAACTCATTGGATTGGCATAATCGGATTGGCAGCAAATACTATTGTTACGTGACTGTTATGTTACGTGACAATGACCATGTTACGTACACAAACAAAGGAACTAATTACGATGTATTTACAAAAGGAGCGCAGCCACCAAGATGGAAACCAGCTTGTGCCAAGCCCAGATGCCCGTCTTCGTCTTAATTTGCGCCATGTCTCTTAACCGTCTGCTGTATCACAACGATATCGAGACAAAGCATTAAAAGAAATGTACAATTCGTGCACGTGCAATATGTCTAGAGGTATGCAGGGTGTTTCACGTAACTTGTGCCAAGGATTTAAAAAAGAACGTGCTTAGCCGCAGCTGCATGAAACCAACGGCATGTAGTTTGTTGTCAAGTGGCGCTCCTTAGAGTATCTTTTATATTCCGTTTAATTAGTTAACTTAATGAATTATGCACTTTTTTAAATATTCACTTTAGGGCCAAGTGCGTTTCGGTGCCTTGTAGAGGCGGTTCAGAGACGACCGATCCTTTTGTGTGCGTGCGTGCGTGCGTGCGTGCGTGTGCGTGTGCGTGTGTGCGTGCGTGTGTGCGTGTGCGTGCGCGTGCGCGTGCGCGCGCGCGCGTGTGTGTGTGTGTGTGTGTGTGTGTGTGTGTGTGTGTGTGTGTGTGTGTGTGTGTGTGTGTGTGTGTGTGTGTGTGTGTGTGTGTGTGTGTGTGTGTGTGTGTGTGTGTCGGCCTTTAAAGAAAGCCCACGAAATGTGAAAACCTCGTGACTGCGCTTATGCGCTATCGCTCGTGCGCTCATGCGCTATCATGCGTGTTTCTTCTCTCGACAAGGATCACACATAGCCTTCGTCCTCATGACACAGAAAGCTAACAGCCACAGGCGACGAGGTCCTGCGCGTATCGCGACCACTGTACCGCTGCTGCCTCAAAGAAGCTTCGCATCATTATTCCAAAGTTACGTTGGATCTCTTTTTTTTAATGGAAAGCATTCTTTGCTACATTCTAAGCACTTCGCGTTAGGTGGGTTCCTGTCCTGCCTCGTTTTATTTAAAAAAAATTGTGTGATCAAATGGTGGTATCGAACCTCTTCCGTCAAGCACAGTAGCCTGGTGCTCTAAACACTAGACCTCTTGAATTAGGGAACATCGCGGAATACGAGGACGTAGAAGCGGCTCTGATCTCTAATTCGAGATGTTCGACCAACTAGCCGAGACGTTCACTTCATCAGACCACGATCGTTTCGTTTTTTCTTCTTTTTTGCCTGTATACAACTTCAGTGCAACACATTCGCAATCACAGTGACATTTCCTTTTGAGTGGCTGTCTTAAAACACCCAGATCAATAAAGAAAAAAAATAGCTGAAATCAAAACTTCCTCAAACATGCAAGTTCATCTATATAGTATGGCGAGCCAGTGCGGCGGCTCAGGCTGAGCTCATGCATCCATTATTTAGGCCACGATCGCACGCTTACTTCTCTCGTTCCAAAACCGATTAGCTCTTTCAAACATTTGGCGCGTGCGTCCCGTGCCCCGTTCCTGTCTTCTTTCTTTGTGACAGCTCGCGCTTTGGGGCGCTTTGTTAGACTGCACTATTTCCGCCACATTCCCCAGTACTTTCCTGGTAGCAGCTAACGCTACGTAGAAACTGTGCGACGTTGCACCGACTTCATGATAGGCCCAAGTTAACCTTGTAATAACATTTCTTCGCCGGAATACAAATGTCATCCTTGTTTTACAATGCATATAACATATCACATAAAGATAGATATAGGTACGTACGAATATATATATAGAAAACTATCAGTCATAGCTCTCGTAGTATAGCCCTCTGGGCCGTTTCCTTTTTTTTTTTTTCGAGAGTAGTCCTATTAGGGTTATTATAATTACACGAAGGTATTTCGCCCTCATCAGCAGCAGTCCTTGGTATAGTTATTCTGGCGGCTAGCTTCCCACGCTAAGCGTGCCGCCATCGCACCTGGTTAAGCTTTTCCTAGACGCTAGAGTTATGCTTTGTCCGCGCAACCTTGAGCGATCGGAAAGCGCGTTTCCCCCCTCTTGGCCGGCGGAGAAGGGAGGCTTCGTTCCGGCCGCGAAGCTCTCCACATCTCTGTAAGGTGCCTTGTGGATGTCTCGTGCTGAAGATGCCCTCTCGGTGAGCGCATATTCCCCCCCCCCCCCCCCCTCATCTTTTAAGAGGTTCAATACATACAAGCATTTGTCTCGCAAACCAGATTTTTTTTCAAGGGAATTTTCCACGTCTCAGTAATTTCTCTCGTCGTATCCGAGTGCTGATTGCCGTGTTATAGTTTGTTAACGAAGCTTTCCCCTCAAGTCTAAATATTTTAAGGCAGTTTGTCGTGTGCGTATGATGGCCACGCACGCTTATATCGCCTTCCGTTTCTCTACCACGGTTGCGCTTTAAAACCACGACGCTGCAAGTTTGCTTCAGAGACTATCCTTTCCTTCCCACTTCTCCGCCCTTAAACTGGCTCTCTCAACTACTACACGCAGAGACAAAGCAACAGCGCGCGCATTAGATCCCATAGATGAGATGAATATTTACAATTATTATTAGGGTTATAATTATATTCGAGTGCTGATTGCCGTGCTATCGTTTGCTAACGAAACTTTCCCTCAAGTCTAAATATTTTAAGGCAGTTTGTCGTATGCGTATCATGGCCACGCACGCTTATATCGCCTTCCGTTTCTCTACCACGGTTGCGCTTTAAAACCACGACGCTGCAAGTTTGCTTCAGAGACTATCCTTTCCTTCCCACTTCTCCGCCCTTAAACTGGCTCTCTCAACTACTACACGCAGAGACAAAGCAACAGCGCGCGCATTAGATCCCATAGATGAGATGAATATTTACAATTATTATTAGGGTTATAATTATATTCGAGTGCTGATTGCCGTGCTATCGTTTGCTAACGAAGCTTTCCCTCAAGTCTAAATATTTTAAGGCAGTTTGTCGTGTGCGTATCATGGCCACGCACGCTTATATCGCCTTCCGTTTCTCTACCAGATTGGTCCACCTGGACTGACCAAATAGGGCACCACTGTAGGTTAAATGAGGCGTACAACTCCTGCGGGACCCGCCGTGGTTGCTCAGTGGTTATGGTGTTAGACTGCTGAGCACGAGGTCGCGGGATCGGAACCCGACCACGGCGGCCGCATTTCGATGGGGGCGAAATGCGAAAACACCCGTGTACTTAGAATTAGGTGCACGTTAAAGAACCCCAGGTGGTCGAAATTTTCGGAGTCCTCCACTACGGCGTGCATAATCAGAAAGTGGTTTTGTCACGTACAACCCCATAAATTAATTTTTAATTTAACTCCTACGGGGACGGTAGAGTATCCGTCTCCAGTGCAAGAGGACCGTGATTCAAATCCCGGTGCCGCGCTATTCTCCACCGGAAAATACAAAAAAAAAACCGTGTGTTGAGAAAATTGCACAAACAGGCCTGGAGTGCGGCCTGATCCCGGTGACCAGAACCGGTAACGCACTCTCTCACCAGAGCAGGATTGGCCACCCTGGTGCAGTACTTGGCCACAACCTCCTATATGAATACAACAATCGAACCCCGGCCCTCAGTCCCCAGCAGCCGCGAAGCAACTGACCACGGCGGCGGTCAGATCTGTGACGCTGCAGAGGGTGCTAAGAATACCTGGCTCCGGACAGGCCGCCATTGGAATCTGAACCTGGCAACGTTTAACGTTAGAACGCTATCTAGTGAGGCGAGTCTAGCAGTGTTATTGGAGGAATTAGAGGGTAGTAAATGGGATATAATAGGGCTCAGTGAGGTTAGGAGGACAAAAGAAGCATATACAGTGCTAAAAAGCGGGCATGTACTGTGTTACCGGGGCTTAGCGGAGAGACGAGAACTAGGAGTCGGATTCCTGATTAATAAGGAAATAGCTGGTAACATACAGGAATTCTATAGCATTAACGAGAGGGTGGCATGTCTTGTTGTGAAACTTAATAAGAGGTACAAAATGAAGGTTGTACAGGTCTACGCTCCTACATCTAGTCATGATGACCAGGAAGTCGAAAGCTTTTATGAAGACGTAGAATCGGCGATGAGTAAAGTCAAAACAAAATACACTATACTGATGGGCGACTTCAATGCCAGGGTAGGCAAGAAGCAGGCTGGAGACAAGTCAGTGGGGGAATATGGCATAGGCTCTAGGAATAGCAGAGGAGAATTATTAGTAGAGTTTGCAGAACAGAATAATATGCGGATAATGAATACCTTTTTCCGCAAGCGGGTTACCCGAAAGTGGACGTGGAGGAGCCCGAATGGTGAGACTAGAAATGAAATCGACTTCATACTCTGCGCGAACCCTGGCATCATTCAAGATGTAGACGTGCTCGGCAAGGTACGCTGCAGTGACCACAGGATGGTAAGAAGTCGAATTAGCCTAGACTTGAGGAGGGAACGAAAGAAACTGGTACACAAGAAGCCAATCAATGAGTTAGCGGTAAGAGGGAAACTAGAGGAATTCCGGATCAAACTACAGAACAGGTATTCGGCTTTAACTCAGGAAGAGGACCTTAGTGTTGAAGCAATGAACGACAACCTCATGGGCATCATTAAGGAGTGCGCAGTAGAAGTTGGTGGTAACGCCGTTAGACAGGAAACCAGTAAGCTATCGCAGGAGACGAAAGATCTGATCAAGAAACGCCAATGTATGAAAGCCTCTAATCCTACAGCTAGAATAGAACTGGCAGAACTTTCTAAGTTAATCAACAAGCGTAAGACAGCGGACATCAGGAACTATAATATGGATAGAATTGAACAGGCTCTCAGGAACGGAGGAAGCCTAAAAACAGTGAAGAAGAAACTTGGAATAGGCAAGAATCAGATGTGTGCGTTAAGAGACAAAGCCGGCAATATCGTTACTAATATGGATGAGATAGTTCAAGTGGCTGAGGAGTTCTATAGAGATTTATACAGTACCAGTGGCACCCACGACGATAGTGGAAGAGAGAATAGCCTAGAGGAATTCGAAATCCCACAGGTAACGCCAGAAGAAGTAAAGAAAGCCTTAGGAGCTATGCAAAGGGGGAAGGCAGCTGGGGAGGATCAGGTAACAGCAGATTTGTTGAAGGATGGTGGTCAGATTGTTCTAGAGAAACTGGCCACCCTGTATACGCAATGCCTCATAACCTCGAGCGTACCGGAATCTTGGAAGAACGCTAACATAATCCTAATCCATAAGAAAGGGACGCCAAAGACTTGAAAAATTATAGACCGATCAGCTTACTGTCCGTTGCCTACAAAGTATTTACTAAGGTAATCGCAAATAGAATCAGGAACACCTTAGACTTCTGTCAACCAAAGGACCAGGCAGGATTCCGTAAAGGCTACTCAACAATAGACCATATTCACACTATCAATCAAGTGATAGAGAAATGTGCAGAATATAACCAACCCTTATATATAGCTTTCATTGATTACGAGAAAGCGTTTGATTCAGTCGAAACCTCAGCAGTCATGGAGGCATTACGGAATCAGGGTGTAGAGGAGCCATATGTAAAAATACTGGAAGATATCTATAGCGGCTCCACAGCCACCGTAGTCCTGCACAAAGAAAGCAACAAAATCCCTATAAAGAAAGGCGTCAGACAGGGAGATACGATATCTCCAATGCTATTCACAGCATGTTTACAGGAGGTATTCAGAGGCCTGGAGTGGGAAGAATTGGGGATAAAAGTTGATGGAGAATACCTTAGCAACTTGCGATTCGCTGATGATATTGCCTTGCTTAGTAACTCAGGAGACCAATTGCAATGCATGCTCACTGACCTGGAGAGGCAAAGCAGAAGGGTGGGTCTGAAAATTAATCTGCAGAAAACTAAAGTACTGTTTAACAGTCTCGGAAGAGAACAGCAGTTTACGATAGGTAGCGAAACACTGGAAGTGGTAAGGGAATACATCTACTTAGGGCAGGTAGTGACCACGGATCCGGATCATGAGACTGAAATAACCAGAAGAATAAGAATGGGTTGGGGTGCGTTTGGCAGGCATTCTCAAATCATGAACAGTAGGTTGCCACTATCCCTCAAAAAGAAAGTGTACAACAGCTGTGTGTTACCAGTACTCACATATGGGGCAGAAACCTGGAGGCTTACGAAAAGGGTTCTGCTGAAATTGAGGACGACGCAACGAGCTATGGAAAGAAGAATGATGGGTGTAACGCTAAGGGATAAGAAAAGAGCAGATTGGGTGAGGCAACAAACGCGGGTAAACGACATCTTAGTTGAAATCAAGAAAAAGAAATGGGCATGGGCCGGACATGTAATGAGGAGGGAAGATAACCGATGGTCACTAAGAGCTACGGACTGGATTCCAAGGGAAGGGAAGCGTAGCAGGGGGCGGCAGAAAGTTAGGTGGGCAGATGACATTAAGACGTTTGCAGGGACAACATGGCCACAATTAGTACATGACCGGGGTAGTTGGAGAAGTATGGGAGAGGCCTTTGCCCTGCAGTGGGCGTAACTAGGCTGATGATGATGATGATGAATGTATAACACTTAGTCGTTGATCACGTTCGCCCCCATTGACTACCTATGTTGAGCCCGACAATCGGCACGTATAAATTCGCCTCGAACGGCTCCCACTAGCAATCGTGCCGTTGCCGCCGTGGTCGTCGTCGTGCTGCTGTCGTCGCACATACTACACACATACTCGCGTCATACACATAATTACTCGTATTACGCAAAAGTGTTGGCCCACATGGCAACGCTTTGCGGAACCGCAAACAATGCTGGATAGCCAAGCAGCTGCAAAATGCTTCGCATAAAATCATTTGCACAGTGCGTGGGATCTGCACTTTCTTTTGCTATATAGATTTGCGCGATCGACAAATCGCGCGAGGAAACATCGATTGGACTAGCGCTAGTCTTGTGCTAATTACCTTCTGTGATTTTGGTTTATTTGCGCACTTAATCATGTTAACGGAAATGCACCAATGCACCAACAAATTGTCGACATTATGTTAGGAAAACTTTATCCGGGACTACATACTCAACGCGTTACATATGTAACTATTTCGGAGGTGCAATTCTCTTCCGCATCTTGTATTTGCTTCTTAGCGCTAATGTGGCTGGTGTCACTGTCCTTTTCTTCATCTAGTATGTCTCTGGTGGTAAACTGGAGAGGGGGGCCACCGTACCCACTGACAAGCGCTCTGTCCCATGCAGGCCCGCGCAGCAAGAGTCGCCACGGCTGCGCTAGAGAAGGTTCACGGTACCAAGTACAACGTTGGGACATCCACCAGTATGCTGTGTAAGTAGTAAAGGGAGGGAGAGCTCCTACGCGACCCATCTTCGTTGTTGCAGACGTCGCCTCTGGAGGCTCGGACGACTGGGCCCTGGGCGAGGCGCAGATTCCGTACGCGTACACAGTAGAGCTGCGTGACACCGGTCGCCACGGATTCACCCTGCCGCGCGACCAGATCGTGCCTACGGGCGAGGAGACCTGGGCAGGAATCAAGGCCCTGCTGCTCGAGATCGCCAGTAAGGTGGACGAGGGAACGTGATGCACGGCCACTGTGGCCGAGAAGACAACAACAAATGCATATTGATATTCTGCACACGCAATTTGTGAATAAATATTTATAAATAAAACGTACCACCTATATTCAATCTATAGCCTGATTGTGGCATAAAGTAAAAGGTCCTTTAAGTTCTTTCTAGTCAGGCCCGCTATGCAATAAGAGGCGGTACATATTGGTGGTTGTTAGGCCCATGTAAAGTGCCAAGAATGCTCCCCCGCTGCACTTTTGTCACGTGTTCAAAAAGAATTAGCGAAAATCATGACAACCTGCCGTCCGAATTCGCAGCGTTCTGTGTCGTGATGTCGCACGAATAACAGAAGTCGCTTAGCAAGTTGGTGTGCACAGTTTTTCATTGCACGAGGTTCGTCCAAATGTATCAAGTCCCCGGATATGCTTGCTTGCTTTCTTTGCTTTAATATAAAAAGAAGCGAATACAAGGACTTTTGCTATCAACATGCGCCTAAACATGCTCGCGAACGATTCAGACGGTCCATTCCACTTGCCAATCCAAAGGGGGGTCTAAGCATTTATGGGTCCGAGAGACCTTTCCTCCCCTTCTGTCGCCCCCTCCCCTTTCCGAGTTACTACTTGGTTAATGAGTCCCCCCTTTACCCTTGAGATGGGGTGCGCGTATCGTTCGTGAGCCTTTGTTGAATGACAGCAGCTGCTCGGCAGAAAGTCCAAGATGATGACATCATTGTCTTCGCGGCACAGTATAAGCACGACATGCACGCAAAATATTAACTTCTCTCGCAGTATAAATGACGCACTAGTTAGGCGATAGCCGAAAACGAGAACGAATGTAATTTATTTCTCCTTTTCTTTTTTTCCAAGTAGCATTTTTATGGACCAGAAAACCCTTTAAACCTTGCTTGCAGTGAGTGTCGTATTTCGGCAGCAGTTGAATTTGCGCCTGCCGCGGCGTTACAGTCGCTAATCGAGTCGTTTGAAAGAAGTGAAGGTGCTCGCGTGCAGCGAACCTCGCGCCTCGCGCATTTATCTCGCGCACATCCCTTCGCGGTCCTCCAGAGACGCTCTCGGTCGTTCGTCGAGCTCTGCGGGTGCGATCTTCCCTGGGTTAGCAGACAAGGACAACTTGACCATCATGGTAAGATGCTGCCTTCCGCTGACACTTCGCTCTGTCGATGACCTGCTATAGGAACGCGGGAGCTGAAAAGGCATGTTTGTATTTTTAAACAAATTGGAGGACGCTTAAGCCTCGCCTGAGTGGAACGCGGTAGCATTCGGAGATCCCTGACTGCTTCTCACGCTTCCCGGCAAATACAGCTTATGTAACCGTAACGTTTACCGGAAAACACTAGCGGCGAACGCTATATATGCACGAAGGCGGGCTTTCTGGTAGAAACGCGGCCTCTTGCGTGGGCCAATCCCGGAGGTAGTCAACAGCCGCACCAACCGTTAAACGGCAGAGAAAATGGGTTTGTGTTTGAGTCTCCGCGTAACAGAATTATGTTTTCTCGTATATACGAATTACAATCCGACGCTATTATGTCTATAGGTGAGCGTAAGTCGTACTTTACGATTTTTCTTGCGCATTTTACCTGGATAATTCAATTAGTTCAGTAATGCCTCTGTGCCACGCGGAATGCCTGCGTGGATCGGGATGCGTGGTTCGGGATGATTTTTCTCTCGCGGACAATGCCGCCGACGCCGAAGTTTCTGCGACACGGGGCCCTTAACATTAAAAAACATGAAATCGAGTCATTGGTGAATGTGAACGTGCTGAGTTTGCTACGTATACATTCGCAAACGGCTATCTCGTTGTGGTTTGTCCATAAAGAAAAACGGTGGCGAAATATGCTGATTAGCTGTTCATCGAAGTTTTCAGAATACAAACCAGGAGATAATTGGAGTTCCTCAGATCGTATAATTGTGGAGCTTAGGGTGTGTGGTGTGCGTCGGCCAGGGCGCGAGGACTTTTTTGCTTTTCCATGCTTTGAAAACGCTTGCGGATAGCTCTGTATAGCTTAATTCGCTGTATAGGGAAGAAACAGGTCGACCGATGGTTCAGTGATACTCGTTCAGTTTAGCGCTTCGCCAGCCACCCGAAGAGATTGAAAGTAATAACGAACCAGCCTAAGCCATACCGTAATAAGCTCTAAGCGAAGAACCCTTGCTGCATGAACCCTTGCTACCTCGAGAAGTCGTTCGTTTCTTATACAGGATCCTCAAAGCCAATTACGTAGTAATTTTAATGCTACAGCTACGCATATGCTGCTTGCACAGGTATATTTTATGCACTTTAGCGGACAGTGAGGGTCGGCAAGTACGTAATTAACAAAATTGTTCAACAACTTCTTTAATTTCGCGATCGTGGTATATGTTTGTGTTAGAAACATGAATACAATTGTATTCGAGGCCAACTCCTTTGTCTGAAATAGTATATAAATCAGTATGAATTAGCTCCGGTACTACGCGCTGACCGAATGCACTGAGCAAAGGTCTTGGCTTTCACTTCTGCCGAGGAATCTTGTTTGTTGAAGCAATGAAGCAAATGGAGCGATGGGATATGCCACAAATAACGCATGGCGATTTTTGAAGTCCTGTCGGCGTTTTTCCTGTCGAGACAGCGTAAAAGGCGAGGAGGTTTTGGCGGCGGATGGCGGTGTATCGGAGACTACGGGTGTGCCTATCATTTTTCCTTGCGGCCCATTCATGACTTCGGTCTTATTATTATTAACCTCACCTGCCCTTCACTTCTCAGTTGTAACACGTTAGCGGGCAGTTGGTTTGAAGGCCTGATATAATGTGTATCGTGACTGAACGAGTACGTAGAAACAGACAGAGAAGCGCTGTCTCTGTGTGCCTGTTTCTTTCTATAGGTGGTTGTATCACGCTTAGCATATTCCGCGCAAGGTCACCAGAGTACATAGACCTCTCCATGCTCCTGCCTGTTTTCACCAATCAATTACCAATCACTCACTCAATCGTCCACAGAATACAGAGTCATTATAACGCTTATTTTCATGATCTTTCTATTTTAACGCGATAGCGTTAAGGAGCCCGTCCCGCGTCCGCGTTGGACGTCGCTTCGGCGAAAAGAATTTTGAACCACATTCCTAACCACGCATACCCAACTACTTCTCTACCACCAAAGTTGCTCATACCTTGTATTTCATTTTTTACCAAGTTATTCCTCGGAATTTTGAGAACGGCAGCCCACAAACAAGTGTAATGGAAAGAAACACCAACAGCGCATGTCCTTTATGTTAGCTCTTCTCAGACTGAAATATTAAAAGTGCGAAACAATAACAGCAGATTGACCCACGCAAGAGGCAGCGTTTCTACAGAAAGCTCGTCTTCGTACATAGCGTTCGCAGCCAGCGTTTCCCGGTAAACGTTATGGTTACATAAGCTGCAGTTGCCGGGAAGCATGAAAAGCAGTAAGGGGTCTTTGAATGCTATCGCGCTCCACACTCTTAAAGGCGAAGCTTAAGCGTCCTCAATTTTTTTTTCATAACTCGCTTTTCCGAGCTTTGCGTTGTTGTCATATACTTTCACATATTGTTCAATTGCACTTCTCTCTTTTTTTTTTACATTCACCTTGCGCCTTGTTGTATGTACTCTTGTTTTCAAGATTGTTCTTTTTATTCATTGTTACTTTTTTACTTGTATTCCCCTGCAGTTTTTTCTTTATTTACCTATGTGTGCGCCAGCACTTAGACCTCGAGCATGGTTGTTCCTGGGCACGCTAAATAAATAAATGATTTATTTAATTTATTTATCAAGTTATATTATTATTACTTAAGCTCGTACTGAAAATACTGGCTTGCTCAAGAGGATAGCAAACGATATATACTTTAAGTTGGTTGCATTCTCGTAGCACATGCGTGCATTTTTTCGAAGCTTGGCACGAGTCAGCCGAAACACCGTCTATGTGTTACGGACCTTAACTCCACGCATTCAAAGTCTGGCGTGCTGGTGGCGTCGCGGCCTCGCCTTCTACACCGAGGTTCTTCACTGTTCATTCGCGTGTTTTACTTCACGAAAGGCGAACTATCCGCACGAGAGGCGAACTATCCGCTTCCACCGCCAACAACCACAGACTTATTGATGTAACAAAATGACGCAACTGACGCTTCCGCGTCGCTAGCCACATGTGCGCCGTTGATCCTACCCCGCCCCTTATAAAAACACGTTCGCTTTCCTCTTCTGTTTATTTCTACAGTTCAAGCGGTTCGAATAATAGCGATATATCAGTAGTTTTCGTTTGCGGCAGAAGAACGGTGCAATATATGGCATTCCTGGTGTAAAAAAAAATAAATAACGCCAGTCTCTTACAGTGAAAAGCGTTAGTGTAGTACAGTTAAGTACCATTCACACTTTGTTCGATCGCGCTTTACTCGCCGGCTAAATACGCGCTAATGTATTCCACAGCTGGCATCTGCATAGCACTGTCAATTTGCAATATACGTGTGGAAGTGGCGCCTGCGTAAGTTCCGTGCGCGTGCAAGTGCACGGTTCAGACTGCATATAGTCATATAGTTTGTAGGAGCGGCAGTCGACAGCTTCATTCGTTAACCACAACGGCACTGATCGGTGGATAAGGTGCGCAGCGGCGATGTCGCCGTCCTTGCCGGCAATCAAACCAGTGGCCTTGTCTTCATCAGCAGAGCGCACGAACAGAGGAAAAGTGGGTGCAACGCACGTTTAAAAATCGCCACTCGGGTCGCTTCATTCCCGTAACGTTTACATGCAACGTGGCAATAATCTCGCCGATCAGCGCTGGCACTCCGCCACTCTACCAGCTTCCGCAAAACCCATCGGCCGGCGTGCTGACCATACGAAGGGTGACGATCGTTCTCGCACCTGCGGTCGCACATATAGCTCTCCTTTACCCCTGTGAGGTTTTCGATTCACGTCACAAGCGAACTTTATAATTTACGATGCCATTTTTCACTCTTTCGTAAATACGTGTATAGATAGTTTCCCCCTCCTATCCTCTGCTATATGTCCTGTCTTGATGGCGTATAACCCCTTCTGATGTTGGCCACCGTTTAGCTAGGTGCCAGCTTGAAAAAGCTAGACAGTTTCCGTGTGGCCAGCAGCAATATCATTCCCATCCTTTTCGTAAAAGAAAGCCCAAGTAAACAACCGCTCGCTGTTCCGTTTGAACTACAGGTGTGGCTTCTTCCATGGATTTCTCAAATCTGCGACGTCCGTGACAGACGCATATGCGACGCGACTCGCGTTCGCCACCCCGTCGCGATCATTTTTTTAGCGCATTCCCGCAGAGACCCACACACGAGAGAACGCGCCAGTTCAGAACACTGCACGTCACCTAGCTGCTTGTGTTCATGCTCCGCACGCAGCACAAGGCGAAGATCCACTTTTCGGCCGGTGACCGTATTACATTCGGCGGAGACGAAGAAGACGAGGTTCCGCTCACCCAACCGGAAGCCCGCGGTTCCTTATGGAGCGGTCAGGCCTCGGGTTCGCAGTCCGAGGTCACTTTCCAGGGAGGGCGGCGCCCGGCATGGCCAAAATCGAAAACTCAGCCGCGTAGAAGCCACTCCCGGTCTTCACTGCAGCGGCAGGACGAGGGCCGCCCTTTCTCGAGGCTCCGCAGGCGCTCGAGGAACTCCCGGGCCACCGGCGTCAAGTTCCACCACTGGTGAGAAGAATATCGCTGTCCTATACCTGCTGTACTAGTTTGTCGCAGAAGTACACGCTACCCGACGAGACTGAAAGAAACGAGAGCATGAGGGGATCAACTGTGAAGAGAACATGTGCCGGAGTAATGTATAACGATTCTATTCCACTGCCGTTGTTCTTCGCGCTCGCGATGTGGCCCGACCGCGTTATCTCCTGGATCGGCTGCACGTGAATGGTGGATGATAAGAAAGGAGTACAATCGAGTGAAAGAGATTCTTACTTTATACACCGGCCATGGCTTTGATGAGTGGAAAAGGCAACTCGTCACCATGACGAAACCCACAAAATCTGCGCGCAGTGTTTGAAGATTGATAAGAAAAAAGGCAATAGATACCTTAAATGTGTAATAAAGAAATCAGTAGACTAAATTAAATATGTCTAGAGATCGACCTGTCTATTTAATGCAGTGCGCTGAACAAATATTAGTGTTCAGCGTTTTCTATTATTATTTTTCAAAAATTCGGCGTTCTTTGTTTTTCGGTTTTTATTTTCAGCATAAAATTACTTTTCCTACTTTTTCTTCTTTCTTTTTTACCTTTTGCCTTTTTTGGGGATTTCGGTGAATATCTAGTTCACTAATTTTGCAGACACTGAACTGCGCCGTATCACTACACACCCTGCTCTCAGCACTGCGGTTGTGTCCAATATACGCAGAATAGCAGTTTTCGAGAAGTCGACAGCAAGGGCACAACGACTAAGCAACAATTAAATAGAGCGCATTTGATATTCAAGCAAAGAATAGAATGAGACTTTATTGGTACCATTATGCAGGCATAGAGCTATGACAAGGTAGATAAGACTTCGGGTTCACATTAGCGAACTTGACTATTGCACCCTCTACAGAGCGAAGTCTGCAAGGACCCTGACCCCTCTGCGTACCCTCCCTCCTCCCCGCTTCCCGTATTTGTAGCAGTTATAGGCAAAATGGCTGCACAAATTTCTTGGGCATCAAGCTCCTTGTATTGGAGCGCATGTCGGCTTGTAGCTAAAAGACGATCGCTGTCTTAGCTCTCTGGCAATTTTGCTTTTCAGTGACCCTTTTCGGTTAAAATCGAATTCCTGAAAAAGGAAAGTAAGAAGAATAGGTGTAACATTTTTTCGATTCAACAAATATTAGAGGCCTTCGTATACAGCACGAGCAGTAATCTATAAGCAGAAAACTAACCCTCTCAGCAGTGAAACGCGGAAAATTGCTGTATTCGTGCCGCTCTAGAAACTGGGGGCGAATTTACAAAGCCCTCAGTTCGTAAGCATTGTTCGTGGTTGACCGACCAACGTTCCTTGGCTAATAATTTTCGCTATGACTAGTCTATGTTCTCGAGTCGCTCTTGTAGCGATCGTGATGCGTGCTAAGATGCAAGTAAGACTGCAGCTGCACCTGGGGAGCTGCTCTCGACACGCGGGAGCGGAGAAGTCGCTAGGCATCCGCGGAACCGACTTTGTTGCATTTAAAAGAACACCGAGCTACATCAGAGTTGTAATGCGTTAGAATTAGGCGTGTCAAAGTAGGGAAGAAAGTGTAATGTGTGGGAAGCCGGTATATGCCACTAACGGTCGTCTGCTCCGGGCCATCGTCAGTTGCACTTCGCTCCTCGAAGAGGCAGAACGTGTGTCCATTGAGTTCCTGAACAACTATGCAGTGTGGCGAACGCACTTTAGATATAGATCCGGGACCTCAAAGAAGTCTGACGTGATGTTAGCGCATTTCTCGAGCATTTACCACTGAATCTCCACAGAATTTCTTAATCGGGCCTTTAACTGTAAAAATAAAAATTAAGTTTACAACTTGACAATAAAAACAGATAATACATACTGTGAACTTCATAAATTCAGACGTCAAAGCGGGCAACGGCAAATATAGTATTATACACTGCTGTGAAATATGGCACTAATTTGTGAACCTGCATGGCTCGGATTCGCAAAGGTTTTCGCTCGCAAGTGCTCTCTGCAATTCAGTGGCGCAGCCAGAAATGTATATCGGGGGGGACGGGGGTGGGGGTCTCCGCCGACAACTCCTCCCCCTCCCCTCTCTCTCTCTCTCTCTCTCTATATATATATATATTATATATATATATATATATATATATATATATATATATATATATATATATATATATATATATATATATATATATATATATATATATATATATATATATATATATATAGGGTGTTTTGTTTAGTTGCACCAAATGTTTGAGATTGCCTATGGTAGATATCACAATTCTAACCCTTGACCTAATTTACTCGATGAGGCAGCCATTACTACTACCAGAAATCAAAATGTTCACTTGAATAAGTAACGTAAATATGCTATGCTAATTAACTTTTTATTTAATTACTTTACGCCACGTATTTCAACTACGAATTATAGTCGCTGAGTTCGCACGGCGTATCCACTTGGAACGAATTCTTTGGGCAGCACCAGTTCTGAAATATTAATTCAAGGTGTCCGTCGAAATGTATTGGCGTTCAGTTACTTTTGTGCTTTAATGTATAAAGCAGCGGTTTCTTTAAAAAGTAACTGGAACGTCAATGCATTTCGTCGAACACTTCGAAAATTAATATCTCGGAAGTGGCGCTGTCCAGAGAAGTCATCCCACTCTCCTTAAAATTCTATTCCGTTAGTGACTGTTGCACTCACTTCTCAACATTCACCGGGTTGTTGAACGGCGACGCGGCCCCTACCATTGCTATATTTCTGTTTCTGTGTGGACTTCGAAGCCATTCACCTACCTGCCCTCCCACCTGTTTGCTGTGACGGTTTCCTACCTTCCCTGGGAAAGCACCCCATACTTGATATATTTTGCGGTGCGCAAATAAGCGTTCTGTAAGCCTTCCTTTCTTGTCCAGTTTTGACCCGGTTTTTATTCTTAAAGGGCCCCTCACCAGGCGAAACAGCAACTTTCGGTTATACGCTGGAAGTGGTTACGTATCCTCTAGGTAGCTTTCTGCCGCAAAAAAATTTTTAAATCGGCTCATTAATAGCCGAGATAGAAATATTTCAGTGCCGCGAACCCATGATTTCAGGAGGCGAGCTCCACTGCCAAGCGAGACGCTCTCTCCACTCGCCCCGTCTAGCATCCGCAAGCGAAATTCCTTCCCTGCGTTCCCCCATGCCGGACTCGAGGATCGCGTGACGCATAGGTCACGGGCCCCGCCTTCATTTTTTCCCTCGATTTTTTGCGGCACGGCGCGCTTCCGCTGACGGCGTCGAGCGCGAGCTGTTGATTGTCTCGTTTCGCGCAGCGCACAAGTTTCTGCACTCGTTTCCGCGAGTGCAGAATATACAATGCTTGATAACGATCGTTTCTGCAAAGTATTACATCGCTACGCGCCGCGGAAAGACCTGAAATTTCAAGCCGAACGCCATTCTCCCTTCTCCTCGTGGCCGCCGCGCTCCAAGCCGGAGGATGACGTACACGTGCTAGTGCGCCTACGTACACGTGTTTGTGCTGGGACGTCACTCGTGGTGACACATGACTTCAAGAATTATTCAAGGCAACATCTGTTATTTGTGTAATATGTTGCTCAAATAGTCGAATTAAAGCTTAGAGAAATAATTTAACACACAAACCGAATGTCTGCGTGTGTTTGACTTCGCACCGAAGCAAGAGAGACGTTTACTTCTGCTTCGTCTGTTTGTTACCACGTCGTGCAGTCGCGCGCAAGCAGACACCGAAACGATGTCATTTTCTACCGTGTTCTAGCGCGGGATCATGCGCTGTGATCTGCTTGTGTCTGCCTCAGAATTCGTGTAACACTGACTTATACCGCTAGTCAGGTGTCCTCGTGCACAGCGCGCAAAATCGTGCGCTGCGCGAAACGAGACACTCACAACAGCTCGCGCGCGATACCGTCAGCGGAAGTGCGCCTTGCCGCAAGAAAGCGAGGGAAAAAATGAAGGCGGGGCCCGTGACCTATGCGTCACGCGATCCTCGAGGTCCAATATGGGATCAATCGTCACTTACAGCGCATACATAGACGAGGGACAAAAACGACGACGAAGACAGCGCTTGTCTTCGTCGTCCTTTTTGTCCCTCGTCTATGTATGCGCTGTGACTACTGATATGGAATACCAACTAACCCGTACCCAAACCTTGATCCAGTATGGGGGAACGCAGGGAAGGAATTTCGCTAGTGGAGGCTAGACGGGGCGAGTGGAGAGTGTCTCGCTTGGCAGTGGAGCTCGCCTCCTGAAATCATGGGTTCGCGGCACTGAAATATTTCTATCTCGGCTATTAAGGGGCACGATTTGAAAATTTTTTTTGCGACAGGAAGCTCCCTATAGAATACGTAACACCTTCCAGCGTATAATCCAAGTTTGCTGTGTGGCCTACTGAGGGGCCCTTTAACAGTGCGTACAAACTAGCTTGACAGCAAGCGCTTCTCGAGTTTATTAACATGATGAAAGTCCGAGACAGAAGAAAGAAAAAGAAGAAAAATTATGCGGATCCCATGCGCTGTGGGAATAGTAGTAAGCGAAGCTTTCTGTGCTGTTTGCTTGAGTGACGATAATTATCGGTGATATTGACGGCAAATGCTTAATTTCTTCAACGTTTAGTCCAACACGAGAGTTGTGAGTTGACGTTAAACGTTACCTTGCCTGCACCACTGCTGCATGTGTGCGCAGCACACAGAACACACAGGGGGACGTGTTTGCTTCAGCCGTTGCTGTGCGCCATACTTCATAACCTCTAAGAGGGTTGAGCATATTCATTGCCTCACATGGCACATCGAATCGTTGCAAACTTTAGTTGAATTATGGGGCTGTACGTGCCAAAACAACAATCGGATCATGAGGTGAGCCGTAGTGGCCGACTCCAGAATAATTGACACCGTGGTGTTCTTTAAGGTGTCCCTAAATCTAAGTGCACGAGCGTTTTCTATTTTGCCCCTGTCGAAACGGGGCTGCCGTGGTAGGGATCAAACCCGCGACCTCAAGCAATGCCGTAGCCACAAGGCTACCGCGGCAGGTACAAAAGTGTTGATTTGACATGTGACCGCCTCCGTAATGTCGCGTAGGCCCTACGGTGTGCTTTAATGCGGCTCTGCTTCTGCACGCCCTGCGTAAGTTGTCCGCTAGACATATTTGCCTGGTATTTATTTTCAGAAATAGCAGAAACGTACCGTACCGTGCTTGCCCGCAACCGTTGTTGTGTCCTCACGTCACCTTTCCCTATCACCCCCCTCTTGTATGGGAGCTGCGAGCGAAGAGTGGCATGGCTCTTTTGACTTGTTTCGCTACTTCGCCGGTTCTACCCATTCTCTGCCTCCCCCCCCCCCCCTCCCCGCCTCTCTTCCATTTTATCTAGCTTCCCTCTGAACTTGCACGTTAGTAGAAAGGTAAGCGCTGCAATTTCTGCAATGCTTTTGCGAGGGGTCACGGATGTCAAGAAGCTATTCTGAGCGAGCTCCACCACTGGAAAAGCTGGCGCCACCGTCCGCGTGACGTGACAGGAGGGATCACGTGGGCACAGCGGCCGCGTCAGCTGCTTCGGAAGCGCCGAAGCGAGCTGAAAACGAAAGTTTAAAGTCCCACCTGCGCTGCGGTTCTCATTAAGTGTCGAGGCTTTCCCGCCTTGGGTGTCTGCTTGAAAACATTTGAAAGCACTATAATTGGTAGTGGCCGCCTTTGGAGGCGTGCAGCATGGTAGGCTACTGCTCGGTGCCGCAGTGCCGGACGTATGCAACGGAGCCCGGTGTCAGCCTTATTCACACGTAGCCGCAGGACAAGAAGCTGCGTGAAGCTTGGCTCGCGAAACTTAGAACCGGCAGAGAGCCATCGGCTACAACTCGAGTGTGCAGCAAGCACAGACGCGAGGAAGATTTCTTATACGGCGTCGGGGCTGCGATGCTCGGTGAGTAGCCGAAAGCGCGCACTGAGACGCTCGCCCGCGCTGCCCGGCTAATGTCATGACGCTTTGGTCTATGAATGTGTTGATGCTAGATACTGGAAAGTTCACTGGAATGGAAATGGAACCATAAAAAGCACATAGAAAGAGGCATGACATATGCTCACGCTTTGGTAGCACCAAACAATGAAATGTACTGGATTAAATAAACGAAGCAGCGGATAATTGCTCGCTGAGACGACCGATAAACATACAGTGCGAGGCAACTTGAGAAATAATGCTATTTAAACGTTCAAGACCCTAGAAAAAAAAAGATTCAATCGTAGCGACGGGACATCCCAAGTCGCCCTGGTAGGTGTCGAAGTCCGTAGTTATAGCGAAATTATTTTTGAACAGCTCTGATACTTTCCACGCAACACTGGTTGCTTGTGTGCTGTAAAATGCTCATATGCTGCTGCCTAAAGCTCAGGGCACGATGCGAAAACGCGCTAGAAGCGAAAGGGGAACATTGTGCGCGTACGTGGATACAGGCGCGCAGTCGGTCACCGCGAACCCGTGCGATCGCTGCATTGAGGCCTCATTCTGTTATACTCCATTTAGTTATACGGACAGCCCACTATAAGAACATATTTCATATAGTTTGCCCACAGCGTTTGCCTACCTTTCACGTAAGAAGCTGCTTCGGGAGACTCCATCGCGGCGACCGCGCGCAGTGGCGTTCACGTACGTATTCGGTAAAGAGATAGCGTCTGTAGACCATTCTGTGCTTTCAGTTTGCCCAAGATTATTATTTCGACAGTAAAAAAAAAATCGGCAATTATTTGTGAAAATATTTATTTATTTATTTATTTATTTATTTATTTATTTATTTATTTATTTATTTATTTATTTATTTATTTCACATACTGTCAATCCCTCATGGGATTATAACAGGAAGGGCAAGTACATATGGTAATATTTGCGAACAAAGAATATAAGTACATTATATAATCATAAGTGTGTTATTGCAAAGGTTTTGGTTTCGCTAAACAAAAGAATTAAGTAGTTCATCACAAATGCAATATTTGGGTACAATATACTATAACAAGAAGAATCTGAGAAAACAAGAAACCAAACAAGAAAAAGAACAAAAAAGAACGAAAAACATCTGAAAACACATGTGATATAAAATACCTAATGAACATGACAAACAGGATGCAGTCATGCGTATGATGCATCATACAAAAAGAACACTGATAGATTAAGGTGTTAGCTATGAAGATCGGTAACAGACCTGAGTATGTAAGTCAGAGCTGTAAGGCAAGGAGATGTTCTTTCATTGATTTAGCAAATGTATCTAATGAGGGGCTGTTACTAATGGATTCACTCAGTTTATTCCACTATCTTAACGCTAAAGGAAAGAACGAATTCTTAAAGCAATCGGTATGAAAAGAATGCTAATTGAGTGTTTGTGTATTTTTATGCCGCGTTGGCCGTATTTCATTTCTGGAGATGTATCTAGAGATATCAATATTAAGCTTGTTGTGTAAGAGCTGGTACACAAGTTTAGAACGGGCTAGTACAGCTCGGTTTTGTACTGTTAGGATTCCGGCTTTTTTAGGTGGTTCGGTGGGCGAGTCTGTTAAATTATGTTTATTGTATATATACCGTAGAGCTTTCCTTTGTACACCTTCTAGTTTTTTAATTAGTTGTTTAGTGTATGGGAACCAGATAACATGTGCGTACTCAAGGACTGACCTGACGAAAGTTTTGTAAGCCGGAAGTTTTGTATCGGGTGGTGCTAGTCGGAGATGTCTTCCAAGAAAGAAAAGGCGTTTCATTGCAGTTGCTGTAACGTTATTTATATGGGAGTTCCATCTGAAGTCATGTGTTAACGTTAATCCGAGGTACTTGTGTTCATGAACTCGTATTAGTGGCACGTCATTAACGGTATACATAAAGCTCGAGTTACTTTTTTTTTTTTTTTGGTGATTGAAAGAACAGCAGATTTCTTAGTATTGATGGTCATCTGCCAGTGGGCACACCAGTTAGACACAGCTTTCAAGTCGTTGTTTAATGTTATGTGGTCATCATGTGAGTTAATATTTCGATAAACAATGCAGTCGTCTGCAAATAGCCTAATGTTTCCTGTGATTTTGGCGGGTAGGTCATTAATAAAAATTAGAAATAAAAGGGGAGCCAGAACGCTTCCTTGGGGGACTCCTGATGTTACCCGGGCTGTCTGGGAAATCTGTCCGTTCACTTCCACAAACTGGGTACGGTTAGTAAGATAGTCGCAAATCCAGTCAATTATGGGGCCTGTACCTAATGTAATCTCAAGTTTCCTTATGAGCTTTTTGTGTGATACCCGATCAAATGCATTCGAGAAGTCGAGTAGGATGAGGTCTGTTTGTCTGTGTTGGTCGATATTAAATATGTCGTGGGTTAGTTCAGTAGTTGAGTGATTGTAGAAAGGCCTCTGCGAAAGCCATTTTGATATGGTGATATGATACTCTCCTTTTCTAAGAAAACGGTTATATGTTTTAGTATGATGTGTTCTAGAAGTTTGCACACGGTACTCGTAAGCGAAATCGGCCGAAAGTTGGACGGGTCGTCTTTGCAGCCTGACTTATGTATTGGGACAACTTTTGCAGATTTCCAATCCTGTGGAAGAACAGATGATGATAATGATTTGTTAAATATTATACAAAGGTACTTCGTCATCCATTCTGCGTATCGTTTTAAGAAAGCGTTGGGTATTTTATCCGGGCCTGGCCCTTTTTTTGTGTCCAGATTTAGGAGAAGGTTCAGTACTCCGGCCTCCGTGACGGTGAGGGGGCTTAGTGTGCTGTTAACGGTGATGTCAATTTGGGGTAGTTTCCCATCGTTAGATGTGAAGATAGAAGAAAAATAGTTAGTGAATAAGCGCTTTGTTTGTTAGTTTCGTTTTGTTTGCTTTGTTGCTAGCTTTGTTTGCTAATCTCTAAATTAAAATTCTGCTTTCAAAATTAGCAACAAGGAGTAACATGCATTTCCTGAGTTGACTTTGGGCACACACGTCTTCGTGGGATACGTATGCTCTTTATTTAACGGGAAGCTATATAGTAGGTATTTAGATAACTTCTTAAGCGACATTGCTGTTTCCGATTTCGTCACTTTGAATAAACTTACACGAAACATAACCTCTTAGATATGGCGAATGCCCTTCCTCGGAGGCCACAAGGGCGCCACAGATATGTATCACAATTTGTTTCTTTGCATGCACATGCTACAATCTTGCACCGCCCCCATCCTTTGACGAGTTGAAAGCTTCACCGCGAACAGAATCTATTTTTCGTAATACCTGACGAAAGATTCGTAAAATCGTAGAACGTGCGAGCCAAAATTGTGCGCTTTATATATGAAAAATTTGGGAAAGTTGGCAGGTGTAACAATACCCAACTTCAGGCAGGCAGGCGCGAGTCGATTGTTGTCGCACTGCGGCCAATTACTCGTGCCACGTGTGTTAATCCGCGCACTGTTATGCGCTGGCTAGCTGTTAATTGGGCAAACATGCACTTTTGTTCTCTCTGGCATAAAGGACGCGGTAACGTGTCGTTAAATAACGTCGTTCTTGGTGTCGCAGGACCGCGCTGTGGATCGTTCAGATGACTGCCGTCGTAGTCACATTCGTTGTGGCAGCGCTGGTCGCTCTGACGTATGTGCTAAGGGAAGCCACGCTTAAGGCAAAGGAAGCTCACGATGCCGGTAGCGCCATGGACATCGACGACATCGGCAACGTCACGAACATCACTGCTGCGCTTCTCGGGGACCGCTTCGGCGCTGCAGACTTGGGCAACACCAGCCTGGAGGCAGCCGTGGTGCGCGGCCCTGGCTCCTCTTTCACCGGCAGCGACGAGCTCTCCACGCACGACGCAGGTCCACCCTTGAGGCAAAGAGCTGGCGAACGGCCGATTCCGAAACACCCCTCCAAGACCGTGCGTGGCGCCGGACCGAAGGGAAAGCAACGCAGCAGTTTGCGCCAGCCCGGTAACGAAGAGAACAAACTACGCCAGGAGAGCGAGGCATCACAGGTACATACCATCGAAAGCGCGGCACAGAAGACCTCCGTGGAAACCTGAAAAACAGATCCGTGGCTTCAGGACTTAACGTCAGGATTTAACACCACCCTCCATCAGCCTGACGCGGCTTCAGTGAATGGACGTCGTAGTGGGAGTGACAATAAAGGCCATGTCCTGCGGTGTTTCTGTACTCTGTCGTATTTACAGCGCCACAGTAGTAATGTACCTTTGAGCGTTCAAGCCGCACCAAGAAATTCTGAAATTTTACCAGTAAACATGGGGTGCGGATTATGCGCGAATTTAGACATGCAGCGTGGCTTCGCGCCAGGGGCACTATAACGTAAGACTATTCCAAAATTTCCTATTCTGTTTCTGCAATCGGCCCTCCGCGATAGGTCAAAAACATTTTTGGACCACCCCCGCTTCACCTGTCTATCACGCGACGTCACGAAAACCGCGATAACTCCCCATCTGATATGACGTGTACACGCCGATTATGCATGATTTGACCGAACAAAAGAAAAAGTTATTTCTGATTCGACGCCTTTTCGCCACTAGCCCTCCGCTATTGGTACAAAGTTTTCGGGATGCGGCCACTTCCCCTGCCTATCACGCGATGTCACAAAACCGCAACAATTCGCTGCGTCAAAGTGACGTGTACGCGTTAAAGATGCATTGATATGCCGAACAAAATTGAATTTTCTTCTGAATAGCCGCAGGTTGCCCCGTTCCGAAAGGAATAAAAGATGGCTGCCGCCGATCGCTCAGGCACTGGCTACTCGCACCTGCCACCTCAAGCTAAGTAAGGGAAAGCGGACCAATCGCAGACGCCGGCACCGGTTATTCATCCGGTTATCGATTTTCGGTGCAGTGGCTCGGCCCCATCGAACCCCTCTCCACTTGATCGTGCTCCTCGCCTCTTGTCAGCCAGTTAGATAAGACAAGTCGCTGAGTGTAGGCAATGTCATTCGTTTTTCAAGCAAACAAAAGTGACCTCCTATGAACGAGGAGAGCGTTTGATTGGTCTGTTCAGACAACCCTGCGGATGACCGCCCGATGCTTGCGTCGGCGGTTACGCAAATTTGACGTTAGGAGATTGGAATAAAAACATATTGGAATAGTTCTGCGTTATGTGCCCCCAGCTCGCGCAGCTCTGACGTGGAGCCACACCTAAAGCAAAGTTCTCTGTCATCTAGTTACCCACATGCATTGAAGCTCCCTCTCTCCTATATTGCATGGGCGTCCATTGTCCTCTTTTCGGATCGCCATTTTGCGTCCTCGCTGCATTAGCATTCGGCGAATAGTAATCGCGGCGCCGTCGAACCAGAACTCGAATCACGAGAGCTGTGCTCAACGGCAGTCATGGATTATCAGCGCAGTTGTGTTAAGTTGTCGTTGTTGCCTCTAATCATGGCTTGTACCCACGAGGGGGGTTGGCCACACTGGATCGATTGAAACGTACACCCAACAACATACCAAAGAGAGTTAAAGGCGAACATTTAGAACCAGTCAATTTGCAACTAACCCGTAACACAGATTTCAAGAGTACCTATATATCAACTAAATAAAAAAAATCAAATTAAAGTGAAAAACTAAATAATAATAATAAAATAAAATGTCCCACAGTCGGTACCCTAGCAGGGTAACCTTGGGATGCTTCAATGAACTTGTGCAGAGCACTAATCATCGAACCATGGTTTGTGCCTAATTGACAGGCACCAAAAGAAAGAAATGTTTGGGGTTGTAAGTGCTAAACCTAGTTTACTAGTTGGAAATATGAGGAACACTTTGCGGAAGGAGGAGAAGCGGCGACAAGAAAGAAATGTTCAACAGTTTCTGTTTCATTATACGAAAACAGCACATGTTTGTTAAGGACAAAGCAAATCTGTGAAGGTAAAAATTTAGGCGAGGAACTCTACGGCGGAAACTTGATAACGTCACCTTGCATTGGCGTGAAAGGCATTTGCCCGTGTTCCACCGAAATTTTCGATGTCGAAAATCCTCTGAGGAAAGTAAGGATGATTCATTGCAAGTCAACAATAAAAAGCATTTGAATGTAGCTTCTGTTTTAAAAGAGAAATCAAGAAGAACAGTTAAGACCGGGCCACTTAGCGATGACGATGCGAGGGAGTCAGCTGATTCATTTAAAAAGATTCCATATGTCCGGGGACCCAGACAAAGCGGATTTCAGACAAATTGTCTGGGACAAGATTCTATAATATGCTCAGCAGGTGTGACCGATTATTAGAAGTTAAATGTGTACAGACCGAAAGTGTGTCTGTAGCCACTATTACTTGAGGTTGCTAACCTGGTGTTAACAGCGCAAAACACCAGGATGGAAAACCAACAAGTCCAAGCTGCTATTCTTGAGATTTCTGTGGACCCAATTTCGGGATGGCTCGAATTATCGCCAGGAATTCAGAAAGAAATATTGGAGCGTAATCAGCGAGACGGAGAGCAAAAGACGAGTTAAGCTGATTGGAAAAGATGCCAACACCGGCATTCTCTAAATTTTGTGATGCGTCCGTGGAAATTATCAAGTGAGACGGAAATTGATTAAGATGATATTGAAGGAGACCTTCAAATATGCGGGCAGGAAGAAGTTTTGCGTGTTTTGGAAAAAATGTAATCAAAGATCAGTTTTATCTTGAACGAATTAGATTTTAGAGAAATCAGGTTTGGTAGACGAACTTGAAGTTTTGATAACAGACCCTGAGCAAAAACAACTTGTGGGTTGTTGGTAACGCCGCCAACCTGTTATGAAAAATGATTCTGGAGAATTGATGAAAACGGGTTGCAATGGGAGAGGGATGCATCATAAAACTTCAGGAAAGTCAGGACAGTAAGTTGCTTAAATCTGGATTCAAGCGGAATAAGTCCAGACTCCAGATAAACTACATTGTGTTACGTCTCAACACGGTCAAAGGCGTTAATTAGACGTTTGCCACGAGGCAACTCCAACCCATCCATCAGCGCCTACCGAGAAGTCAACGCAGCGTTGACTGCTGACGAGTACACAAAAGGCACACCCCCAACCTTACCTGACAGTCTGAACTAATGATGAAAAGGTCGTTTAAATATTTGGGCTTAACAATAACAACGACGCTGAAATGGGACAAACATATTAAAGATACATGCCAGAAGGCGCTTAGACAGTTTGGCTTTCTTCGTATGGATGGATGGATGTTATGAGCGTCCCCTTTGGAACGGGGCGGTGGGTTGCGCCACCAAGCTCTTGCTATTATACTGCATAATGTCCTACCTAGGTTAAACAATGAAAAAAGAAAAAAAACACTATGAACTACCACGCCCAAATTTTCTGATCCCCTATTGCGAACTGTGCTTTTGTACGTCTCCGTCTTTTGTCGTTTCCCTACTTTTCTTCCACCAATCCTCCAATCGCCTCTTACTAATACCTATTGCGGACATGTTTGCTTTACCACTGCCCCCGCTGAACCTAAGTGCTTCAAGGAGGCCAGTGGTGCCTAAATCGGCCGCTGGGTAGACGTCTTCACATTCTAATAAAATATGCTCCGCCGTTTCCCTAGCTCTACCGCAGCAAGCACATGCTTCTTCTTCCTTCTTATATCTCCCTTTATAGGTGCGTGTTCTAAGGCATCCCGATCTCGCTTCGAAAGTAATGAGCTTCCCTTTCAGTTATCATAAATGCTTTCTTTCCTGATTTCGTTTTTTCCTCTTAAGTAGTTACTCATGGCAGGTTTATTTTCCATTGCCGCCACCCATGAGATTATTTCAGCCTCTCTGACTTTCCGCTTGACCTTCTTTGTTGCTGTGTCACCCACCCTACAGGCTAGAAGGCTAGTCGTAGAAGGCTAGCAACAGCGCCACCCAATGCTAAGTTATGAAGCTACAAATCCGTTGCGCGTCCCATCCTCGAATACAGCCACATAGTCTGGAATCACATCAAGCTTATCTGACCAAACGTTTAGAGGCAATCTAAAACAAGGCTCTTCGCTTCGTCTATTCCAAGTACTCCGGGAGTGACAGCGTGACTGCACTGCGCAATCGCGCCGCCATACAAACCCTACGGCCGAATCGTATAACGGTTCAGTTGGGGAACTGTTCGTTTGGCCTCACCTGATTGGGCAAAATTTTGGTTACGTCACAGGTCGTCAGAGGCAGCGGGGCGGTATCGCAATTTATGAATACGTCACGCATCTGTCAATCATCTTCAAAGCGAAATGGTCGTAGGAATCGGCGAAGGGGTAGTTCGCTTTGGGTTCCGTTGCTGTGGCTTGGCTGTTGGCTTGCGACTCTGGCCGCGCGCGCCGGTCGCGCGACACCGGAGACATGCGGGCGTCACGCGCGCGTGCGTTGGTTGCTTCGGAGGCTATTACTTGCCTTCGTCGTCTGCTTGGCATTGCTCTTTCGGTGTCGACCACGGCTGGAAGTCCGATACGCGTTCGAAGAAGTGACAGATAATGAGTTGCACCGTCCTTGCCGGCTTTCTAAGTAGACCTTTTGCAGGCTACGCTATCATATGGAGGAGACTCGGGTGAAAGCGTACCAGTGGTCATTCCACGCAGAGGACGGAATATTGCGCGCTGCGGTTCATCGCCACCGGCCTGCAGCTCCCAGAGGTCGGTCGGACGCGAAGCATTCATCGGAATGGCCTAGATCTCTGCTGCCAACATTGTCCACAAAGTTGCTCTCGCAATTACTGTGTTGGCCGGTAGAAGGGCTGGGTCGGCTGTCCCGTGACCTCTGCTTCAAAGCCAAGGAGATATTTGCATGGTGAGGTCGAATTCCCAGTGCTATCGCCAGCGTGAATAGATCCAAGATCGCCGTTCAGCAATCAGAAGGGTTCAACCTAGGCTGGCTCAGCGCTTCCTTCGTTCGGCTGATAAAACTATACAGTCAGGATGGGAAAATATTGTTGAGATCTCTTATTTGGCTGCCCTTTTTGCTCTAGTTCCCCCGGGAGTGCCACACTTTGTTCCTGAATTTCACGGCACAGCGCGCACCATCAGCACCACACTCTTCGATTTTACTTCGCGCAGGCAATGCAGGGCCCGTATATCGTAATATTCGATTTCAAGTTTCATTGCTTCTATCACGCGACGCGCCGTGGGGCTTACCGCAGGGACAGCGGCAGCGCGGCGGCGAGCGAGTCATGTCCGAGCCGATGACGAAGGGCGAAAAAAGAAGGAAGATTGATATAGTCGGCTAGTAAAGATGTCCCAAAGAACCAGTTCACGGTTTTGTCGCGCTCGCTACTTAAGAAGTGCTGGCAGTGCGTTCCTGTTGCGTGCATCGTGCGACCTGCTGGTAACAGACGACATAGCGCTGCGCTCTGCCAAATCATTTACGTTTGCGATACCACCTGTCGGCTGAGAATGAAAAATAATGACATTAATAAATTACTTCTGCATTGCGTAAACGCCCGGCACCACACGTTTATACTTCAGAACTTGGCGTATAATATTTAATTTATATTTTAGATTTATTTAGCAAGCAGAAACATTCTGCAATTCCTCGATTAGCTCGTCATATAATGACGTACACTTCAGAGGTGGCACCATATCATTTATTGGTCGCGTCCTCCCATTCTTCCACCACCGGCTTGGGAGTGGCACATTTAGTGACGTACGCGGCGAAGCGAATGGTTCGTATTCCGAACCGTTATAAGATTCGGCTCCTGGAAAGCCGTCGACGTATCGCTCCTATGAAATTATTATATCTCCTTTATCACGACAACATAGCTATCAACAAGAGCGACTACCTCGGAACACGTTACTAACACTCGAGCAGAACCAACCACGCTAAGCGTATAAGGCCTTTTTTATCTAGTTTTGATACTTTCAAATATTCATTTTTTCCATCGGCCACAGAACTCTGGAATAAGCTACCACGTGAGTGCATGGGTCTATCATCAACGGGCGCATTACCCGCTAAACTTGAAGAATTGTTTTGCTAAACTCAACTGAGAAAAATTTGTCACTACCGAGCTGTTCTTTTTTTTTTAGTGATCTAACCTTTTTAAAAATGCCTTTTGCAATTGGTTTGTTCCTGATGCACTAATGTATGTGAACAAGCATGTGTATCCGTTAGCATATGTATACATATGCTTTTCCTTTTTTTTTCTTTTTTCTCTTCCAAAATACAAAAGATGCACACTTTTTCAAAAGCTGTTAGGTTAACAATAATAACTATGTTAGTATATGGCAAGTCTTCCATTTATATGTTTCGATATGTTTTGTTTGACGTTATTTGCCTGTATTATACGTACCCACTCCTGTGTGAGCCTGTGTAAGGCTTGCAGTATAAAATAAATAAATAAATATTACTGAAGAACGACGCCGACTGTGGATTCCCAGGTTGCTATCCCGTCCCCTATTCTATGCTTCGGGTGCGCGGAGGCCTCGGAGAGGGGGATGCTGCGGAGAATTGCGATAGCATGGGCGTTGGTTCTGCTCGAGTGTTGGTAACGTGTTCCGAGGTAGTAGCTATTGTTGATAGCTATGTTGTCGTGATAAAGGAGACATAATAATTTCATAGCAGCGATACGTCGCAACCGATTCGACGATGGTGATTGGTTGCTATACAGTCATCAGATTCCCTAGTCGAGTCGCCTAGAGAAGTCGACGTTATTAAAAGCAGAGAATTTTCGTGTAGTGGGGCCGACGTGTCCTGATGTGAACTCAGACGTTTAACATGCTCCTGCATGGAGTGGGCTTCCGTAACTGGAGCCGGGTAACTAATGTCAAATAAACCACTTAGTATTCATTCCTACTACTGGACGCGTACTTGCCGATAGGCTTGGTGGATTCCTTGCCCTAACCCCACCCCGAGCCGCAACAATTGTTAGCCACAAAACTTGGCAGCCCAAGGCAGAGGCTTCATTTCGGTAATGAAGAGAAATAAAAACGGGATTTGACGATGGAAACAGAAATAACGAACATTTCTTGACGTTAAGCGAAAAAGACAGTCCGTCCAGCCAGGACTCGAGTTCAGACAAATATGATTGCAGAATTTGGTATAACGTATTGATATCCCGTGATGAGGACAAAAATGCAATTTCATCAGCATAGAGATAGAGTTGCACATCCTGATGAGCTGGGACAGAAGATAAAATATTAAACAAAACTCAGTGCCCTTCCACTCTGTGAAGAAGTATGACCAGCGAAGCTGTGTGTGTGGGCCCCTTAACGGCGAACTGCACCTCCGCCGCGGGTCGGCCCGGCATTCCACAATTTTCTGGTTCGGCTCACGTATGGGGAGTGCTTAACGCCTGCTTCACCTCCACCGCGGGTCGGCCCGGTATTGTACTACCTTCGGGATTAGCTCACGTATGGGGAGTGCATAGCGCCTGCGTCACCTCAGCCGCGGGTCGGCCCGGCATTGCACTATCTTCGGGATTTTTTTCTACACGCGGAATGATAGTGGGGAAAGTAGCCCTTAACAGCATACCTGTGGCACGCTTCTCGCCTGTTTATACGTACCCGATGTCTTCCCGTCCTTGAAAAAAAAAAATTCTCTTCCCGAAAGGAATTGTTGTATCCAGGCTACTAAATAGTCGAACAGCACAGCTTGCCAGGGGCGTAGCCGGGGGGGGGGGGGGGGAGGTCTTATGGGGCTTCACCCCCCCCCCCCCCCCCCGAAATATTTTCGTGCTGTCAAGTACCGCCGACCCAAACAACCCCCGGCGCCGGAAATCATTCTGGATTTTGTTTAGAAAGCTTTTTTGCGCTCGAACAGACATTCGGCACGAACATTGCGAACTCGGGCTGGATTTCGCGGCGACGCCCATACACCGGGAGTCACATAACGCAAGGAGACCCATCCGAGTGCAAAGTTTCAAGAGCGTTATGATGGCGAGCTAAAACCCCTTGATAATTTAAAAGTAGCGACACTCTCCTCTCGTGGCGCTTTCCTCCTCGATTTTCCTCACCCGCCGGCTGCGCACGGAGCGCTTTTTCTCCTGGGCTTCCGCGGACTGGCCGCAGCATTCTATGGAGGCGTGCTATTTTGGGCCAGTTGCGGGCCCCATGTGGTGCTGAAAATTTTGAAAAATGCTGATAACAGCATCGACAATGCTGAACGCAACGTTTATGAGGAGGTTGGTATTTTCTTAAAGTCGTATGAACGGGCTATACTGATGTAAAAGGAGCTTTGAGGCGAGATCTATACTCCAGGCAATTTTTCTGCCACATGATGAGATGCTTTACTTTGTGCGCCTGATCTAGTATTGCTTGTGGCACATCCCTTTGTGTTTGGCTTATTATGCGAAAGCTTTGCATCTCTGTTTCAAGGTCGCGTTGTGAGCTACAGAAAATATAACGTGACCGAAGGAAGGCCGGAAGCGAACCAGAGCATGTGCAGCCGTGTAAGGAGATGATTACCGATTAACCAAATAATGATTAGTGATTAGATTAAGATGAATTAAGGTTATCAGGGTGGATTAAGGATAATTAGGGTAGATTAAATTCGATGAAGGTGGATTAGAGTGAATGAAGGTGTATAAAGGTGCATTAGAGGGGATTATGGTGGACTAGGGGGATTAAAGTGAATGAAGAAGAATTAGCGTCGATAAAGGAGGATTAAGGTGCATTAAGGAGGATTAAAGTTGATGAAGGTGGAGTTGTGTGCATTAAGGCGAATTATCGCGGATTAAGGTGAACGAAGGAGTATTAGGGTGGATTAAGGAGGATTAAAATGCAATGAGGATCAGGGTGCATTACAGTCAATGAAGGTGAATTAGATTGCATTACGGAGAATTATGGTGGATTAAGGTTAATGAAGCAGGATTAAAGGGAACCGGAAACGATTTTGACGATTTTCTACAAACGTACTAAGTCGTTAGAGTAGGTCCTTCTGATCATTAATTGACGCATCTAAGTGCTCCGCGTAAAGCGTGTAATTTATTATAAGGTTTTACAAATGCACATCGCTGCCGATCGCAGAACACTGCTCGGCAGAATTTTAAGCCGCCCCTACCCATATGATGGAAATCACCCACATGACGTCAGTGGGGCGAGCTATCCGATTGGCTAACCAGGGCGCGTGATCAATAATTTTTCGAACTTTATGGTAAACAAATTATGTTCGTAATAGTTGGAATGTTAGTTCATTCGTTTTTATAAAAAGAAAGTAACATAAAGGGAATGCACAAGAACAATTTTTCAGTACACTTAAGCACTTCCGGCACACAGCAAGTGTCGTCTGCTTCTGTTACAACGTGCTCCGTCTTTGACGAGAGCTCCGCCGTCAGTGTCGGTCTGTCTTTTCGCGAGCGCTATGATTCGACTTTATTGCGTTGTGGACTGCAAACGTCATCATCATCATCATCATCATTAGCCTGGTTATGCCCACTGCAGGGCAAAGGCCTCTCCCATACTTCTCCAACTACCCCGGTCATGTACTAATTGTGGCCATGTTGTCCCTGCAAACTTCTTAATCTCATCCGCCCACCTTACTTTCTGCCGCCCTCTACTACGCTTTCCTTCCCTTGGAATCCATTCCGTAACTCTTAATGACCATCGGTTATCTTCCCTCCTCATTACGTGTCCTGCCCATGCCCATTTCTTTTTCTTGATTTCAACTAAGATATCATTAACTCGCGTTTGTTCCCTCACCCAATCTGCTCTTTTCTTATCCCTTAACGTTACACCTATCATTCTTCTTTCCATAGCTCGTTGCGTCGTCCTCAATTTAAGTAGAACTCTTTTCGTAATCTTCCAGGTTTCTGCCCCGTACGTGAGTACTGGTAAGACACAGCTGTTATAAACTTTTCTCTTGAGGGATATTGGCAACCTGCTGTTCATGATCTGAGAATGCCTGCCAAACGCACCCCAGCCCATTCTTATTCTTCTGATTATTTCAGTCTCATGATCCGGATCCGCAGTCACTACCTGTCCTAAGTAGATGTATTCCCTTACCACTTCCAGTGCCTCACTACCTATTGTAAACTGCTGTTCCCTTCCGAGACTGTTAAACATTACTGTAGTTTTGTGCAGATTAATTTTTAGCCCCACCCTTCGGCTTTGCCTCTCCAGGTCAGTGAGCATGCATTGCAGTTGGTCCCCTGAGTTGCCAAGCAAGGCAATATCATCAGCGAATCGCAAGTTACTAAGGTATTCTCCATTAACTCTTATCCCCAATTCTTCCCAATCCAGGTCTCTGAATACCTCCTGTAAACACGCTGTGAATAGCATCGAAGAGATCGTACCTCCCTGCCTGACGCCTTTCTTTATTGGGATTTTGTTGCTTTCTTTATGGAGGACTACGGTGGCTGTGGAGCCGCTATAGATATCTTTCAGTATTTTTACGTACGGCTCGTCTACACCCTGATTCCGCAATGCCTCCATGACTGCTGAGGTTTCGACTGAATCAAACGCTTTCTCGTAATCAATGAAAGCTATATATAAAGGTTGGTTATATTCCGCACATTTTTCTATCACCTGATTGATAGTGTGAATATGGTCTATTGTTGAGTAACCTTTACGGAATCCTGCCTGGTCCTTTGGTTGACGGAAGTCTAAGGTGTTCCTGATTCTATTTGCAATTACCTTAGTAAATACTTTGTAGGCAACGGACAGCAAACTGACCGGTCTATAATTTTTCAAGTCTTTGGTGTCCCCTTTCTTATGGATTAGGATTATATAGCGTTTTTCCAAGATTCCGGTACGCTCGAAGTCCTGAGGCATTGCGTATACAGGGTGGCCAGTTTCTCTAGAACAATCTGCCCACCATCCTTCAACAAATCTGCTGTTACCTGATCCTCCCCAGCTGCCTTCCCCCTTTGCATAGCTCCTAAGGCTTTCTTTACTTATCCCGGTGTTACCTGTGGGATTTCGAATTCCTCTAGTCTATTCTCTCTTCCATTATCGTCGTGGGTGCCACTGGTACTGTATAAATCTCTATAGAACTCCTCAGCCACTTGAACTATCTCATCCATATTAGTAATGATATTGCCGGCTTTGTCTCTTAACGCATACATCTGATTCTTGCCAATTCCTAGTTTCTTCTTCACTGCTTTTAGGCTTCCTCCGTTCCTGAGAGCATGTTCAATTCTATCCATATTATACTTCCTTATGTCAGCTGTTGATTAACTTCGAAAGTTCTGCCAGTTCTATTCTAGCTGTAGGGTTAGAGGCTTTCATACATTGGCGTTTCTTGATCAGATCTTTCGTCTCCTGCGATAGCTTAGTGGTATCCTGTCTAACGGAGTTACCACCGACTTCTATTGCACACTCCTTAATGATGCCCACAAGAAAGTCGTTCATTGCTTCAACACTAAGGTCCTCTTCCTGAGTCAAAGCCGAATACCTGTTCTGTAGCTTGATTTGGAATTCCTCTATTTTCCCTCTTACCGCTAACTCATTGATCGACTTCTTATGTACCAGTTGCTTCCGTTCCCTCCTCAGGTCTAGGCTAATTCGAGTTCTTACCATCCTATGTTCACTCCAGCGCACCTTGCTGACCACGTCCACATCTTTTATGATGCCAGGGTTAGCGCAGAGTATGAGGTCTATTTCATTTCTAGTCTCGCCATTCGGGCTCCTCCACGTCCACTTTCGGCTATCTCGCTTGCGGAAGAAGGTATTTATTATCCGCATATTATTCTGTTCCGCAAACTCTACTAATAACTCTCCCCTGCTATGCCTAGTGCCTATGCCATATTCCCCCACTGCCTTGTCTCCAGCCTGCTTCTTGCCTACCTTGGCATTGAAGTCGCCCATCAGTATACTGTATTTTGTTTTGACTTTACCCATCGCCGATTCCACGTCTTCATAGGACTGCATAGTGGTGAAGCGGTGGCGTAGAGGTAGGACTGCAAACGTAGCGACTGCCAATATGTCAAGCTGCGACATCGTGTCCTTCTGCAAGCCAGTACAGGCTGGCTGCAGTGCATCGGACTGCCGCTATCCGATCAGCGCCAGGATTTGCGCGATTGCGGCCGTCACTTTACACCGGAAGATTACTAACGCAATAGCGTTTCGCGAGTCCGGTGTTGGGGTAAACGCAAGCGCAAGGGGACAGGGCCTGCCCGTGTCCCCTTGCGTGTCGTTTCATGGGATGACCAGAAATGCAAAAGTGAATGGTCTGCACGGTGCAGCCACCTGATGGCATAGAGCTCAACCACACACAGTAGCAGTAATAAAATGTATTCTTCTTTGCTGCTGGTGTAAATTTTTCGCAGGAGTGTAATCGTTAACACGCTGTTTTTGTCAATGTTTAAAATGTTTTACACTTGGTTAGAGCAATACTAGCTCTTTCTTTGGCCGGCTAAGCTCTACGCTAACGTGTGGCTGGACCACGGAAACAGATCAGGCAGCTCACGTACGTCTACGCTAAAGTTCCTCCATCAGCTTGAGTTTATGCCTCCACCGTTCCGTCGAAATGTTCAGATAGTGTGTGGTTACCGGAACACCAGACACGTTGGGCGCTGCGACAGAATGCTCGCAACGCACGCTGCTTCAATAGCTCTCGCTTGAGGTCAACGGCCAAGCGGCTAGCGGAGAGGTTTCGCGCGTGCGGGGGCGGGCTCCAAAACAACCGGAAGTGGACGATGTGACGTCGAATCGTGACGCAGAACCAGTGAAGGCGGAGCTTAGCCCCGATCGCTCGGCGAACGAGTTGAGGAGGAAAAGCATGGCTAGGGAGGAGGGTAACTTGTAATCGCTTGTAGCTCCATTAATACGTAACGCTTCACTTAAATTGTGGTGCGAATGTTCTACTTAAGCTGTACCTTACGCGTCTACAAAATTTGTCCGAACCGTTTCAGGGGCCCTTTAAGGTCGATGAGAGGATAAATGGTGAATTAAGATGGACTTAAGGTACATTAAGGAGGATTAATGCCGATTAAGGTGGATGACGCGTTAGCTGGATTAAAGTTTATTACAGTAGGCTTTACAACTTTAATCATCTATCACCAACCTTAATCCACCATTATCCTCCCTAATCTTTGTTAATGCACCTTAATCCTTCCTAGGGCACCCTAATCCAACCTAATCGGTCTTAATTCTCCTTCATCAAGACTCATCCCCCTTAATCCACCCTAATGCTCCTTCATCCACCTTAATCCCCTTTCAACCACCTTAAGCCTTATTCATGCACCTTAATCCCGCTTAATACATCTTAATCCACCTGAATACACCCTAATCCACCTCCATAAACCATAATCCACCTTAATCTACCCTAATCCCTCCTAACCGGTCTTAATCCTCCTTTATCAACCCTAGTTTACCTTAAAGGGCCCCTGAAACGGTTCGGACAAATTTGGTAGACGCGTAGGGTACAGATTAAGTAGAACATTCGCACCACAATTTAAGTGAAGCGTTACGTAATAATGGAGCTACAAGCGATTACAAGTTACTGAAGTAACCACGTACTCCCAAGAAGGTCAACCGAGCAAAGAACGTTTATTACGGGTATCGCGTGCAATATATAGCACACAGCAAGAAGGAGGGGAAGGGACAAATAGAGAGTAAGGGAAGAAAGTGATTACAGCAGGTGCGCCCAGCTTCATAGGCACGTGCGGTGCCATGACGATACAACAGTTACCCTCCTCCCTAGCCATGCTTTTCCTCCTCAATTCGTTCGCCGAGCGATCGCAGCTAAGCTCCGCCTTTACTGGTTCTGCGTCACGATGCGACGTCACATCGTTCACTTCCGGTTGTTTTGGAGCCCGCCCCCGCCCGCGCAAAACCTCTCCGCTAGCCGCTTGGCCGTCGACCCCAAGCGAGAGCTATCGAAGTAGCGTGCGTTGCGAGCATGCTGTCGCGGCACCGAACGTGTCTGGTATTCCAGTAATCACACACTAGCTGAACATTTCGACGGAACGGTGGAGGCATAAACTCAAGCTGATGAAGGAACTTTAGCGTAGAACGTACGTGAGCTGCCTGATCGGTCTCCACGGTCCAGCGCAGAGCTTAACCAGCCAAATAAAGAGCTAATATTGCTCTAACCAAGTGTAAAACATTTTAAACATTTACAAAAACGTGTTAACGATTACACTCCTGCGAAAAATTTACACCAGCAGCAAAGAAGAATACATTTTGTTACTGCTACTGCGCGCGTATGGTTGAACTCTTTGCCATCAGGTGGCTGCACCGTGCAGACTATTCACATTTGCGCTTCTGTTCATGCCCTGCAACCACACACAAGGGGACACGGCCAGGCCCTGTCCCCTTGCGCTTGCGGTTACCCTAATACCGGACCCGCGAAACACTATTGCGTTAGTAATCTCCCGGTGCAAAGTGACGGCCGCAACCGCGCAAATCCTGGCGCCGATCGGATAGCGGCAGTCCGATGCACTGCATCCAGTCCGCTCGTCTACTGGCTTGCAGAGGGACACGATGTCGCAGCTTGACATATTGTCAGTCGCTACGTTTGCAGTCCACAAAGCAACAAAGTCGAATCATTGCGCTCGCGAAAAGACAGCCCGACATTGACGGCGGAGCTCTCGTCAAAGACGGAGCACGTTGTAACACAAGCAGACGACACTTGCTGTGTGCCGGAAGTGCTGAAGTGTACTGAAATATTGTTCTTGTGCATTCTCTTTATGTTAAATTCTTTTTATAAAAACAAATACGAATACGATTTATTTCATGTTTGTTCGAAACATGGGGAGATGGAAGAAAAAGCTGCTGAACAGCAGCTTGACAAGCTCCCACCCCCCTTACTAACATTAACTAAATTAACTAACATTCCAACTATTACGAACATCATTTGTTTACCATTAAGTTCGAAAAATTATCGATCACGCGCCCTGGTCAGCCAATCGGATGGCTCGCCCCACTGACGTCATATGGGTGATTTCCATCATATGGGTAGGGGCGGCTTAAAATTCCGCCGAGCAGTGTTCTGCGATCAGCAGCGATGTGCATTTGTAAAACGTTATAATAAATTACACGCTTTACGCGGGGCACTTAGATGCGTCAATTAATGATCAGAATGACCTACTCTTACGAGTCAGTACGTTTGTGGAAAATCGTCGAAATCGTTTCAGGGTCCCTTTAATGTACCCTAATCGACCTTAATCCTCCTGCACCCACCTTAATCCTGCCTAATCTTTGTTCATGTACCCTAATCACCCTAATCGGCCTTAATATCCATCAACCCTAATTTACCTTAATCCACCCTAATACGCCTTATTCCTCTTCATCCACCTTAATCCTCTTTCATACACATGAATCATTATTCATGCACTTTAATTCTACTTAATACGCTCTAATCCACCTTAATTCAATCACTAATGAATCATTAGTTAATTTGGCTAATCATTCTCTTATGCTGGAGTGGGCATGCTTTGGGGCGCGCCCCTGGCCTTCCTTAGGTCAGGTGATATTTTCTGTTTACAACGCCACCTTGAAGCATAGAGATCTAAAGGCTTTCGCCTTAAAATTAAAAAAAAAACGCAATGTGGACTAGCTAGCGCTCATCACCTGCAATACCACAGGTATACTGGCCACTAATTTTTTTAGGGCTTGCATTCCTTGTATCTGACTGTCGCACAGATCGACGTAAGCTAGAAATAATAGCTCCTCTACAAGGCGCCATTTCAATTTTCAGTAAAACAGGCAGCGGAAGCTAACAATCGCGAGAAGCGCGATCGAGAGGCTGTATCTTCGCACATATTTGTTCACAGGGGAAATCAGAGTCTATAGTGCTGCGTTTCCGACTGAATAACAACAGTTGGCGACGTGCGAGGTGGAGCCGCCGCAGAATATTAAGCATACTGAGGACAACCGCATTTTTATGCAACGTACAAATTGCCGCAACAAAAACGCTGGTGAGCAGGCCGGAAGAATGAAAAAAAAAAACGCAGCATTACGGGATACTTTGCTACAAGCAATAAGAAAGATGCGTCAGCTCGCAAACAACGCTGTTCCTTGTAGGAACACAGTTCGTTCGGTCAATGTTACACAGCCACTGCTTCCTGCGCAGGCCGTCACGCTTTCTTTGTGGTATCATAAAAACGACATAACCATCTTCAGGCTTCTTGCTGCAGTTATATGCGCAAAAGCACGGCATAGCGCTAGCACATAGAGCAGGAAACACAGCGTACAACGTTCGCTACGCCGACCTAAAGCGCCGAGCACGCCCAGCTGAGGAGAAAAATGGCGCAAACGAAAAAGAAAAACAAGCAAAACGCAAGATCCGCGCGTTTCCAAGGGCAACGGCAGGGAAACCAATCGTCGTGCAGAAAAACGGGGGCAAAACTTGTTGCCGCGGGGGGAGGGGGGACACGCAAGGAGCGAGGAGGTCGCGCGGCGGCGGCAGAGTTCAAAGAGTGGCATTACTTTCAAATTATCGAGGGACTTTATGGCGAGCTAAAACCCCATAGAGTTTCGTAGGAAACTCTATGTAAAACCCCTCAATCTCCGAAAGTAGCGCCAACCACTTCCCTCCTCCTCCGCTCGGCGCGGCCTCGACGGTGGCGCCGCCTGTGGTGGGCCTGCCGTAGCAGACGACGGTTAACACGCTACGGGAGGAAATCCGCAGAAAAGGTCGTTCGAGCCCTGCGGAGCAGTTTTTTCGATCGAGATCTTTCTTCGTCAGTCGGTAACTGGCCTTTAGAATTTCGTGTTGGAATTGCGGAAGCAATAGAGAAAATGACCATTATTCAAGGCGTATTTAAGGCGTAAAGTGCGCAACGTTGAGAGTTCGTGTTGCTGAAACACGACGCAAGCACGCGGTGTACTCAAACACGCGCGTAATTACCAAAGTTTCAGGTGTTGACAGCGTGAAAGTATGTGCACGTGGTTTCGTAGGTGCATTTGCGTACCTGCAGGATACTGTTGTTTGGCCGGCGCGTGAGAGATTCCGGCTGTGTGCGGTCAGCAATGCCTGGCAACAGGGCCGTTTTTTTTCATTGCAGGGTGCTTTGGTAATCGTGACGATATATTGTTTTTTTTTTTACAAGTACTGCTCCAGGGGGGCACATGTAATGGCTAACGGAGGCCTCTGAAGAGCACGTGACATTACAATAAAGCAGGCGTCGCAGGGTGTGTTCGCATACAACATTGTCTGTCCGCGATCTTATACCCCCTTGGCATGCACAGGCTTCGGCGATTCCCATCCAGCCCTGGTTCTAGCTTTGGTGTTCCCGTTGCCGCTTTGGTGCCCTGGAGGCGCCGTCAATAATACGAAATGATGACAAGTTGTTACAACTAGTAAATAAAATTTATTAAAGAAATACAATCGCGCCGAGGCGCCAACTTCTAAAGCAGCGCTAGCGCGCCCACGCGAGTATTATGAAACGCCAACGAGGAATTTACCGGCCCACGTACGGCTCTACGATCAAAGTGCACGTTAAACATCCCCAGGCGAGCTAGATAAATTTATCCGGAGCCATCCACTACGACCTCCATCCTAGCTTTAGTCGCTTCGGAACGTTAAAAACGTTAATTACCACAAACCAAGTCAATACATGCGGGCGTGCATTCGAAGCTAAATGACTGCATCGTAAGTCATAGTGAGCCTTGCAAAAGCGTCGAGAATGTGCTAACTTCTGGTGGAGCTCAAAACACACCCTGAATAAAGTCGTTTTTATGTAACAGGCCAGCTGCAGATGCGTGCGTTTCACCGCGAGACGAAACTACATGAAACAAAGAGAGCACATTCGAAAAAAAAAGTCAACCAACGCGCTAAAAACGACGCAGAGCATGAACACACACTTTTTCGAAGCTGAAGGCGTGAACTAGGCTCAAAAGAAGAGGTTGTGAGTAGCCGTGGCCCTTACTTCACAAAGCCGTGCGTTCTTTGCCACTTCTTCCAAGTCAGCCCGCCCGATCCTGCGAATCCACACTTTTTTTGGCGTTGCGCCCGCCGGACGGCAAAGCAAAAAGCTTTTTGCCCTCGCTGTGTCTGTTGCGGCAACTGAAGGCGCAGCAGCACGGCATCGCAATTAAGTTCTCGGCCCTACACATTCTATTACGCTAACGCACTCCGTCAGTCCGCCTGCCGTACTTTCGTCGCGCAGGCCCAACAATGGAGGTCGGCGCGCGCTGGAAAGAAAAAATATACAAAAGCGCGGCGACTGCTTCCACGTGACCCAGATTGGCCAATGGGGGAGCGGAGGAGGCTGGGGCGACAGGAGGCGTGGAGGAGGACGCGCCAGGGTGAGCAGGGTGGCGGAAAGATCTAGGAATCGCGCAACTTTTGAAAAATTGAGGGGTTATAATGGCGAGCGAGCTCGCCGCGGCAACTCGTGGAGGCCGCGGAATCTACGGAGCGCATGGATTTCAATTCCGAAACTTTATGGGCATAAAGTTCTCATAAACTTTTGATGCGAAAGGTGCATTGACTTTTCTAAAGTCGTACATGAGACCATACAACGAGACAAGCCAAATCAACACACTATCAGACAAGTTGACAAAGCAAAGTTGGTTCTTTATTCTATGCAAAGCAAGCAGCGAGGTCCGACGAGTTGTGGTGGTTCATTTTTGCCGTCATATCAGAAAATAATATCAACATTTTTCTTTTCACTTGCGTCAAAGCATCCATGTCAAGACACTAAAGCCAGCAAAGGTAACTACGTTCTCATTTATTTTTCTACTTTGACTTTTATTCGCGAGGACACATTGAGCCTTTTGTTGTTGTTGTTGTTGTTGTTGTTGTTACCCGCGGGCTGTCGGAGCCAGCCAGAGCGCATGCGTTTTTCTCGTATTGCCCCGACCACCGCGCGGCGCACTTCGATGCGCGTTCGTTTTTCTCTGGCCGAGTGGATTTGGTTGGTTCTTTATTCTATGCCAAAGCACGCAGCGAGGCCCGATGAGACGAAGCGTTGTGACGGTTCATTTGTGCCGTTGTCACAGAAAAGAATATCAACTTGTTTTTTCACCTGCGCCAAAGCATCCATGTCAAGACAGCAAACGTAACTACGCTCTTATGTTGTTGTCGTTTTTTTTTGTACTTTGACTTTTATTTGCGAGGACACATTGAGCCTCTTCAATTGTCTTGTTCTCGCTGTCCGATGGCTGGCAGAGCCAGCTTGCGTTTTTCTCGTGTTTCTCGTGTTTTCTCGTGTTTCTCGTGTTTTCTCGTGAAAAACGCATGCGTTTTTCTCGCATGCGTTTTTCACCGCACGGCGCACTTCGGTGCGCGTTCGTTTTTCTCTGGCCGAGAGGATTTTCGCCAGGCAGAGTTTTGGCCGTTTTCTGGATAGCAGACGAGAAAAAGAAAGAATGGTCGCTCGCTGCCATCACTGTGGGTACTCGACGGATTGCAACGTGTTCGCTTGAGCGCTACCTCTCCGGAATGTCTTGTCTCGCCGGTGTAGGATACCGAGCAGTATGTGTATGGTTATCTGTGGACCAAGCGTCTCACGTTTTCTTCGATGTTCCTTCGGTAGCGACATTAAGCGCCCAAAGTAGTGCCCATTGTGGCCAACATGCTTTCCTTTGAGGTTTTTTTTTTTTTTTTCATTTCGTGCCCCTGCATGCCCCACAAAATAAAAAAGGGACATTGCTGCGTCGCAGCGAATTGTCGCGTGGTGAAAGTTTGATTTTGTTACTTCTTCTTCTGCGGTAAGTAATGGGCCACGGGACTCTTCAGTTACCGGATACTGTTATCATATTATTGCGGTAGCAATTATATGGACACTCCATGCAGGTGCATTCCTGCCGCTGCTCTCATATTCCGTAAAAAGTCCAAGGGCGATAAAATCGTGACCGCGGGCCGCATGCTGTACGTGCGAGTGAAACCGTTGGGGAGTGGGGGGTGGTATGGGTGGGCCGACGATGGTGGCTCAGTCTTGTGTGCTCTTGGGAGAAAAGTGGGGAGGAAGCACGCCGCTTTCCGTCGAGCGCGTTACGTTAGGAGGAGTGGATGGAGGGGGGCTTAGGATTATGCGATCTGTGAGTCTTTGATTGCGCAACATGTTTATTTGCCTTGGTTGAAGCATTATATAAAGGGACTTTTTCTTAGATACGTAGATTTATTGGAGACTTATACGTATATTTAAATATCTTGTTGCGAGGTTTTGTGTATACGTGCAGGAAATTTTGTTTCCAGTGACACTTTTTTCCCTTTTATCAAGCTGTATATTCGCATTTGTATATTCCATTGTATCTTCGCATTTATAATGCATGAGGGCGAGTGAAATGAAAGTGAGCCTACCTACCTCGCGCAATAATGGTTGGGTTATGTACGAGGCATTCGCGTAGCACACAGTCATCCCATTTACAAAAGTGACACGCAGGTGTTAGGATAAAGGTTCTTTAATGCTATTATACACTGGGTAGAACATGGTTGCGTGACATAATGGACACTCCAAAAGTTGAACAGCGTGGTGTCGTGAGGTTTTTGACAGCTGAAGGTGTTTCCCAAAAATAAATTATTCGCCGCTTCGCTGCCGTGTACATTGAACATTGCATTTCATTGGTACTGTGAAGCGTTGGAGCAAACGATTCAAAGAAGGATGTGAAAGTTGCAAATACGATCCAAGACCAGGCCAAAGTCACCGTACAATTGCAAAAGTTGATGAGCTGGTTAGACACGAACCGAGGATAAGCATCGATGAACTGGCAGAGCGTGTGAAGTTCGGTTCACACCATAATTCATGAACATCTCGCTTATCGGCTCTTGTGTGCGCAATGGATGCCAAGATTATAGAAATCACCGCCAGAAGACGGAGAGGTTCGGCGCTGCCTTGACTCATCTAATCCGGTATCACAGTGAGGGTGACGACTTCTTGTCTGCAGTTGTCACCGGGGCGAATCATGGTGCCACTATTCTGAGCCTAAAACACGACGGCAATGCTTACAGTGGAAACATTCGAATTCACCACCCCCAAAGAAAGCAAAGGCCGTCATTTCTGCCGGGAAGGTGTTGACAGTTGTTTCGATTGTCAGGGGCCATTACTGATCGAATTTGCTAAACCTGGAGAGACTATTAATCGTTTCCGATATTGTGAAACGCCGGATCAGCTGCGTGTCGCAATCAAGAACAAACGACGTGGAAAATTGACGAACGGGGTCATCCTGGTCCACGACAATGCCCGTCCCCACGTCGTTGATGTGGTTAACACAAAACTGGCAAAGTTCAAGTGGGAAAAGCTGCAACATCCACCATGTAGCCCAGACCTGTCGCCTTGCGACTTCCACAATTTGGGGCAACCGAAAAAAATAGCTCAAGGGAACCGGATTCGTGTCGGACGATGACGTGAGAGTCAGTTACAGACATTTTGAAGCAGCAACCCAAGGAGTTTTACGAGACAGAAATCACGCGACTCGTTAGTCAGTGGGACAAATGCCTAAATGCTCATGGAGACTACTTTTAAATAAAGTTCCCCGTTTGTCATATATCCGCATTGGCTCACTTTCATTTGACTCACCCTCGTATATTTTGCAGAACTCCTGCTTTCTATATGTGCTTTCTGTTGCGACTATAATTTCTGGGATTACGCACAATACACGACCAGTGACAGCTGATTCTGCGCAATACATTGGAACAAAGGAAAGCGTCATTGAGATTTTTCCCTGGCTTTTGTATATGTATAAAATGTAAACAAAGTTCTTGAATGACAACACATTATTTCGTTTCATTAAAATATGCGTCCTCAACTTGTTCATTTCATGGCCTTTACATTCTTCATTTTTTTTTCTTTAACGTGCCAAAACCACTTTCTGATTATGAGGCACGCCGTAGTAGGGGTCTCCGGAAATTTGGACCACCTCGGCTTTTTTAACGTGTACCTAAATCTAAGTACACGGGTGTGTTCGTATTTCGCGCCCATCGAAATGCGGCCGCCGTAGCCGGGATTCGATCCCGCCCCCTCGTGCTTAGCAGCGCAACACTATAACCACTAAGCAACCACGGCGGGTACATTTTTCATATCAGCGGCATGAACTGCTTTGCTGGTTTCGAACTGATATGGTTGTAAAGTTCGTGTGATATTTTCTTTACATATTAAATAGACAAAAAGCGTGGAACCGTTGATATCAGTTATTTCGGGCACAATTTTTGAGATATGCGAGTATATATTCTTTTATGAGAAAATACAGATTTTACTTGTCTTGACAGTGCGTAGTGTTCAAGAATTCGTTTGCAGCATCTTTGGCAATTGCAGTGCAGTTATTCATGCATTTGATCCCTCGACAAATTCTATAAGGAATAGACCGAGCTGTCAGGAGCTCCCCCCCCCCCCCCCCCCCAACGAAGTTTCTGGCTATGCTGCAGCTTGCTAATCTAGAAATTAAACTTCCATAATTGATCCTATCGTATGCTTTTGCAATATCTAAAGTTATCAATGCTGATACATCTCCTGATAGTCATGTGAGTCGAATGCGGCTTTTTATATCAAGGTGAGCTGACCATATGGAACTTTAAGGCCTAAATACTATTTGTCTCGAACGCAGAAGACCCTGAGAAGTAAATTTATAGCCGGACATCGATTACTTTTTCTAAAATTTTGACTACATTCGATGTAGGGCAATTGGCCAAATGTTGTCCAAGACATTTCCGAGGTTTCGATGTTCAAGTAAAAAGCACAATTTTTTCAATTTTCCAAGAGGTCTGAATCTATTTATATTGTAGCGAACAGTTAGCTATATTCAATAGCTTATTTGGGAAAGAGTTAAACAATAATTTAATCATAGCAGTTGTGATACGGTCTGGTCTAGGAGCCGATTGATGTGTAGTTAATATGGCACCGGGTAATTCTGTCATGGTAACTTCTACGAACTCAGATGTCGAACTTTTAAACCTCCTAGGTCTGGGACACTGCGAAGAAAAGCGTGCTTCAAGCCCTTTCGCGATCTCATTTAGTGAATCCGCCACTTCTTTGGAGGATAGAACAGCAGATTGAGACCATACGGACTGTTTAACAGATTTTTTGTTTCGTAAAAGCCTAAAAAGTGCCGATGTTCTTTCTGGTTTCGACAAAAATTAATGCAGTGCATTTTTTGTTCGTCTCTAGCTATCGCCACAGTTCTTTTAAACATAGCTGCATAGAATTTATAGTCCATCCCATTTTTCGGTGAATGATTGTGTTGTAGACTTTTGCACGCTGCTTTTGTTCGCCTATAATCCCGTGTGCAAGCTTCATTCCACCAAAATGAGTTTGACGGCGAGCTGCCAGACATAACCGCAAACTCCGGGGGCTGAATGGCACAATTTAAAAGCGAAACCACAGAGTCAGCTCTCCGTTGTTCATCCTAAGTGGTTAACGCTGATAAGCCTGAATTTATAGCAGATTTATAAGTTATGTAATTAACGAACCGTCTTTGCCATACAATAGGAGCCTGACGTGAAAGCAAAATTTCAAAAGTGATGGTTAAGTGATCGCTACTTGCTCCATTGTCAAAGGTGTCCCAAGATGAAATAGACATATGAGCAGAAGATAAAGTCAGGTCTAATGCAAAAGAGAAACACCCACGTAGAAAAGTAATTCGACCTGAATTATGACATTGAAAAATGTTGTCATGCATCCAATTCCACAACCTCTTTCCACAAGTATCCGTTTTAAGTATCTACGACGTATGATGAGAATTCCTGCCAGGAGCATTGCATTTGAACAGTTTCGGCACAGCGAGTCCAGGTGATCAATGCATTTGATTCTGTTCGGGAAATGCACATTAATCACTGTAAACGCAGCGCAACCAGGCGGTAAGAAAGCTAATCCTAAAATTTCGCAGTCGATCTGAACACACATGTTTGAACAAACATGAACACACCAACGTACACATGGCAACACCTGCCCTAATGATGCGCACCAAGTTCGCGAAGTCTAAAACTCACTGAAACATAGTGGGACACAAAGTCGAACGCCTTATTAGCGTATATTTGGAGCATTGCGACAACGGCATCCCCGTCGCATCGCAACACTCCGACACACTTCTGGTCTAGCGTATACGTTCGTCGTCGTTGTGCATCATTTGATGTCGCACGTCTGGTGCGGCTCGACTATTTCTTTTATTACTGTCTGCAATTGTTTAGCTAAACTTTTTATTAACACCTTGTAGTCAACATTCGTTAAGCTAATAGGACGATATACAGAGTGTTTGAGCGAACACCTTAAAGAAAATTTTGTTTTTCACTGTCTGTGGCAGATAGCACAATTATAGTCCGTGAGCTGGTCTACACGAAGAGGCTGACATTACTTGCACAAAAAAAATGAAATGCATAATTGACGAATTAACAAAGAATCACTAATTAAGTTATAACTGATTACCTTATGGTACATATTCCAATTTACAAGTTCTAGCGGGTGAGACTGCAAGGCACTTGAAAAGAATTGTGCGGATGACACGATATACGAGATATGCACCGTCAAACGGATGAGGTTTCCTGCTTAAAAGATTTGTAAAACGCCGCGCTCAGATCGTCTGGTCCAGGGGACTTTCCTGATGTCGCTCTTGATTTTTGCTCCTCCAGTATTGAAATCGACAGTTCTAACTCTCATAGCGTCCTCGATCACCCGCACCGGTGCGCACCGGGGCGCCTTGGTGCGCACTTTCATCCTCGATCAACCGCACCGGTGCGCACTGATCATCCTCGATCACCGGAAGCGCACCCTGTTGGAGCGGTTTTCCGTTGCCCCGTCTCGCACCGAGAAAATCGGCGGTGCGCCGGAGTGCAATACCAGCAAGCACTGCGGGACGCGCGACGTGCGCGCGAACTGCCGACTGCAGAACCGCGGACGCTCTGGCCCGATAGCTGCGGTACGTTGCAACGGAGTTGACGGAGTTAGCTAGTGGATTTGTCGGCAATGAGAAAGGAAGCGCTGCTAGTTGCCGCAATCGATGAGCATTCTTCAAGTTCGTCTGACAGCGAAGACGACATGCTGCTCGACCTCGTCCAAAAACAGTGTTGGGAAGAGCGGCCGAAAGTGGACAGGTTCATTGAACGGGTCGTCAGGATTAATTATAAAATCCATTGGTGTTTGCTTGCAACCAGGTATGTCGGAGCACGCAGTTTGACAAGGTTCGAGCGCTTGCGGCAGATGCTCAGCATCTGCAAACAATAAAATATGTGCGCGCGCGTGTTCGCGCACGTTTTGCGCGCCAGGGGGCAAAGTAGCGCTGCATGCAAGCACTCTGCACAAGGTGCAGTTTTGTCCTCGATGTTGACCCTCCGCAGTGCGGCACCACGGCGGGGCAAAGCGCACCATTCTGGTTTCGGGGCAACCCCGGGGCAAGGTGATCGAGGACGCCATCAGTTCCCTAACACTTCCATCGACTTTTTGCTTAACGGTAAGAAAGTATACTTTTCCAAGAAGTTGTATATATTTCAACTTCGGATCGTGCGAACAGCTTTAAGTAAAGCCAGAAAACGAACTTTCGATTTCCGTTTTCACTAGAAACAACGCCATTACGGTGAAATTAAGTTGTGATTTTTTTTGCGAGCATTTCTTCTCCTAGGAACCCAGTGATCGACTTGTTGCTATTTCTCTCAGCTTTTTCCACCCTAGCTAGGAATATTGTCCTAGGATAACGCTCACTACCAATGCAGCAAGATTCCTCTGTTATGCGAAGCCTGTCCCAAAAGGCGATGCAGCGAGTCTGCAAAAACGTCGAGGCGAGTGTAGTGGCACCGATTTATCTATCTATCTATCTATCTATCTATCTATCTATCTATCTATCTATCTATCTATCTATCTATCTATCTATCTATCTATCTATCTATCTATCTATCTATCTATCTATCTATCTATCTATCTATCTATCTATCTATCTATCTATCTACATACATACATACATACATACATACTCGAGAGGACCCGGTTGGCCTAGTATGAGCCGGACCGCTGTATGACAAAGCAGAATTTTATGCACGCTATTACGGACGGGCCACGAGTCCCGAGGAATCCAGGCGAAATACGCAAGGCGGTGTCGTAACGAGTAACAAAACGTTTAATTACATCGTTAAGTACTGAGCAGTCAGCGCGAAAGGGTTCCAGTAAAAAGCACTGACAAGGACAGAAGAGACGACGACACACACTTGCTAGCAACTGATTGTGTAATATTCGGTTTTCACACTTTTTATGGCACGACAACCATTGCTGTGCCCTTTCTTTTTTCATTTATCACGTCAATAATCCGTTCCTTAGGCTGATAGACCGTTTTCGCGCAAGTAGTCCTTGGCTTTTTCTGTTAGTATACTATCGATGGTATACTGTTGCACGATTGCCCGCTTCCGTCTATGGCCATGTCTCCTACAAATTCGCGCACCAGCTTGACTTTACTCTTCTAAAATCTTGATGTGAAATTGTACGCTGCAATGGCAATAGCAATGGTGAAAAGCGAGATGCCCGTCGGTGGTGCCTTCCAAAGATGGTGCATGTTTCCCTGCCTGGTCATTCGGACACGACAGCGTATGTCGACGTGCTCCAAATTTTTAAAGTATTGCGTATGGCAGATAGCACAATTATAGCCCTTGATCTAAATTAATCGATGAAGCAGCCATTACTTCTACGAGAAATCAAAATGCTCCATTCAATAATTAACGTAGTTACGCTAATTATTTTTTTAAGATTAATTACTTTACGGCATATATTTTAATCTACGAATTACGGCCGCTGAGTTCGCACGGCGTATCCATTTTGAACGAATTCTCTGGGCAGCATCAGTTCCGATATATTAATTTTCAAAGTGTCCGACAAAATGATATGAACAGGTCACTGCAAGACATGCGGAAAGGTAATTTACAAGTGTCTGCATTTCATCAGGCAACATATTTATGTTGACCCGATGTCACATTTTTGTTGCAAAGCGGATTACGTGTTCCGATATACATGATGTCTTATTTTTAGCTGCACTAAATTTATAATTGCCTGTGGTAGATAGCACAATTCTAAATTTTTCGAGGTAATTGGAGATAAATTTTAATGTATCCAACGAAATGCATTTGCGTTCCAAGTAGTTTGTGCTCCAGTACATGAAACAGCGTTTCCTTAAAAATTAAGTTAAACAGTGCATTGTTGCCGCAAGTTTGACAGCGCCGTTCTTGAAACCAGTGCCATCCTCAGAATTCGTTCCAAATCTATCTGCCTTGCATACTCACTATCTACAATTCGTAGATTGATATATGTGCAGTAAATTGATAAAAATATAATTCGCGAAATTATGTGAATGATTCAATTAAGCATTTTGAATTTGCGTAAGAATAATGGGCCGCCTCATCGAGCATTTTAATGCAAGGGTTAGGATTGTGCTACCGGCCACAGACTGTTTAAAAATTTGGTTCAGTTAGAAAAATGCCACGTAGAATGACACCATACACGCAGTGGTGGATTTGCTGCTACAATTGCTCAAATCTGCTACATTTCGTTAAAGCTGCTCCAGGATGAGCCGCGCCGCGCAATCTCTGAGGCCACGGCGAAGATGAGTTGTGGTCGGCGCCAGGTGGCGGTCGCTACCACCTAATGCGAGGCGTAGCGTGATATCTTGTGGCGAATGGACGTGTTTTTCCAGGGCTCCGTGGCGGCAACGAAATTATGTTTTTTTGAGCATGCTTTGAGCTTGCTTCTGTTTTTGCTTTGCTGATTTTTTTAGCCTTTAAATAATAATTGGGTACTTTCTTTTTTTTCGCTTTTTAGTGTGCGTGGGTGTGTTTCGTGTATATTTGGCTTTGCAGGATAGTCAGCGCGTCCTTTCGCGCCACATGCATAGCAGCTTGGAAGTCGCAAGACTAATAGCTATTACTGGTTTTACTATGTGTGCTTTGGTATCGGGATTATTGCTTTGGTAGGAAAGTGAGAGCGTGGCCGCGTGGTTGAACACGTGCGAACACGTGTCATACCTTAATTCTGGGCGGCATTGATTACTTTTAAAACATTGGTGATAATTACTTGGCGACATTTTAAGGATTTAGATCCTGTGCGTATCGGTTTTTGCCAGAAGGCACGCACTCTGCATTATTATAGTATTATAGTATTTGCGTTAGAAAAAGCCGTGCAATACATGGCAAGAAAGCCGGGAAGGCGTGCAGCGTGCGGGGGGTCCCTCAAGGCAGACGAGGGGACGAATGAGAATGCAGAGGTAATTGAGTCAATCGGCAGACACTGTGATGTCGATGCTAGACTGAAGAAAATGGAGGCTATCCGGGATGAGCTTGTCAAACAGGTCGAAGAGCTCAAAAATGAGCTAAATATGGAGCGGGATGCACGGAAGGTAGTGGAAAAAAGACTTCCAAGCAGCCGGGGAAAAGCTGAACAGGGCCGCCATTGTGAACGAGAATGGTCGTGACAATGGAACGCAGTCCCCCGACGTGACAGGAGAGGGAGTGTCCGCAAAGCACGTGGAATGCGTGCAGCGTGGAGATGGGGTAGCAGGAAAGAGCGGCGCCTACCTTGAGGCCACCACACAAAAAAGCAGGAGCACAGGGGTCAATACCCCTTGTCAAGTCCGAATCACGCGGAAAAGGACAAAGGGAAGCAAGGACAGGTAGGATAGAGTGAAATGGTGATCATCGCCGGCGACTCAAACCTGGCTAGGTGCGCAGAAGCAATTGTGGAGAGGGTGAAATGCAATAGAAGAGTGGCGGTAGGGACAATTCCAGGGTGGACAATGGGTTCTGTCATGGAGCGAGCAAAAGCAAAGCTCACGGAAAATACCCACGTGTGCAACCTTCTCATAGTAGCAGGAGGGCTAAATGACGTCCTAAACAGGAAAGGGACAGGACTATCTCAGCGCTTGGCGAATGGGGTGGACGACTTGCGCGAGCTGTCCCCTCAGGTGCAGATCGTGGTGTGCACGTTGCGGGAGGAGCCTGTACGTGATAGTGGCGTACAAAGAAAGAGCCGCAGTGGCTGCTAATGAGGCGATATGGAAAATGAGCCGAGAGAAAGGTTCGTGGTTGTCGAAGAAAACAGGGAAGTGAGAAGGTGCGGTGGTTTTGAATGAGACGGGATCCACTTCAATTACAGGCTTGGACGAGAAGTGGGCTGGCGACTTGCTGGTCGCGCGGTTGCATTTTTAGGGGGCCCACGGGCGCTCAGGAGGCCAGAGTAGGTAGTAATGAAGAAGGTTCCCTAGGGGAACCTCTGAATAGCATTGCCGTCAATAACAGAAAAAGGAAGAAAACAAGAAAGAGAGCTCGCCATGCAACATGCTACATAAACATGGAGGGCGGTAGAAGAAAGGAAAAGTGGGCAGAGATTGAGGAGCAGTTAAATCGAGAACAAGTAGGGGTGTATGCGGTTACAGAAACGCACCTTAGAGACTCGGAAGAGCCGCCACTGATTGAGAATTATGTTTGGGAAGAGTGCAACAGAACTAAGTCGGAAAGAAAGGGAGCGGGAGTCGGGACGCTCATCCATCAGGGAGCTAAATGGAAAAGATTAAATTCAAAATGTCCAGAGCATCTTTGTTTATCAGATACAATGAGTGGGAAAAAGAAACTTGGCTGGGCGTAACGTATTTGTGTACCGGAAATAATTGCACAGAGAAGAATCAAGAGTTAGTGGAATACATAAGTGCTGATATTAAGGGTTTTGGGAATGATGCCGAAATTATCCGATTAGGTGACATGAACGCCCACATACAGGATCTAGATGGCTATACCGACAACAACGGGAAGTCAACGCTAGATCTTTGTGAGCAACATAACCTCGTTATCGGGAATACATGTGCCTAAGTGTGAAGGGCAGATCACGTGGGAAGTGGGAAACCGGCAATCGACCATTGAATTTCTTCTGTCTGATGACAGAAGGAATTCATGATGGGTGGAGAGAAATGGTGATTGATGAGGAAGGGTATAGCAGCATAGGAAGTGACCATAAACGTATCATTTTGAAAATGGGATATGTAGTTGGGAAAGAGAGCAAGGAGTGCAAAATGGCCAGTCCAAACTTGAACGCTGAACAAATAACAAATATAGTCACTCGAGTTGAGGAAGAACTTTGCAAATGGCCAAGTAAAGAGTGGGAATATAATGACCTTCTAACTGTAATAACGACAGAAATAAGGAAAGAGAAACAACATGTTCGCTGGAAAGGGAAAAAAACGAAAAGCTGGTGGAACAGGGAGATACGAGAAGCGATCGCCGAACGACAGAAAGCATCCCGAGAGGCAGGCAAAGAAGGCGCAGTTGCCGCAGGATGAAGTAGCCAGTAAATGGGAAATATCATCATCATCATCATCATCATCAGCCTGGTTACGCCCACTGCAGGGCAAAGGCCTCTCCCATACTTCTCCAACTGCCCCGGTCATGTGCTAATTGTGGCCATGTTGACCCTCCAAACTTCCTAATCTCATCTGCCCACCTAACTTTCTGTCGCCCCCTGCTACGCTTCCCTTCCCTCGGAATCCAGTCCGTAACCCTTAATGACCATCGGTTATCTTCCCTCCTCATTACATGTCCTGCCCATGCCCATTTCTTTTTCTTGATTTCAACTAAGATGTCATTAACGCGCGTTTGTTCCCTCACCCAATCTGCTCTTTTCTTATCCCTTAATGTTACACCTATCATTCTTCTTTCCATAGCCCGTTGCGTCGTCCTCAATTTAAGTAGAACCCTTTTCGTAAGCCTCCAGGTTTCTGCCCCGTACGTGAGTACTGGTAAGACACAGCTGTTATAAACTTTTCTCTTGAGGGATAATGGCAACCTGCTGTTCATGATCTCAGAATGCCTGCCAAACGCACCCCAGCCCATTCTTATTCTTCTGATTATTTCACTCTCATGATCCGGATCAGCAGTCACTACCTGTCCTAAGTAGATGTATTCCCTTACCACTTCCAGTGCCTCGCTACCTATCGTAAACTGCTGTTCCCTTCCGAGACTGTTAAACATTACTTTAGTTTTCTGCAGATTAATTTTTAGTCCCACCCTTCTGCTCTGCCTCTCCAGGTCAGTGAGCATACATTGCAGTTGGTCCCCTGAGTTACTAAGCAAGGCAATATCATCAGCGAAGCGCAAGTTACTAAGGTATTCTCCATTTACTCTTATCCCCAATTCTTCCCAATCCAGGTCTCTGAATACCTCCTGTAAACATGCTGTGAATAGCATTGGAGAGATCGTATCTCCCTGCCTGACGCCTTTCTTTATAGGGATTTTGTTGCTTTCTTTATGGAGGACTACAGTGGCTGTGGAGCCGCTATAGATATCTTTCAGTATTTTTACGTACGGCTCGTCTACACCCTGAATGGGAAATATACCGGGAGAAAAAGTCTATGGTTCATATACTGGTGCGAGCAAAGATAAAAGGTGAAAGTGAACGTTGGTTGTCAGAAATACGTGAGAAAAAGAAGGCCGCACCTAGAATATTTTGGAAGCACATAAAATTATTAGGCAGGACGTCGACAACAGTACACCATATCATAGACGAAGATGGAAACAAACTGGAAGGGGAAGCGGTAACAAATTACATCCGATAAATAACAGCCGAATCTTTCCAAGGCAATGCGAGGTTGTATTTGAAGTAAAAAAGAACATGAAAGAGGCCCAGGTGGAAAAGGAGCTGGTGCTGACAAATTTCAACTGGAAGAAAGCCGAAGAGAAAATTCCTAAGCTCACCGCCACAGGGCTAGACCCGTTCCCGTTAGGCTGATTAATGAACTAGGACCAAAAACTAAGGAAGCTTTGGTGAAAGCAGTGGAAAATATAGACGAATACCAAACAGTTAGCGACAAAGTAGAATTAATTTAATTTATAAAGGTAAGAGGAGAAAGATAGAATTCACTCGTATAAACCGTTGACCGTTGCATCGGTAATTACAGGTTAGCAATGCAGGCAATCAAATTAAAGCTGCAAGCATGGCCATAGAATAATGGCATTTTGGGAGATTCAGAATGGCTTCAGAATAGGTAGGCGTCTGGATGATAACCTGTTTGTTCTTACTCAGTGTATTGAAATATCAAGAGTAGAAAGCAGACCGTTATATGTGGCCTTTTTAGACATTACAGGAGCGTATGACAACGTAGACCGCAACATCTTGGGGGATATTCTGGAAGGGGAAGGCTTAGGCGACGGTTGTCTACAGCTTTTGAGAGATTTACCTAGAAAATACCGTTTGCCTTGAATGGGAGGGGATGAGGAGCGAGGAGAAAGATGATATCAACAAGGTACTGAGGCAGGGGTGACCTTTATCTCCACTGCTGTTTATGATGTACATTGTGAGGAAGGAGATGGTGCTAGAAGGAAGTATATATCGGGTTTCATCTCTCATACAAACAGGCGGGTACAGTAATAGAGCAGCAGCTTCCAGGTTTATTTTATGCGGACGACACTGTGTTGCTAGCTAACAAGCAAAGTGATTTGCAACGTCTGGTTAATATATGTGGACAGGAAGCCGAGAATTTAGGTTTTTAATTTAGCGTTAGAAAATTAGGTGTTATGGTACGTATTCAATGAAAATAGTGAACAGACAGTGGCAATACAGGGCCAGGAAATACCTCGGGTAAGAGAATATAAATACCTTGGTATACGGATAAATGAAGACAATAGATATATGGAAACACAGGAAAAAACAATAACGGTGAAAGGGAAGAGAAATGCAGCCATAATGAAGCACAGAGCGTTATGGGGATACAACAGGCATGAGGTGCTCCGGGCTATGTGGAAAGGTGTAATGGTTCCAGGACATACTTTTGGAAATGCGGTTGTTTGCTTTAAATCAGGGGTACAATCAGGACTCGATGGCAAACAAACATCAGTGAGACGCCTCGCATTGGGCGGTCACGGGAAGACAATGAAGCTGTGCATGGTGATATGGGCTGGACAAGTTTTGAAGTGACGGAAGCTCGCAGTAAAATTGATTATGAAGAACGACTGAGGAATATGGAAGAAAGTAAACGGGCTGGGAAAGTGTTGAGGTATTTGTACAAGGAAAACATTGATTCACAGTGGAGGAAAAGAACTAGGAAGCTTACCAGCAAGTATGCGGCCTGTAGGATGAGCAACACAGAAGCAAAGAAAGTCAACCGGAAAGTCAGAGAGGCTGAAATAATCTCGTGGGTGGCGGCAATGGAAAAGAAACCTGCGGTGAGCAACTACTTAAGAGGAAAAAACGAAATCGGGAAAGAAACAATTTATGATAACTCAAAGGGAAGTTCACTATTTTTCGAGGCGAGATCAGGATGGTTAGAACACGCACCTATAAAGCGAGATTTAAGGAAGAAGCAGCATGTGCTTGCTGCGGTAAAGCTAGGGAAATGATGGAGCATGTTTTATTAGAATGTGATGATATATGCCGAACGGTCGATTTAGGCACCACTGGTCTCCTTGAAGCCCTTGGTTTCAGCGAAAGCAGGGGGAAAGTAAACATGTCTGCAATAGAGATTAGTAAGAGGCGATTGGAAGATTGGTGGAAGTAGGGAAACGACAAAAAACGGAGACCTACGAAAACAAAGTTCACGATCATCATCATCATCATCAGCCTAGTTACGCCCACTGCAGGGCAAAGGCCTCTCCCATACTTCTCCAACTACCCCGGTCATGTACTAATTGTGGCCATGTTGTCCCTGCAAACGTCCTAATGTCATCCGCCCACCTAACTCTCTGCCGCCCCCTACTACGCTTCCCTTCCCTTGGAATCCAGTCCGTAACCCTTAATGACCATCGGTTACCTTCCCTCCTCATTACATGTCCGGCCCATGCCCATTTCTTTTTCTTGATTTCAACTAAGATGTCATTTACCCGCGTTTCTTCCCTCACCCAATCTGCTCTTTTCTTATCCCTTAACGTTACACCTATCATTCTTCTTTCCATAGCTCGTTGCGTCGTCCTCAATTTCAGCAGAACCCTTTTCGTAAGCCTCCAGGTTTCTGCCCCGTAGGTGAGTACTGGTAAGACACAGCTGTTATACACTTTCCTCTTGAGGGATAGTGGCAACCTGCTGTTCACGATTTGAGAATGCCTGCCAAACGCACCCCAGCCCATTCTTATTCTTCTGGTTATTTCAGTCTCATGATCCGGATCCGTGGTCACTACCTGCCCTAAGTAGATGTATTCCCTTACCACTTCCAATAGGGAGTCGGAAAATTTGGTTATGGAAATTCATCATGGTTTATTTTTATTTGTATTATTTTATTTTTTTGAACCTAGGTATGACATTGGGCGGTATAAAAGCAAGAGCTTGGTGGCGCAACCTACCGCTTCGTTCCAAAGAGGACGCTCATAACATCCATTCATTCATGCGAAGAGTGCCGTGACCATAGTTTCATACAAAAATTTTTGTAGGAAACTCTGGCCCTGACATCTTCAATGCATAAGGTTAGATGAGCTGAAGAGTCACTGAGCAAATCTAATCCAGTACCACGTGTCAGTACGTGCCCGCGCATCATGGATGAAGGAATCTCCATGTCGCGCATATGACCACTCCGCCATTAACCTCTGTGTGCCATAATAAGGGGTTGTGCGCAGTTTAGGCTGAAATGCTGTCGGGCCGAGTAGTGCGTGCTCGGTCCATTATGTGTTGGTGGTGAGTCGCGCATTCGTACTTAGTACTGGCGACGTGGCCTTGGTGGGAGAGGTCATGTTCTTTATTCTATGAGGTCATCCTCAACAGACTATGCGCACTTGGCGCGTTCGGCACGGCAGCTGTGTCATGGTGCACTCAACAAACTGAAACTTACTCCCTGGCTTGTTATCAGCTGCTTTGCTGTGTTGCATTTATCTGTGTGTGCTCATAACGCAGCGGATTTGTAGCTCGACCATTTTACTAGCTCCAGGACTTTTGTATAACAATGAAATTGCCCTTTTGGTTATTAGCATTCCACGTGGCTGTATTGCCGCGAGTTTCTTTGTGCCTTTATGTGGTTCGCGTGGTATTCAGATTTACAGTCTGTACTATTCGGGGCGAGGACTTACGGAGTTGCCATCTGTCGGAAGCGCCTCCCTTGCGTAGTACGAGGGTTAACACGGCACGCTCGTCATAGGTTTGGCTTACGGCGCTCAATAAAAACACCACGCGGCAGCCCTCCTCGACATTTATGTGAGTACTCTCAAAACGAGGGAAGTTTTTGATTGTCGATATAATAATCTTGGGCAAACTGAAATCACAGAATCGTTTACAGACTCTTTATCGAATACGTGCAGTGAACGCCACTGCGCGCGGTCGTCGCGATGGAGTCTCCCGAACCAGCTTCTTGCGTGAAAGGTAGACAAATGCCGAGAGTAAACTATGTGAAATATGTTCTTATAGTGGGCTGTCTGTATAACCAAATGGGGCATAACAGAATGAAGCCTCAATGCAGCGATCGCACGGGTTCGCAGCGACCGACTGCGCGTCTGCATGCATGTCCGCGCACAATGTTTTGCTTTCGCTGTGAACGCGTTTTCGCACCCTGCCGTGAGCTTTAAGCCGCAGCATTTGAGCATTTGACAGTACACTAGCAAGCATTGTCGTTAGATTAGGTCATTCGATCATTAATTGACGCATCTAAGTGCTCCACGGAAAGCGAGTAATTTATTGTAAGATTTTAAAAATGTACATCGCTGCCGATCGCAGCACACTGCTCGGCGGAATTTTCAGCCGCCTCTACCCATATGACGTAAACTAGGGCAAGCTATTCGATTGGCTGCCCAGAGTGCGTCATCGATCATTTTTCCACTTTTAGGGTGAACAAATGATGTTCGTAATAGTTGGAATGTTAGTTAATTTGTTTCTATAAAAAGAAAGTAAAAGAAAGAATACGCAAGAACAATTTCTCACTACACTTAAGCACTTCTGGCACGCAGCAAGCGTCGTCTGCTTGTGTTACGTGCTCCATTTTGACGAGCTCCGTGGTCAGAGTCGGTCTCAGTCTTTTCGCGAGCACTATGATTAGACTTTGTTGGGTTGTGGACTGCAAACGTAGCGACTGGCGATATGTCAAGCTCCGACATCGTGTCCCTCTGCAAGGCAGCAGACGAGCAGACTGGCTACAGCGCATCGGACTGCCGCTATCCGATCGGCGCCAGGATTTGCGCGTTTGCGGCTGTCACTTTATACCGGAAGATTACTAACGCAATAGCGCTAGTAATCTTCGGTATTAGGGTAAACGCAAGCGCAAGGGGACAGGGCCTGGCCGTTTGACCGTGTCGTTTTACGGGATGAGCAGAATCGCAAATGTGAAGGTGAACGGTGGAGGCAAACTCAAGCTGATGAAGGAACTTTAGCGCAGACGTACGTGAGCTGCCTGATCGGTCTCCGCGGTCCAGCCACCCGTTGGCACAGAGCTCAATCACACACAGTAGCAGTAACGAAATGTATTCTTCTTTGCTGCTGGTGTAAATTTTTCGCAGGAATGCAATCGTTAACACGTTGTTTTTGTCAATGTTTAAAATTTTTTACACTTGGTTAGAGCAATACTAGCTTTGTTTGGCCGGCTAAGCTCTGCGCCAACGGGTGGCTGCTGGACCGTGGAGACCGATCAGGCAGCTCACGTACGTCTACGCTAAAGTTCCTTCATCAGCTTGAGTTTATGCCGCCACCGTTCTGTCGAAAGGCCCAGCCCACCTGTGGTTACCGGAATACCAGACACGTTCGGCGCTGCGACAGAATGCTCGCAACGCACGCTGCTTCGATAGCTATAGTTGACCCAAGCGCAACAACTTCGCATAGACGCAATGATTCGCAAAGCGACGAAGCTGGCCCATGGCCTCCCGAACTATACCTCCACACGCCGTCTCCTTAACTTAGGGACACATAACACACTAGGCGAGCTGCTAGAGGCACATTGGGTCAGCCATTGCCAGCGCCTCCTACTCACTCCTACTGGCCGCCATCTTCTCACACGGCTAAAATACTCTGTCCCACCCCTTGAGTCTGAAACCCATCCAACGATCTTGTCGTCAGCAATACACCAAGCGGTAAGTATTCATCCATTGCCACGTAATATGCACTCCGAGCATGACAAAGGGCGGCGCAAAGCCCGTGTACGATATATTGGCCGCATGCTTGCAAACATCCCGGAAACACATACTTTATACACGGAAACATCACGCACTCAAGAGGGCTATACCTCGGTAGTTTAGAATGGCACCGAATCCCTGAGAGACTCTGCTGCAATGCGCGGAACAAATGCCGCTTACAGAGAAATTCTCGGTGTTGCTCTTGCAATTCGATACGCCATCCGTGTTCCTGAGGAAGTGTATATATTGACGGACTCGCAACAGGCATGCCGGGCGTTCCTATCAGGACATGGCATCCCGAGAGCGGCGCACCAAATTCTCAGATCCCGCAAAATACACCAACCACACCTCACCGCATCCACTTACTCTGGACCCCTGGTCATACCTCGCTGCCGGGTAACGAAGGCGCACATGTGGTTGCCAGAGAAATTTCCCTTCGGGCGACTCGGCGTGGTGAGGCGACTAGTTCAGAGTGGAGGGATCCGTTGCTCCGTTACAAAGACATACTCCGTCATTATACACGCACTCGTCGCACCCACGTCGCACCACCGCCGTCCTTCTCGCGGGAGGAAGCAGTGGCATTACGCCAGTTACAAACCGCAACTTTTCCAAATCTTCTCTCTCAATAAATTATACCCACACTGTTATGCAGATCGTTGCCCTGGCTGTGGCAGCTCGCCCACAATCTTCCACGCCACGATTGAGTGCACTGCAAACCTCTTTCCTCCCTTGCCAACTCTCCTTTACCCCCTACGCAACAAAGAGCTGTGGGACGATGCCCTCTGCGACGGGCCTCCCAAGGTCCTCCAAGCTGTGATACAACAGGCTCAAAGCATCGCCGGAATCATCTTGGGGACCCTGGACTGAGGGTTCCTCCCACACTGTTCTCGCCATTCAAATATTATTAATAAAGATGTTTTACTCTCTCTCGATAGCTATCGCTCGGGGTCTACTGCCAAACAGCTGGCGGAGAGTTTAGAGAAGCTTCGCGCGCTCGCTCCTAGAGAACCAAAGTCGACGACACGCCGTGCCATCATGACGCAGAGCCAGTGAAGGCGGAGCTTAGCTGGCTTAGCCATAGCCCCGATCACTCGGCGAACGAGTTGAGGAGGAAATGCACGACTATGGAGGAGGGTTACTTGTAATCGTCCGTAGCTCTCTTAATATGAGACATTTCACACAAATTGTGGGGCGAATGATTTACTTTAGCTGTACCCTACGCGTCTACAAAATTTGTCCGAACCGTTTCAGGGGCCCTTTAAGACGATTCACATAGGGCAAACCCTGTGTGTAAGGAAAAAATGAAGGGGGGGGGGGGGAGAAGGCAACTGTACTGCGGCAGAAGGTTGCTCAGTCTTGAAAGAGTGCGCAGGGGCTAAGTGTGTGTTGTGTCGATCCAGTGCTTTACGCAATTCACGAAATAATTCCTGTAATATGGTGATTGGGGAGAGCATTATTGTGCAGAAAAGCTTACTTGGTGCTGCAAGGAAGTAATAGCCTTGCGGGGTAACCAACATGCATGCATTTGCAACTTGGGCTAAAAATTTATCGGACATTTTTCTGACCTTACACAATAAAATAAAGATATTCCCTAAAAATGCCCCTGACTTTTCCAAGTTTTCCAGGTTGTTAGGCACACTGTTCTAAACATACCTCCCAAAGAATGGTGCATGATTGAAGGGTGCTTAAAATTTTATAGACTTAATTCTTTTATGGTGAAAAACCAGCACTGAAATAGGAATTATCCTCTGCATAGGTCCCACAGCCCTCAGACCAAGGTTCTTCTCACCTGCAGTCCTTGAGTGCCAAGCCAGCTTGTTCTCATAAATAACAAAAGGCTCACAGCACAAGATCTCATGCAAGAAGCACCATCAAACAGCATTTTAAACTTTATTCATGCAAAACAGACCTCAATTAGGCATTGCTGGTAAGAATCAGGCCTTCGCATTCACTCTTGAGAAACGTGACAAGGTGTGAAATGAAACGCATTTTTTGTATGTACTGGGCATGCCTACAACTTTGCATATGCACATACACTCACTCTCATGCCAAACAATTCATTTGCTGTCACTAGGCTTCTGTTTGAGAAAAACATATGAGCTCTACACTAGGTAAACACAGCAAAAGGTTGTTTAACAAGAGATGTACTTAAATTTTTCCATAATTGATAAAGCAAGAATAACAGCATTCCTTTAAGCATCCGAGCAGCAATTCTGTCCACTCCTTTCTTGCAAGGTACCAGAAATTGCTAGAATTTCTAAAAATACACTAAAGATATTCCATTTAATGTACATTAAAACTTATGAATCCAACATAATAAACTTTGCAACCACCCATGAGAGCAGCATAAAATCTGTGAAATTTTCAAGTAGGATATTTCTAAAGGAAGCTACAGGAAGAATTCTGAAGTAGCTCATACAGCTTTTTATGTATAAGAACTGATGTACTTTTATGGCACACAAAGATGTCATTTCTTTCAGGAGAAAGAGCAGCACATGTGCTTCCACTTTGCTGACTGGCAGTAATGTACTCCAAAGTATCGTTAACTGAATGTACACGACTACTTCAGTGATTTTGACTGACTGCATCATTACATAACTCTGTCACAGCTTAACAACTTTATGAAGTTGCATAATGGATATCATGCTTAGTTTGTCATTCAACATAGATGTTTGTAGTGCGTACGACGACAGCATTCTATGTGCTACTGCAAAAGCAAGTTTTTCTAAAATGTGCTTTGAATCATCGAATCCCCTACCTAGCTGCTAAAATATCATGTAAACAATGCCTTTCAAACTTGGTGATCCATATATTGCATGTGGAAATGGAAATGCAACAAAACTTTTAGTCTTGGTTGCAAACACTTTCCAACACTGAAAAGAAAATACGGGACTCCACAAATGCTATCAACATGCACATGCTGTCATTACACTTACACATTACTATTTTCAATAAAATATCTTTAATAGGCCCACTTCACTATGCAGTGTGACTTCTGATGCACAAGATATTGAAACTCATGTTGGCATGTTAATGCAGGTGTGTTTCATGTTTGTTACAGCAGTAAGCACATGACAATGCCTGAAACCTTTCAAACCAGATGTGTACACCAAGCATACCAGTAAGACATATGGTACCCCAATTTCAGAAATGTGGCTTCAAGATATATTCTGTGCGTGTTGTACGTATACCTGCACTCTGAGCAGCATGAACTTTGCCTAGTCTTCCTGCTTATGGTATGGCTTGGCACAGACCGAGTACAGCTTACCAGTCCACCGCTCTTAAGGTTGAAAATCTTCAACAAAACACTGGCCCCTGACACAGCAATGTACTTTGCCAAAAAGCAGCCTTAATAGACACATACTACCACAGCCAGTCTGAAATCTAAAAAAACTTGAACCTGAGCAAAACAGCAGTTTCTTGACAGCACAGCAGCAGCTCATTTCAACCTGCCAACCAACGAACAGTTTTAGGGCCATGGTGTATTTGTAAGTGCGAACATCACTTAATTTGGACAGCATCCATAAGCACATTTTTACCACTTCAACTGAGGTAACCTCTAGCTCTTCCACCAGTAAAGTGAAACAGCCTGTGGCTTTAAAACTAAAGCCTATAGAGTTTGTGGTTGTTGTACCACCATGAGACTAGGACACAACAGTTCATGTGAAAGACGTCCATCATCTGTGAGCACGCTCACATGCAAGGCAGCCATGTTGTATGTGCCAGCCTTTGAAAAAGTGGCTGAAAGAGCTACTGCAGCCGTTGTATGAGACTTGATTGGCAAGTGACGCCTTACAGCTGTTGCCCAGCTAAAACCACCAACATCAGTTGCCACCACATCTGGAGTCATCGTAGGGCTTGTTGCAGCAGCTGGTGTCCTGCAATCAGCCCATAAAAAATAATGAATGTCTTAACAAGCTAACACTAAACACAGGCCACATGACAAAACATAAATGAAAGCATCATTATTTTTAAGCTTGTCTTGTAGTGTATACTAGAGTTTTAGCAAAACTCATCGAAGGTGAAATAGTAGATTTATCACTACTAGCATACAGTCTTCAACAAATTACGGGGAATTCCACAAAGGCATGATGATTTGAGCAAGCTGATGCAAGAACCATACCTGAAGAACCATACCTGAAACTGCCGAGGCGGGGGGGGGTTGCGCGTCAGCACTTTTCTTTTTTTTTAAGGGATTCACCTTTTGTGACAAGCTTACTCACGTTTTCACAACCACAAGTGAAATCCGTGTATTGGAGACTAAAGAGTAAAAACTCCACTGGGGCACAATTTATTTTTGCAATGATTTTGCTGTTGCCTACTTTGCCTGCCTCATAAACTTCTCCATGTAGGTTTGCTCGAAGCAAGTACCACTCTGGTGCCCCTTGACCATCAGCGCACTTTCGAGTGTTTTCTCACACACAGATGAGCGAAACCCTGTTCGAGTTTTGTTCGCAGTGAGGAATATTCTCTCGCATTCAACATTCCAGTGGGGAATGGAGAGAATACCCAGCATAACCATTGAAATTCTGTGGAACCTGAGCGATCCTTGACACTTCAAACGCTTCCTAATTGCGACCACTACATGTCGCACCTTGGCTCATTCAATATGTCGGCTGGAACCTGATGTGCTTGCAAGTTGGCAAACTCGACTTCAAGTGCGTCGATTGCTTCTGTTGAATCGCCACTCTGCTGTGGTAGGATAGCAGGGAACACCATAATAAAATTATGTACACTGTTGAATGAAGCAGCTTCCAGAACTTGTACTTGAGCAACTTCAGCCATCTTGAGATTGACATCTTCTAGCGGGAATTTGTGGCAAATGTAATCGCATGCTGCCATTAAGTACAGACGTACAGCAGAGAAGAACTGCTCTCTTTCAATGCAGCTCAGTGTCTCAACCACAGAGTAGGTTGTGCTGCCAATGACTACGTCTTCATTACCTTTCTGGTTCTCTGGAGCTCCACAGTCAATTTCCAGCAATGAATGACATGCCTTGACAACACCTGGGCGCACAAATCCAGTCAGGAGATCCTCGAAAAGTTAGTTAGTTAAATGGGGTTTAATGGCGCAAAAGCGGCTAAGGCTATGCTGCGCCAAACACAAGGTGTTTTAAAATCCAGTTAATGAAGGAAAAGGCTTTGTTAATAATCTATATTTTATGTAAAAATCCAGTGTCTAGAAATTTACGAACGTCACAGAAAGGGACTAGCGGATCATCACCTAAAATTAGAGCAGGGTGTAAAGGTATGTGTAGTTGATATAATTTGTGCAAAAGTGTTCATCTGTGTTTCAGTCTGCGTACATGTGAGTAATGTGTGCATAACTATTAGTGGCTGTTGGCATTTCTCGCATGTTGGTGTGTCTTCTTTCGTAAGTAAGTAATTGTGTGTGAGGTGTGTGTGCCCAATGCATAGTCGGCATAAAACTACTTCGATGAACCGCTCCTGATGATAGCATGACTTCCACTCGCCAACTATGGGTTTCGTGAGATGTAGCTTGTTGTCGGCACAACGGTCCCATTCGCGCTGCCATTTTACCGTGAAGGCTTTTCTAATTGCACGGATGCTATCATTATATGGGAGTGTCGTATTTGTAATTTCTTTGTGCACTGCCATCAATGCATATCTATCAGCTGCTTCGTTACCCCGTATCCCAATGTGGCTTGGGACCCAGCAGAAACGAATTGACCTCCCGTATTCGTTAAAAGCCACCATGTTTAAAATGTCTCCAATCAGGGGTTCACATTCAGATTTAAGATGTAGCGCTTTTAGTGTGCTTAAAGAATCTGTGTATATGACCGCATTTTTATGTTTATCAGCGATAATCTTTTTGACAACAACCCATATAGCGAAAACTTCGGCCGTGAAAACAGAGGCGTGTTGTGGCAATCGAATACTTTTTTCCCAATTTTCCGTTAAGACCCCCACACCAACGTGCTCTTTCGTTTTAGAGCCATCAGTGTAATATTGCATGCTATTTTGATATTTGTCCTGAAGTGTACGGAATTCTTGTGTGATGTGTTCGCGTGGGGTGTCTTTCTTCTTTAAATGTGTCAATGTCCAGTCACATAACGGTTCAAAATCGTACCACGGGGGCAAACGCTGTGGTTTTCTGGCAACCTGGAGGACTTCGCAAGGAATATCATAATCCCGAACATATTCCTCATATCGCAGGACAAGCGGTTTAATCATGTTCGGTTTATTTGTATAGTGTAGGCGTGAGTTGCATTGTGTGAGGATGTTGTAGCATATGTGTTGTGGTGATGACTGAATTTTTAGTACGTAGGAAAAAGTGAGTAATGCTCTCCGCTGCTATAATGAGGGTTCATTACACTCAACATATAAACTTTGAATAGGTGACATTCTGTAGGCACCACTTGCCAGTCGCAGTCTAAGGTTATGTACTGGATCAAGGCGTTGGATGTAGGACTGTCTGGCTGAGCCGTAAACCACGGAGCCGTAGTCTAAAAGGCTACGCACAAGAGACCGGTAAATACGTAAAAGACATGTTCGGTCAGAACCCCAGTGCTTACGAGATAAAACTTTCAAGATATTCAATGCTTTATTTGCCTTAATCTTTAGTGTTTTAATGTGGGCTAGGAAGTTTAGTTTTTTGTCAAAGATTACTCCCAAGAATTTATATTCTTGTTTTACCGGCAGCGCGACATCATTCAATTTTACCTCCGAGTCTAAGTACAACCCTCGTTTTTGCGAAAAAAGCACTGTAACGGTTTTCTGAGTAGAGAAGCGGAAGCCATTTTTCTCAGCCCACTCCGTTAGTTTATTTATTGTTATCTGGAGCTGCCTTTCACATGTTCGTAAGTTTGAGGCGCGGCACGCTATTTGCAGATCATCGACGTATATGCAGTGCATAACAGAGGTGGGAATGACGTTGTTGACAGAGTTAATTTTTACTATAAAGAGTGTTGTGCTAAGTATGCAACCTTGTGGCACACCGTTTTTTTTTATAAATGTGCGCGAGAGCACAGTGCCTAGACGGATTTGGAATGTTCTGTTGGACATAAAATCAGCCAGACAGTTTAGCATTTTGCCACGGATTCCTAATGAGGTGAGGTCATGTAAGATTCCAAATCTCCACGTGGTGTCGTACGCTTTTTCTAGGTCGAAAAACACTGCCAGGCAGTGCTGTTTGTGTAAAAATGCTTCACGTATTTCGTGTTCAAGTCGGACGAGGTGGTCTAGTTGAACACCCTTTTTTATAGCCGCACTGGTGAAAATCAATGGAGTTCCGTGTATCAAGCGTGAAAGTTAATCTCGCATTTACGAGACTTTCGTATGATTTCGCCAAACAGCTTGTCAGGGCAATGGGTCGAAAGCTGCTTGGGGATGTGGGGGATTTACCTGTTTTTAAAAACGGCATAACTACTGCATTTTTCAAAGTTTTTGGCATGCTTCCAGATTCAAATACTTTGTTAAAAAATTCGAGGAGAGCCTCTACGGATGCTTGGGACAGGTGTGCAAGCATTGAATAATGGATCCGGTCAGGACCTACTGCAGTTGTTTTGCCAGCACAGAGGACCCTGTTAAGTTCTTGTACCGTGAATGGAGCGTTGTATTCATCCCTTGACATACAAGCAGTTGGTAGCTTCTCCTTTTCTGCTGACAGTTTGTATTTTAAAAACGTGTTTGAATAATTAGCCGAACTAGAGATGTTATAAAAATGTTCCCCAAGTATATTCGCTTGTTCTTGTAGTGTTGTTTGAGTGCCTGAGGATGTAAGTATCGGTATCGTGTATGATGAGTAGTCCCCCTTAAACTTCCTGACCTGTTCCCACATCCTTTTGGATGTGACGGTGCTATTAATTGTCGATACATATTTTTGCCAGGAAGATTTTTCTGCCTGTCTCCGGATATATCGAGCTTTCCCTTTGGCTTGTTTAAAATTTAGAAGGTTGTTATATGTTGGGTACCTGCGTAAGATTCCCCAGGCCTTATTTTGCTGCTTTTTAGCTATGGTGCATTCATGTGACCACCAGGGATTAAGCTTTTTCGGAACAACGCCAGAAGATTACGGAATGGCCTTTTCGGCTGCAGAAATAATACAGTTAGTAAATTTTTCATTAATTTCGTCAATGCTTAAATCTGTTAAAGTAAGCTCCTCCAGCCTGGCATGTTCTGTGAAAACAGACCAGTCTGCCATTTGTAGTTTCCAATGGCGCGGTTTGTGAGATATTATGGGTAGCGTTGAGGTGAGGTTGATTATACCCGGTAGATGATCACTGCCATATGACGTCTCCAGGACATCCCATTTAAAATCGGTAAAAATGTTGGCAGAGCAGAGTGCTAAATCAATGCAGCTAAAAGTACGTGAACGCGGTGAAAAATGAGTTGGTGCACCTGAATTTAATAGACAGATGTTATTAGTCAAAATAAAATCTTCGATAAGTTGTCCTCTTTGGTCATTCTTATCGCTACCCCAAAGAGTGCAGTGAGCATTAAAATCTCCAACTAAAACAAAAGGCTCCAGCAGCTGGTCAATTAAATCTTCTAAATCTCGAGTTTTGAAATGGCTATGGGGAGGAATGTACAATGAACAGATGGTGACAGTCTTAAATGACAAAACGGTGACAGCTACTGCCTCGTACGGAGTATTTAATAAAACATTCCGTGTGGGAATGCAGCTTTGGACGACAATAGCGACACCTCCTGATAAACGACTGGAGTGCTCACGGTCTTTTCTTACGACAATAAAGCCTTTAAGAAAATGTGTATGTTTGGGTCCTAGGTTTGTTTCTTGGAGGCAGAATGCCACTGGTGATAACTTACTTATAATATCTTTGATGTCACCTATATTGTGGATTAGGCCTCTGCAATTCCGATGAATGATAAAAGCCATCTTATCGGACTAGGAAAAAAAAAATTACTTATGTGCGTGAGCTTACAAGTTGTAGTTGTAGGTGACGTGTTTTGAAAAAGCGTATTACCCTTATAAAGGGCGGTAACCATTCAGGTTACCTTTCCCTTTCTCACCGGAGCTACAGTATGTTTCTCCTTCTGTAAGCGCTCCAAGGAGCGCCGGTCTTTTGGCGTCAATGACGCTGGGGTTTTTGGATCGACCTCCATCGCCTTTTCCGAGGCACTGGACGATTGAGAGCCAGGCGCCAAGACGCGCGTCTCGGGCCGTGGGGTACGGTTCAACTTCGGGCCCTGCGGCAGTCTGGTCTGCTGGCCCGTCTTCGTTTCTGATGGAGCAGCACTGGCTGCATCCACCAAGGGGGCGGTTGGGGTCTCTAGAGGGGTACCGGACTAGACCCTGTAGATTCCTGAGACCGGTGTGGCGCTGCCCCCTGCCGCGTCACACTGGCATAGCTTACTTGAGGTAAGTGCGCTAGCCTTTTTCTGGCTTCATGGAATGAAATCTTTTCCTTTACAGTTATTGCAACTATTTCTTTTTCTCTTTCCCAGCAAGGGCAACTCCGTGAGTAAGCTGGATGATCGCCCTTGCAATATGCACATTGTGCGGGAGCATTGCAGTTATCAGAAGGATGGTCATTGGAACTACATTTCGCACATGTTTCTTTGCCTCTGCATGATTGTGATCCATGGCCGAACCTCTGGCACTTGAAACACCGCCTTGGGTTCGGTATGTACGGCCTCACGTTGATTTTCAAGTATCCTGCGTCGAGTGAACTGGGGACTGTGCTGCTACGAAATGTCAATATCACATGTTTCGTCGGAATCTGTTGGTCATTGCGTCGTAGTGTGATTCTCTGTACCTTAATTACGTTTTTCTCCTGAAATCCTTCGAGGAGCTCTTCATCACTGAGGTTCAGGAAGTCTTCTTCTGATATAACTCCACGGCTTGTGTTCAGTGAGCGGTGTGGAGAGATTGTCACTTTGATGTCACCGATAGTGGTGAGTTCGGCGAGTTTTTCAAGTTGATCTTTTTTGGTCAGTTCAAGGAGAAGGTCTCCGCTAGCCATCTTCGAGGCTTTGTAACCAGCTCCAATTGTGTTTGCTAGGCATTTCGAAACTATGAATGGTGACAGTTTTCTTACAGTTGTGTTGCCTTCACTGTGAAGAACGTGGTATTTTGAAAATCAGTTTTCGGTTGGTTTTAAAAAATCTGGAAAGTTGCTTCGGTGCGACCTCTTTTCAGAGGCCGATCTAAAAGTCGCGGGAACGCTTCTGCCATTGGATAGTTTGAAAATTCGGCAGCGGTGGTAGCCACCCACCACCGAGCCCAACAAGGGGGCGCTGCAGGTTCCAAGAAACCTGCAGACGCCAGCTATACACCGCCACTATAACCTAATGTATATACCCAAGGTTGAATATATGACACACGGTTAACCCTTGCCGCCCAGAAATACGGAAGTAAGAATAAGTGAGTAGAAGACAGGAAAGATTGAAAGTGAGAGAGACAGAAAAAGATTGAAGAGGGGTACAGGAAAAGGCGACTGCCGATTTCCTCCAGGTGGGTCAGTCTGGAGGTGCCGTCTATGTGAAGCCGAGGCCGAAGAGGTGTGTTGCCTCTGCCGGGGGGCCTTAAAGGTCCAAACACCCAGCATCGGCTCAGCCCCCAGGATCCCCTTTTCCCCAGACACGGCTAAGCCGTGCACGGCTACACGCGGGAGGGTCCAACCCTCGTGTGCTCGGGTACGTGGTGTCGCAACACACCAAACGCCTGCTGACGCAGACGCCCCTGCGGGGAGATCCTCGAAAAGGCAGTTCAAGAGGCCCCTCAGCACATGAATCTGAGGAGCATGTGCCTGAAGAAGGCCGTTTGCCTTCTCAAAAAGCGGTATAACGTCTTGGAGAAAAACACAGCATGCCCTGTTTAGCTCCGATGACAAAAAATAAAACAGGCGCTCCTCAGGGGTCACGTGGCTGGTTTCCCGAGAATCCTTGGTATGAAGTTTCAGTTTTTTTGCTTGAGGTCCAGAATGAGCTCCTTTCGTCTTTAGCGAGAGTTCATCACCGTCGGCGCTTTTTTTCCCCGAGGCCTGCAGCAGTCTTGTGAAGATGTGTAGCAGACTTCGGGGTCAGTGCAGGGTTCTTGGGGGTTTGTGAGAAGTCTTCAGAATTTGGTATGGCTTCAAAAACAGGCTCTGCTTGTTGCACTGCTTGTTGCACTGCTTTGTTTCAGACAAAAAAAAAGAAAGCCGAGTAGTGGTTTCCAGTGGTCGAGCAGCCCCTTCAAACACTTTCCCAACGACAGCCAATGTCTCAACGAATGCTTCAACATCTTTCTGACCTCGGCATCATGCATTTCTTTGAACTTTAAATTGATCTTTCCGTTTCGAGCTTTTCTCTAGGTAAAAAAAAAATGTAAACCAAAGCCTCATTAACCTTTACAGGAAGACATGAAACACCTTTTTGGGCGGCCAAGTCGATGAGATGGCACGGGCAACCAACCTCTATCAAACCTGGTTGAGCTTCTCTCTATGCAGTAGAAACACTGTTTTTCTTGCCGATCATGACATTGGCATTGTCCGAACAGATAGCCAACAGGTTTCCAACAGGCAAATTCGGAGACTTCATCTCGTCCAGAACCGGATTTGCAATCTTGTGACCCGTTGCTTCCCCTTGGATTGTCCTGAGGCAAAGAAGGCGGCTTCCGACTACTCGTTTCTTTAATGAAATATGTCGCAAAAATAGGGTAAAGCTGCATATCCCTATTCTTACTGCCATCCACAACGATCGAAAATACTTGCTGTTTTAGGGCAACCAGCAAAGGAGTTTCGGCGTTGGCGGCCATTTCCCGAACAATTGACGACGTCTTTGTTCATCCATAGGCGTAGCGTTTCGCTTCTTCGCACTTGGGGAACATCTTCCAAAAAAGCGGTCCGGCATGATCGCTGACGCTCAGCGGGATGTTGTGTTCAACTAAAAACGCTGTGAAGAGGCATTCTGCACGAATCACACCGAGGTCGTTGTCGCTGCATACAAAACTTGCTAGGCTGGCTGACTGTCCACAGCTTGCACGTATAACTGATGCTTTTTCGAAGCAATGTGGAACTTGGTGTCAGACTTGCTGCCATGCGAGATGTTCACATCACAGGCAGACAGGGTGCAGAATCCAAACTTCTCCCCTTTCTTCCACGGCACGAAGCACGGAAATTCTGCCAAGTACGATTTCAAAAGCACTTGGAAGTACTGTCGGGGCTTCGAGCCCGCCATTGCACTGCCACTACAGGCCGGAGTCACACTGGGTCCGATGTGGCAGCTGGTCACACAAAAGGCGAGGCCAACACTGCAGTGAGTGAAGCTGACTGAAGTCCGCGCCCGCGCGAACAAAGGCAACAGCATGGCAACAGGTTTATGGAGGCGCTAGAGGTGTTATTGGCACTATCGAGCTTTGGATATGGATTCGTGACCCCCCTAGTAGATGACAGAAGTCACTACAACCTTGCAGCTACTGCTGATGATGATACCACGCATATGTATTGCCCTCTTGTGGCGGTGCAAGGTACCAGGGTGTAGTTTTACTACATTTGCACTTTTTTTTCCGCAAATAAAATGCTTTCCGTAAAATTTCAAGCAAGATTCATAAAATCTTAAGACTGCTCAAAATTTGTATATTCTACAGAAAATTCAGAAGAGTTGGCAGGTATGGTCCGAGAGCACAATGCAATCAACAGTAAGAAAGAACATGAAAAGAAAAAAAGAACTTTAAATTTTTGTTTCTGCAGCTTGTCTCAAGACGTTAAAAATCTATTACAGCAACAGTGTTTGTAGATTGTTCTCAGGTAAAATGTTGACAAGCACTCGGAGTTGTCAATGAATCCTAGAGCTATTTCTAGGCATGTGCAACAAGACATATCTGAGGGCAACATGTCAATAGTGAAAGAAAGCACATGATGGTACACACTGCTCAAAACACAAACTCACACTAAGCATTACTTAAACATCATATTCATGGCTTGAAGACCTCTTGGCTGAGTGACTCAGCTATGCAAGACCCTATAGTGGAGGAGGGCTCTGCATTCATTTTGGTCACCTGGGACGTTTTTATGTATACTGCAATCCTAGTACCACAGCTGTTTTTGCATTCTGCTGCAATTAGAATGTGGCCATCGTGGCTGGGACCCAAGCCTATGACCTTACTCTTGGCAGCTGTATGCCACAGCTGCAGGATCACAGCGGTGATAGAGCTATCTACAGAGTTAAGACATTAATTGGTTCTCTTTTAGCTGTTGATAGATTGACTTATGCCCCAAAAATTATCCGTGGTGCATGAAGCTATAGTGAAGTACAACAAATTTCAACCACATAGGCCTCTTCAACGTGTATCACACTAATATCTCAACACACAGCATTTCTGTATTTCTCTTCCTACCAATGCGTAGCTGTTGAAGGCAGCCTTTAGAGTGTTCTATTTCCTATGCTCTCAATAAGGTTAGCAGGAAATTGTAAACATGCATAGACATACTCTGCTAAAAAAATTCAATTTTGCATGATGTGAGCGCATACCCATGTACAGTTTGCTACTTCCATCAGTCTTCTTACAAGCCACAAATGCAAAATAAAGAGAGACCACAATACATACATGCTATTCACAAGATTTCTGCTAGCGCAACTGCAAATGCCCTACTAAAAGCAAATTCTAATGCAATGTGTGCCTCAGACTCTTGCATGATGTCTCATTTTACTGTGACTGGCACCTAATTTGGAGAAAGATATATGTATCTGTAGATGCACATTAAAAACCAGGTGCTATTCATGGTGGCCACCAAAAGTGGCGCATCACATCAAATGCCGGAAAGTACAACAGTACACATATGTGCCTGTCAGTGATCTAAAAATTGATGCATTACAAGTAGATAGTGCAACAATTGTTATTGTTCCTCAGAGGTCCTAAAGAATTTCATTATGAAAGTAAATCAGCTTGCACACTAAAAAAAATCAAGCTTCTTCTTGAAGCCTCGTTTCAGACTGGGTGAGACACTGAAAATAAGTGTTGAAAAAAGGCAGAAGTCACAAAGCTCATGTCATACAGTCTTGGATAAAGATGTGCAACTTCAGATGCTAGCTGCATTACAAGCGAAATTAAGTGGCAAGTACTAGAATGCTCAAAGTCAGCACATTATGCGAAACAAGCATACAATTTTTATCACCATCCCGCCATAACTTGACAAAAGCATTACTCATTGTACTAAATAGATGCACTTAAAGAGAAAATTCCTTGTTAATAACAAGGAGATGCAGTCAGAAACACTGAAAGGCAATACATACCTATTGCCTGGCTCCACTGTGACTGTTACTGGCCTAAAGCTAGGATTATGCACTACAAGACTCACTGGTATCACCAGTAGCCTGAAATAAAGAAAAAAGTACTTAATTGCACATGTTCACTGCTTAAATGTGATATATGTAATATTCAGCCTGAATTTGTAACAATACGAAAGTATCTCAAAGGATGAAACATTAATTCCTAGAGATTTTTTAGAAAATGCATAATACAAGGGCCAGATATTTACTGTGTAGCCTAAAGCATGTTTATACCCAGATGTACGGTGAAGGAAGTGTCTTTCTGATTTTTTAATGCTTTGTTTCATCTTTTTTCCACACAGAATTCTGCTGCAGTAGATTTGGTGTTCAGATCAGGCAAGGTTGCGGCGTGGACAACATATTTAGCAAGATGTGCTCGTACGAGCACACACACCTACCAGGATTATAATAAAAACATTGCCAAAAAGTTTTTTTTGTTTCCTGAACTATCTGTGGACTCTAATGACGTGACCAGCAAGCATCTGGTGAAACAAGCTGATCACTTTTCTCGCTGTCAGCAGTATGTCACTGATGCTCCATTCCTGTTTGCGACACAACTGTGGGAATTAACTATTGCTAGCATATGGTCACGTCACTAATGTCATTAATGTCCTCATAAACGCAAATATTTCATGATGTCATGATTGTCATGAAGTAAAAAAATTGTATTCATGTAAATATACTGCTTCCTATAGAAACTAATGGAAGCAAAGGAGCTCATCTCCAGCCATGCCATGTTTAACAAAAGCTTACCTGTTGGTGACAAAGTCATGCTTGACTTGAACAGGGTGTATTAGAGCACAGCGCACATACTGAAATGTCGGTGCCACCAAACCAATAGCTGGGTAAACTGGAATTGCAGGCTTCAAGTCTGAAGGCTATGCAAGTAATAAAAAATGCCTGTTAGAGAAAGCACGTCACATTTTTTTTTTCAGCTTTCACCAACAGCTGAGAATGATACATTTGAGCTAACTTTGAATTTAATAGTCTCTGCTATCCAATCGGAGAATTCACTATTTGAAATTGTCGAATATTCGTTTCTGTTCGAATATAAGGCATAACAACCATTTATTGGAGCCTAGCAAAAGAGAGACCAATGCAAGTGGAGACTGCTCAGAATTATTCTGCTGCAGGAGGGCCACAGTTGTTGCACAAGGACACTAGTTCTCAAGCTAATGCATGGTACAGAAAATACCCACTCAATCATTTCCATTCATTCAATAAGAATTATTTACTTTTAGGCAACCTATATATGAACTTCTTAACATATATTAAACACAATGTGCATCAAGACACTAACGATCTGGGTTGGCTCTTTGCACTTGCCAATTACCTCCATGATATGGCCCGCCAGGCGTGCAAGGAGGAGACGCACACACTATGGGGAGAGAGCAGATAGGCGCACGTTCTCCCCCCTCCCCTTGTGTGTGCGCTTGATCATGTTGCCGCACATTCACTCCCTCCCACCCATTACACTGACGCAGAAGAAATCGTCAGCTCTCATGTTTCTCCGAGTGCTGCAAGCTACCGCGAGCCCCGCAGCCTCCTCAAATTGTTTACCAACATGACAAATGGCGCAGCGGTGCTTCCTGCCTTCTGCACTCCAGCGCGCACGCTTTGTTGGCATTTTTTAGGCTCAAACTTTTTATGTGGAAGTACGCTTGAAATAACATTTGCCTTCGGCAACATTTCCACAGTTTTTTGCTAGATTTACTAACTATATAGGCACCAAGTAGATGTCTCAAATGGGCGACAACTTTGTTAAATCGAAACTGTGTCACGAAATTACTTTGTTAAATCATGAAAAAATAAGTTTTCCAATGGAACTAAGATCGGGAAAATAGTTAGTTACATGCGAATTTTGTTAATTTGAGGTTTGACGCATACCATGACAAAGAAATAAAGGATTCAAGAGGGTACGAGAGGGTAAGCTTTGTATGGTTGGTAAAAACCATACAAAGCCAACAGACAATGAAACCAAGGAAAGCATAGGGAAATTAACCATCTTTAAAGGGATAGTGAATAAAAAATTTGTCGCCGAGATTTCTGTCTCCAGTGATAGCTGTCGCACCGAGAGCGACCAAAACAACACTCTTTCTGAGGAGAAGTGAGCGAAAAGTAATTATTTTAGTGAATATTTCTCAAATCACAGCACCTACCGGCCTCCTCCGAAAGCTCTGGCAAAACCGGATACACGTCACGCTTACCCACCTCGAGGCCCATTGCGAGCGATCGTCCACACTGAGCGCGCGAAGGGGCGAGTTGACGTTTGCAGCAACGCGCTTTCCTTGTACGACCGTCCTATTCGTACCGCTTCCTCGTGTGAGCTGTTCGAAAACCTCGTCTTTCATCTCGTGGATTTGTAGTTTGATGTGTGGAGCAGCCGTGTCAACGCTGCAAAATGCCGAGGGTCTGCTGTGCGCATGTGAAAACGGCAGGCAGCGGTAGTCTTTCTCGCGTACTTGTTCACGCTGTAGTTTTGCGCACAGGTGCCGTTTGACCATAATTTGTCATTTGTACGACGTTCTGAGCCCGATGTTTGGCCAATTCTGCCAGAATGAATCGAAATCCGCATCGTCGGAAGCGACGGCTGACGAAAAAAAATTCGCCGACATGAGACTGGTGGCGCCATCTCGTGTGCACCAAGGGAAGGAGTGCTCGGCTGCGATGAAACAACGGGATGCTGAAACCGCTGCGCATGTACTCGTTCACTCCGTGAATAACAAGACGTTCCCTGCTTACAGAGGCGCATTTCAGCCACTGCACATGCCTGGCTTCAATCCTCACCCGTTGCTTCATCGCATCTATTCTCAAAGCAGCTACTTGCGAACATCAAGCACCTGCCGCGCGAGAGTCGGCAGCGACTGTTATGCTCACGCCGCCGGCCACACCTGCTCCGATGGCGTAGGTACAGGGAGGTCTACACGCGTCAATATCTTCAACGATTTCTACGTTCTTTTTTTTTTGTACAGTGTGTACTCACGGCACCTGTATTGTGCATTGGTGGCTTTCATGTTTTACGCGCTAGCAGCTACCCATCCAAGCGGGCGGAGCAAGCCGCTTTGCGCAGAACGCAGAGTAAATTCCTTATGTCGCCTGACATTGCATAGCCTGAGGCACAAGCGTCCTCGCTCTGTTGAAGCCAAACATGGCAAAGCGTTTGCGTGAGTGAATCACGCTGGGCGCACCGCCACGGATGCAACACTGTCAATGAGGCGTGCGCCTTTCGTCTCGCTAACTCATTCGTGACAGGTGCGAGCTTGCTATCCGAGCCACAGGAACCGCGTTTATATCTGGTTTCCACCTATGATGCCACCCCTGATCTCTCGAGGCGAACGCGTGTACATGGAATGCACAGTGTAAACACCACTTTGCTGGTCCAGACTCTTTCAGCACCGCGGAGGGGGACTGCTGCGGCGGGTCGTCGTCAATTTCGCTTGACGACGCGGACGGATCGTAGGCATACGCATTTATCGTTTGTGGTCGTTCAGTAGGCCGCTCATCCAAGTCGGAGTCATAAGTTCCGTTCATGCTATCGCTCTCACTAGAACTTTGCATTTTGCACTGCGCAGCGCGAGGAATACAAAACTGCGCAGCCGGCCAGCTCGCTCCGCGGCTGCTGAGGGTAGGTGTGACGTCAGATCCGCCGGCTTGTTGGGAGCACTTTGCGAGTGACGCGGTGGCCGCTCATAGACAGTCAAAAATAAAGCCATCCGCTCAAAAATAACCCGAATAATGACTATATACTATAGCAATCGTGTCTTAGGAATGCAATTGTGGGGCTTTCTCTATATTCTTCGATTTTTATTCTGTATCCCTTTAAGCAACTGTAGAAGTATGTATGACATTAAAATCTGTGATAAATTTCATATTATTAATAAATGGTAAATAAGTGGTAAGTGATAGGAAACTGAAAGAAAAGACAATAATGTTGCAAGTAGGAGCCAAACGAACATATCATGTGCACTTTGGTACCAAGTGAACTGTGGCAATAGCTGTTCCTTTGACCACTTTCTGGTATTCGTGTACAGAATTTCATAATCTAGCCCAGGGAGTGTTAGCACATGCACTTCATGGCCATGGAGCCACACGTGAAAAACTTTCATTAAAGCACAGGCATCAAGTGGTATGCAATCTCAGGAGCAAGTAACTAGAAACCCACAGTCTAGACCCTCACTATGCAATGAGTAAGAAAAATACATAAGTGGGACTGTGCTATCCTTTAATAATAACAAGGTACTTAAAGCAAATTTAACCTTCTGCATTTCATCCACATTTGAAGTTGTTATAGGCTACCTGGGGCCCTTTACGAAATCTTTGCGAGGAAATTGATACATCGCCGTGGTAACTGACTATGCGACCAAGTGAGTAAAAGTAAACGGATGGAAACAACTTTATCAACTACATCCAGGGCTAGTTTGCTGTGCGGCTAATTACGCGCTACACGCAGAGACGCCAAGTACAGCTGCACGTAATCACGGTTTCCGCCGCAGCACTCTACATCTCCCGATTACCGATTTCGGTAAACCTTATAAGTCCAAAGAGTTCTCATGTGCTTTGGACACTAATGACCAGTATGGCCATCTCCATCTTCAGGCCATCCCCAGACAAATGGACTTGCATAACTCACAAAGCATACCCTTACTGATTCCTCAGCCGCATACACGAACTCCGAGCACACAGACTGGAATGAGTACATTAGAGTAGCTGTTTTCACTATGAACACGTCCCTCCAGGAGACCAAAAATGGCCAGGCTTAGCTTGGTTAAGCCAAGAATGTGTTGCATATTGCGCGGTCTTTTTAGCGGGAGGAGCGGGAGTCACGTGGTGGCTGCGGCCGCGCGCGACCGCGCAAGTTGGGGCCCAGGTTTTCCTCCGTGACGTCAAGCGCCGGCACAGCGCCCCTAGCGGGAGGAGCGGGAGTCAGGTGGTGGCTGCGGCCGCACGAGTTGGGGCCCAGCTTTTCCTCCGGCTGTCGTGACGTCACGTCACGTGGTTGCGCTAAAGGTCAATGGTGGCTGCCCGGCCGCGCCCAAGGGCTGAACTGAGTGATTGCAATATGCAACGCATAAAAACAAACACCATTTCAACTGGTTTACGGATGCAAGGTCATTCTTTCTGGTAAACCACAACTTGGCCTTCGTTCCCAGCGACACATATTAACTAAACATGAAGACTTTATCGTGAAACTACAAGCAGCCAGGGAGAAGACACGCGATCTCATACTCCAGAAGCAAGAGAGAGATGCCACAAACATGAAAAAGGACAAGTTTCTAGTTCTTTTCCACGTTGGGGACTTAATTCTCATGCACCAACACACACGGATGGCCAAGCAGTGTGCAAAGTGTTTCTCGCGATACCAAGGCCCCTACTATGTCCTAAGGAAAATAGGAATTACTACACATACCTTCACATTGCACGACTCTTCTCTGAGACACTCACCAAGATTTATATATACTATATAAACACATACATGCATGCCAGACCAAACCAGATGACGAAGAGAAAGGTGATGATGATGACTATGTACGTGTGTAAAGATGAAGCCCACGCTTCACTGGTAGCTGTTGATGGTAAGAATTGAGGTGGGATACATGAGTCGAGTCCTCTGCGGACCTATATCTGCGCTGCCGCGTAGGATCGAGTCCTCTGCGGATGGATGAGAGAGAGAAGCTGCGCATTGCATTGTGCCCCCCTAAAAAGCGAGCTCTTTGCCCAGGGACAACAAAGACTTGCATGAAAGGTTGGTGCGCATGACCTGTTGCTTCGACTGCAGCTGGCTGATCAGTTGCAACTCTGTGCAGCTGCAGAAAGGCACAAGGGACGGGGACCATTGCCGCTGTGTCGCGCCGCCTGAGACGAAACCAGGCTACTCTGCCGTGGAGAGCAAATTGCAGACAAGTTCTGCCACAAAAGAATGCACACTTACTGAAGCAAATTTCTTTTGTTTCCAGGAACCTGTTATGGATTCTGTGGTGTGCTTTCACTGCTCATGCCAATCAGCTGAAGGCATATAATTTCTCGTTTGCGAGACCCCTCGTTGGGCATTCTATAACACACTCTTGTCTGAGATGGTCAGTTTTTCTGGTTGGGGTGGGCAAGCGTAACGAGACACAACCATAAAAATTAGTAGGGAAGATGAGGACGTTAAGATGGCAAGCAGCTTACTAGGAACGGCTTGTAAATAAACTGTGATAGCCAGCCAACCTCATCATCTCGCTTCAATATAAGAGAACTGTTAAACTTCCCCTATGCTTTCTTTCATGTTGTTGTCTGTTGGCTTTATATAATTTTTTAGTAACAATAAAGACTTTTTCTGCAGTGTGGAACTAATATCTCTATGAAAGCTAAACAGAGAAATAAAAAATTCTTGTTCCATCCAAAAGTACACGAATCTAGGAAGCAATGACAAACAGCAAATAGCTGCCTTAGCAATGATGATGCTGCTGAAATAGATGGAATCCCCATCGCACTGCCATCCAGCAACGGCTAACCTCAAAGCAATGGAAACCAAATGGTCATACCATCAAAAGGAAAGGAAAATGAATGTAGGAATGGCTCGGGCATTCTGCTGTTGCAACAGCACAACCACCATGATCTCAAAGGACTGACTTTCGGTTCACCGTGATGTCCTCAGAGCTGAGCTCCCTGTGCCCAAGCTTAAAATGTGTGGAAAAGGCCAAGGTCATCTTAAAGAATTGAATTTGGAGTGGCTAAGGCATGGATAGTTAAGAGACAAGGCCAAAACATCCATTGGTATTAGCTTATCAGGGCAACGATACGAGGCAGCAGGCACCTGAAGCAATGGGTGATGAATAGTCGCCTGTGTTTTGGACACTACCTATTTATACCATAAGATGCCACACTTCTTGCAATGTATCTGGGATTATTGGAGCCTTTGCTGTTTTCCTTCCTCCATGATGCCAGCTTGGAGGAAAGAAATAAATGGTGCCAACCTTGCCTTTCTGAGTAATGTTCATAGTGATATGCAATGTGTTGCTTTGTTTACTTGGATGGCACCACTGTTTTTGCCTCATCACCGTTTTTTCCTCACCAACAGGAGCTGCACTCTGGAGTGCAGCCCCTGTTGCACTCCATAGTATCACATGATTAACTTGTGACCAAATGCCTCCAAATAAAATAATGTCTGATGCGACAGAATAATGCATATGGTAGAGGGCCAGATGGCAATTTCAAGTTATTCAACTTTTCAAATAAATGAGGATCAAATTAACAGCCTTTACTATAATATCTCACTAGTCTTATTTTGTCAAAATAATAGAGATGTTTTGACATGTTAAGATAGAATGTAGTGGTAAATAAATGCACCTGCATTTGATTACTTGATATTTGATTCAATACCTAAAGCTTTACATTCGATTTACGTTAAAAACATTTGATAATCCCATATCCCTATCGTTTTAACAAAATGTCGTGCGAGTTCTATCAGACTAGCAAGACTAGGTTTTCGTTGTAATTGGGACAACTCTGCAATGATCTTCTTTGCCATATATGCAACTTACAAACTCATACAACCTGTGAAAGGGCAGTTTTTGCAAAAGAGAAATGCTCTTCTTTAAACATGGACATTTGGCAGCCATACACAACAGGTTACTGTAAGGTAGTAAAACAAAGTAAGATGTAAACTCAGACAACCTTGTGGCCCAGTAAGGAAGAGTACACTGTATGAAATTCCCGCAGTACCACATGATGCTGGCCTCTGACCACACGCACTGATCCATCCTGCTCCACAGCTGCCTGAAAAGATCAGATGAATCACACTGTTTAAAAAGCCTGTACAACGAAAAGTCTGCTTGTTACAGCATTTATCCCGTCAGCTTTACATGTGCAGTGTCTTGCCCACATGTAAACTATATTACAGTTAGACCTCGATATATTAAACTTCAATATAATGAAATTCTCAATATAATGAAGTATTTAACTTTTCATAGCCTCCTGTCCGTAGAACACCATGTATTAGAACCTCAATTTAACAAAGTGCGTTTGTACGTGATTTCAATACAACGAAATTTCGCTTATGCCCTCAAAGGAATGCAGAGACAATAAATGAATATTACCATGGACGCGGATGGTCAAATGGCTGAATTACAAGCGGCTGCTTGCAAACACACCTCTCCAATAGCGTGCAGAGCGACCACCGAAGTGGAGTTGCATCATGTTCTGTATAAAGTCCAAGTGGGATAAGTTCCCATCGCACCCCACGCACTTTGTGCTTTGTGCGAGGGTCAGGCAAGAAAGTAGGTGGCTTCTCGAGTTCCACCTTCCCGCGCGAGCAAAGGGAAAGAGGAGGAGGGGAGCGCGCTCGTGGTAATGCGATCAAGCGCGCGCGAAGGGCAGCGGGTAAGTTGGCGCATGTCTCAGCCGTGGCTGCACATGGCTGTAAGTGCGGCTGAGCACATACGCAGCCGCGCACCCTGCTTTAGAGGTAATCTGTGCCGCGTGTGCAAAGAGTGAGCGTGCCAAGACAGCATGGCATCATGTAAGCTATCTTACTTCACATTTAGTATTGGAGGTTGCGTAATCTCTCATTTTGGCGACCCGTTGGAGTGAAAGGCAGACAAAGCATTCGCTCCCCACTGCTGACGCTTTTCACAATAGCGTCGTCTCAGTGCAGGCGACGCTATCAGCCGGAGGGGCGGAGTGAATGGCTTCGCTTAATTGGTACCGCCGATGTGAAGATATCGTCGATGTGGCATGAAACCGTACCATTTGTCGCCAACTCCCAAATTCATCAAAATGAATTACTTTCTAAATCAAATTTGTGTTTTTCAATTGCCCGATAATTTGAAAAATTCTGCAGCCCCTTTCTGCGTAAGAAAAATCGATCGGCAACTGTACTTATTTGCATAAATGGCTAAATTTCAATACAATATTTCGATATAACGAAGCAAATCGCCAATTTTACCTACTTCATTATATCGAGGTTTAACTATCATAATTGTATTCGGCCACCATCAAGGACCAGTCTTGCTCATAATTTTCTAACAAGAATTAAATGAAGGCCGTAATGAAGTAGCAAGATATCTCATTTGCTGTGTTTGTTAGGCAACACTTCAAGTGCACTGGCTTTCTGTAATGCATTACTCAACAATGTATGATAACACCTAGCTACAATGAAGCTGAAGGGTAATCTGAAGGGTGTCACACTTCGTTACAGTCAAACCTCATTATAACAAAACAGTATCAGCCAAGAAAATACCATCGTTATAGCCGACATTCGTTATAAGCATACACGCAGATATAGACGGGAAAATATTACAATCAGGTCTATGCAAAAGAAACGCAAGCGGGGTGCTTCTGATGGGCCAGCAAGAGGTCTTCTGCAGATTCTGATGGCCCGTCAGCGCTTTGCCATGCTGACACAAAACACAAGAGCAACAATAAACGCCGAATTTTTTCGTATATAACCCACATCATCATATATCCCCCAACCCCAACTACTACACCCCAAAAAAGAAAAAGAAGAAATCCGCATATATAGCCTGAAGAAATAACAGCACACAATGCTCAAATCTTTATAAAAACAGTCACGTGGGTGCACGACTCTAAATTTAATGTCGTATTTTTGCTAAGCAGTCCTGGTCCCAACATCTTCGGCAACGTGGATAATCTTCTGCTACTCTGTGAAGGACTGCCGCCGAGCGTAGCTCTTGTGATCTGAGTTTTGGTTGACTGGTGCCAAGTGACCTATTTGCTAATTGCTAACACAAGAAAAACGCAAAATGGCAATGCGAAAGAAAAGGAGAATGGGCGACCATGAAAATGGGGAGAGGGAGTGTCAACATGCGATGGTGGGGTTCCCAATGAGGTAACAAAACAAGATGGCATTGAACTTTACCTTGAGGTATGGCTTCACGTCAGTGCCGCTCGCGCTGCCGTGAAGCCACACCGTGAATTAATATGCTAATAGTCTGCACCCTGACTTTACTGTTAAATTTTTGGAATTTTTGGTGCAGCAAATATGTGCAAAAATGCGATACATGTGCACACTGCATTGCCACGAGTACACATCCGTGCGGTTGGTGTTATCATGCAGGATTGGCACATTGGCTTGTCGACTGCAGTCTAACCAGCCAGTAATGTGCATGCGTGTTCAGTGTAATTTCAAGTTGCTATCACTGAGTTTTGCCACCACCAGACTTTTAGGATACAGAGGAGACCGCACGTGGATGCATACTCTGCTACTATGGCTGTCATTCTAGACAGTGCGCCTTATCTCATGCTCTATGGCCGATAGTAAGGTCTATAAGTGTGAACATATTGAGGGCGAGTTTCCTGGGATGGCTTGTAACCAGACACTCTGCCGGCCGCACTGCTTAGTACATTAGGCCTAACCAGCGCCATTTCATCGGGAGTTGACAACCAAAGTTGCCATTTGATGCCAGTCGACATGACACCAACTTTGTTCATGGTCGCCATGTTTGCGGCATTGAGCACACAGTTCACGCCTGGAACGTTTTGCGGCACCAGAAATTTCAGTTATTATTGTAGTGCTAGGGGTAGGTGACGACACCAAAAGGAAGTCCGAATAAATGCGAATCTGTAAAATAGGGCGTCTGAAAAATTGGTCGGTGACTGTAGTTGACATTTTTGTTATCAGAACACACATTTCAAGGCACCTGCAAAAAAAAATTTGCTTCGCTATAACTAATATTGAGTTGGATGCCACATCTTTTATTTCATTGTAGCAGCAGAATACTCCATTGAAATAAAGCATGGCCAACCAGATTTTATATTTATTTTGTTATATTCTATAATTGGTTACACCAGTGTTCGTTATATCAAGGTTTCACTGTATATCCATTACTTCATAATCACAACTTTCCTTATTGGCCAACATTGGCTGCCAGGAAAGGTGGGGTTATGCTGTTAGAAACCACTGTGTAAGCCAATGAAAGAGCCCCCTATGCACAGCCAAAGGGCAGCGAAAGATTTTGTGTCACATCTTCGTCAGGAAGATGACTGCTCTTTCCAATTCAGCTATCAATTCTGATCCATATTTGCAGTCGTTATTGCATTGCAGTAGTAACATAAAATATCTTTGTGTTCGTTGAGTGTAGTGGTAGAATGCTGCAAGCCTCTGATTTTATATATGCTTATCGCCGGATGAAAGCAGAAGTGTATAAATGACAGAAAAGGATTTCTTTATGCTGGCGTCCAGTAATTGGTGTTGAACTGAATCAGAGACTAGCAGCTCTCTGCTGGCACATGAAAAAAATGCTGATAAGCATAACGATCCCCAAGAACTTGAGCAGTAGTCATAATTTGTAACGATCTATTCCACTTTCTATTCTTATTATTTGTCGCGCTGAGTGCCAGATCCTAGCAATAATGGCGGCACGGCTTTGTTAGAGCCAATGACGAAAGAAAAAGAGAATTGAACATTAAATGGATCTTTATAATATACAATCCCTTGGCTGCGTATTTGCAGCAGATTATTGCAGCCTCGGACGGTACAGCATGTACCACATTTATATTTTTGTACTGCAAGCCACATGCTATATTGATCAAGGTGTAGTGTGTTGTGTGCACCAGAGTGCAGGAGTCAACAGCATTGGCAGAGTGCATTGCAAGGCAGAAATAATAGAGTGTGAGCATAAATGCCGACTCAGCCACATGAAGCATTAAAATTGCTGCACTGAAAGCAAGTGCTGCTATTTATCTTTTCCACAGAGAGAATACCTACACAGCAGGCAGCCTTTAGTGAAACACAGCTCAAGTGTTTAGTCTCCATGTTAAACTCACTATATCTAAACAAATGTTGTGAGCCTGAACTGGGTCATAAATCTATGACCCTCATTCAAAAGCATAACCCCGAGCTCTATACTCTAGCAGACAATGCTTGCACTCATTGCACAAAGTTCAATCACAGTGCCAAAGTGGTTGGAGCAGCAGAGGGCCAGATGAGCCCCATTGGTAAGGCAAGGAGTTTCGAAACTGATATCTATAAAGTTCCTGTATGTTTCTGGACGGACAGACATACAGCCCTTCGTAGCTGCACTAGTGGCAAGCCTCAGGTAGAAACCTCTAAGACCTCAGTCCACCAAATTCTTTGCGGATAACTGCAGTGCTCACCTTCCAGATGACAGCAAGTGTGATTTCAAGAGGTGGCAGTGCAGGGGTTTCATCAGGCACAGAGAGTGCCCCTGGGGGGCCTAAGGTCTCAGATCCAGGCAATGGCAACTCTTGGCCCCACCAGCTGCAGAACTCAAGGCACGGACTACGCCCACTCTCCAACTGTGCATGGCAGTGTGCAAAATAGTGTGACCTCATGAAAACATGAGAAAATGGTACTAGCAAAACTTCTCTTTATCTGCAGCTCAAGGTACCAGTCATCTTTTAATACAAGAAAATGTAACTGTTTGTTTAAGCCAAACAGGAAATACTGAAATACCGCTTACACGTGAGGCAAAACTCAATGTTTAGTCAAATGACAAAATAATTAGCACTGCCGCTCACTGTTAACTGTAACACCTGTGAAAGTGCAAATTCCTTCAGATTACAATAGCTATCATAAGGCAAAAAAAGCTCCTTCCTAAAGTCCAGGAGAGGCTTTCCAAGAGGCAGAATGTTGCCAGCGACATTTAAAGTGCACCTGTTACTGTGCCTCAGAAGCTATGGTGTTCTGTAGCTGAGGACAAAGTTGCAAGTTAGATTACCAGCCATGGCAACTACATTATACAGAATACAAAAATGCTTGTATACCGATACCTGAGTAAGTGTTTAAGAATATTAGGAGGTCAAAATTTATTACGAAGCCCCCACTAAAGCAACATGTGTGCTATTTTAAATCTGGCTGCCTGCTAATGGTGGTGCACCACCACTGACATTTTCTGAAAAAGACTGCAGAAAAAATCTGACATCACCATAGTAAATACACATCAGGGTAACCACAAGATAGTCTTCAAAATTGGTGAAAAAGCCTTACAGTTACACAAACAAAGAGCAATGCAACACTAATGAGAAGCACTCATTAGATTGCTCATTAGAAGCACTCTGTATAGCATGCTGATCTGGTTGATAAAAATCCTTAACTAAAAAGAGCAAAAGAAAAGACAGAATACAAAGAGAATCTTACTTAAAATTACGCTAGTGCATTATTTTCTTTTGATTTGAGTAATAATAAAGATGCAAAACTGTTTTGGGTGAAAACAGGCTCAAGCACGCAAATTATGGTAACAGATATATACAACATGAGATAAGACATGTTTATGTTTTTACATGCTAACCCTAGAAGGTGAAGTTCTCATTCGAGATGGCATATGTAGATGCATTCGTTCCATTCTATCTTAGGACGTCAGCGGGCTGCTTAGTGTTCTGCACACTGTTACAATCGGTCAGCGGGGGAAGCGACCTTCAATCTTCTCCTGCTCTACTGCGATGAATTGCTTCGCGAGGCTTACAATACGTTGCCTCGGACAGACCAGCAGTAACACCAAGACGAGACACCTTTGATGGTTAGGGGGTTGATGGATGGCACTTAGTCACCAACTACAATACTGAGACCAAGGAACTCCTGTGAGGGTGCATTATATGCCACTTCATTACGGTCCAGGAGCCAAGATTTGCCAGGAGCCAAGATTTGCAAACGGAGTCAAACCTGACACCCTTGTCTTCGAGCATCCCCTTCTTGCTCTCAGACAGTGAGCCATGTGCACCCTGGAGTATTTCTTGGATGGCATTCCGTGAGGAACGGTGCTGGAGTGATTGCACGCACTCTCGCCCTCCAATCGACTACGAGTGCTTCGATGTAGCTGAGTGTGCTAGTGTGCTGACATGCTCTGACACGTGCTCGCCAGAAAGATGTAGCCTTTTGACCTGTAGCTCATGTTACGAGAACAATGTACTGTGCTCCGTGCTCCGGCCAGTACGAGTACCCCTTGTTCCATGTAAATAAGTTTGCCTTTCCAATAAAAATAAACCTCCTGTTCCGTTCCTCATTCTCCCTACCTCATATTTTTCACGAAAGAAGCAACCCTCGTCAAGAAGCCCACCTGTGCTGGGTGAAAGCGCCAGCTGTGGGTGCCCATATGGAGGGCGACCAAGGAGTGGCATTGCTTTTCTGGCTGCGGGGTGCTGTGAAGCCTGGTCGGCACATGCTGCATCTTCTGTTCTACTACCAAGGTCCTCGGCGACAGCTTTCGTGAGTCTACTAGTTAGTTTATTCCAAATACCCTTAGCCCCTATGGGAGGGTGCCCACATAGGGAACATATAATACTGTAAAAGGAATCTGGAGCAATAAAGAAATGTTAAGTGTGTAGTCAGTTTGTTATATTTTTCCGTTTTATCTTCCAAATTCGAGGATTCTCTTCATGTCGTAAATTAATGCAAATCACTTTTCTCTCCTAAAATATAGGCAGCTGTGACTGTGGGGCACTCTGCAAACTAGATAGAAGTAGTGTCTGTTTTGTCAAGGCAGATATAATGTCAATCTTAGTTAGTACTGCCAAGCCATTGATGTCCCCATAGCACTGTCTATAATACCGTACTTACTTGAATCCAGGCCGACCCCGATTCAAAGCCGACACCCTAAAGTCCAAATCCAAAAAAATATATATTGACCCGTGTATTCTATGCAGAAGACAACGACGATGGGGGAATTAATGGACTCCGTCTAGTGGGTGGCTGAGCTTGAGTGAGGGCGAAGAAGACGTGCCTCTGTTCCGTTTGTTTTTGAACAGGTTGTCCTGGTGTTCTTGAAGAACGTCTCCCTGTATTCTGTCCGCTTTGTACCGCGACACTGGTGGAGGTGCTGGGCACTGAGTTCGCCTGATTTTCCGGAGTCCTGGGAGTCGTTCATCTAGCCCGGACGCATTGTCACCAGTTACGACACCCGTGCATCGCTTTAGTCGTTGACTGCTAGGCCTTGCCCCGGAGTTTTCCCTTCTTCAACCACCTCTCTCCGGGAGCTGCACACATCTTGCAATGGCCGAAACCAGCTCACCGCAAGCACCCCAAAGCAGCCGGTTTCCCAGTCCACAACAGGTAACCGTTCTGAACAAACTGGTTCCCGATCGCTATCGCGGTGCAGTCTTCAAAGACATTGAAGACTGGCTTGACAAGTATGAACGCGTCACACAGATTAACCAATGGACTGAGCAGCAAAAGCTTTTCCATGTTTATTTCGCCCTTGACGACAGTGGCCGTACTTGGTACGAGAACCGTGAAGCTAGCCTGACGACATGGAATGACTTTCAGCAGAAGATCACGGATAATTTTGTAAGTGCTGACCGACGCGACCGCGCCCAGCAGATGATGGAGCTACGGGTGCAACAACCTAATGAGTCGGTCACAATGTTCGCTGAGGACATGGCCCACCTCTTTCGTAGAGCCGACCCGAACATGACCCAAGATAGGAAGTTGCACTACCTCATGCGAGGTGTAAAAGAGCAGTTGTTCGCGGGGCTTGTGCGGAATCCACCAGTCACCGTCGCTGACTTTATCAAAGAGGCTACGGCTATTGAGCGGGCCCTTCATCAACGGTGCAGGCAGTACGATCGACTGTCCACCAGCACTGCAATCAATGCCGCCGCAGGGACTGCCGAGTATCAGAATTCCTTGCGTGAATTGATCAGAGAGTTTGTCAGAGAGGAAGTGCAAAAGATTCTGACACCGACATTGGATAGACCCGTAGTATCAATCGCCGAAGTGGTGCGCGACGAAATCAGGCAGGCGTTCCCGGCAGCCGATCTTCAAGATCACCAGCATCCCATGACTTACGCCGCAGCTGTCCAATGTCCACTACCCATCACAACCACACCGCCGTACCACCAGCCTCCGATCGCCGCCGCAAAACGACGCTACAGGATGGCCGCAATTTCGGAGAACCGACGTATGGCGCACCGTCGATAGGCGACCACTTTGTTTTCACTGTGGAGGCGCCGGCCATATTTCGCGTAATTGCTGGCATCGCGACACATCATTTCGACCTCATCATCCGTGGTCCTATGGTCGACGTGCAAATGACAATTCCACGCTACGCCGCGACGACGCTACTTTTCGGGCACTTCCAATAGCGCACCCGAATGACAAATCTGTGCCCAATGATAGCTCCGATTTCGGCCATCGGTCGCGTTCTCCAACCCCTCCACGTCAACAGGCTTCACCTACTGGACATACTTTTGCTGAGCTCCGAGGACGAAGGTTGCCCAGCCCACGCCGGGGAAACTGAAGGCGGCGACCTCTGGGGGTAAGGTTGCAGGCCCACCGCAAGACAATAAAAAGCCCTCAACACTCCCGCTGCAGAACTATGTGAAGCCGATAAACACCAAAGAAATTGTGAGCGCCGACATTGATGTTTTGGTGAACGGACAGCCAGTGACAGCATTAGTCGACACTGGTGCCGACTTCTCTATAATGAGTCAGGAACTCGTCCTCCGCCTGAAGAAAGTAAAGACGCCATGGACGGGACCTCACATAAGGATGGCAGGCGGCCAATGACTGATGCCTACTGGAAGTGCACTTCTAGAATTAATATCGGGGATTCTTCTTCCGTGGCCACTTTCATCGTTCTGCCTGTGTGCTGTAAAGATTTGATTATTGGAATGGATTTTCTGAAAGAATATGGCGCCATAATTAACACCCAGGATCACATGGTGACATTTTATAGGAGTCCTGGCTTATCGCCGCAACACCACTCCTTTCATCCAACAGAAGACGACATTGTCATCCCATCTCCATCATGTACCCTTGTTTCAGTAGCATGTGACGTACCGTTTCATTACGAAGGCGTTGCCGACTAAATAACCACGTCGTTGTTCACTCATGGTATCTTGGTCACATGAGGGATCGTAAATGTCACCGATGGGCGCACGAACCTGTTGCTAACAAATTTTAGCACAGAGCGACGGCGCCTTCCAAAGGGCACGGCTGTGGCTTATTTTGATGGTGTTGCGGATGTCCGCGGCTGCTGTTCACTACTCGAAGAAGCGCCTATGCAAGACCCAGCTCCTGTACTTGACGTCAGCACTGCTTTGTCGCCGCCCGAACGAGAACCGCTTCTTACGCTACTGGCCAAATTCAGCGACTGCTTTGCGTCGACGTCCAGCATCGGTCGAACACCTCTAACAAAGCACCGAATAATTACAGAGGATACGGCAAGACCAATTCACCAAAATCCTTATCGTGTTGCTCCCAGAGTACGTGAAGCCATACAACAACAAGTGACAAAAATGCTTAACGACGAGATCCAACCATCAATGAGTCGCTGGGCATCTCCTGTAGTTATAGTAAAAAAGAAAAGACGGCAGCTTGCGTTTCTGTGTGGACTACTGAAAACTAAATCAGGTGAGAAAGAAAGACGTGTACCCGCTTCCCCGTATAGACTATTCACTCGACAGGCTTCGACACGCGCGTTACTTCTCCTCAATGGATTTAAAAAGCAGATATTGGCAAATCGTGGTAGACCCGAGAGACCGTGAAAAAACTGCTTTTGTGGCACCAGACGGCCTATACGAATTTACGGTCTTGCCTTTCGGCTTGTGCTCTGCCCCTGCTACGTTCCAACGCCCCATGGACACTGTCCTTTCAGGCCTGAAGTGGAAAACCTGCTTAGTGTACCTCGACGACGTCATCGTGTTCTCCGCAACATTTGAAGAACATCTCGAACGGCTTGAAGCAGTTCTGCAGTCCATCCGGTCCGCCGGCCTTACCCTGAAACCGGAGAAGTGCCACTTTGGCTTTGCGGAACTACAGTTTCTTGGTCACGTCGTCAGCCACGCAGGTGTCCGCTCAGATCCCCCAAAAATTGCCACCGTCGCACAGTTTCCCGTACCATCCGATAAAAAGGCTGTCAGGCGCTTCCTCGGCCTCTGTGCCTATTACCGGCAGTTTATTGAAGACTTTGCTCGTATTGCGTCACCGTTAACTCGCCTGACGAGAGATAACATTGCTTTTGTATGGGGCGACAAAGCGCAAGGTGCATTCAACGACTTGCGGGAACGTCTCCAGAAACCTTCAGTACTTGCTCACTTTGATGAGACCGCTCCTACATTGCTCCACACTGATGCAAGCAATGTTGGCTTGGGAGCTGTTCTTGTGCAGCAGCAGGAGGGCACAGAAAGAGTACTTGTCTATGCAAGTAGAACACTCTCACACACAGAGGATAATTACTCCACGACTGAGAAAGAATGCCTCCCCGTAGTATGGGCGGTTATGAAATTTCGCCCATATTTGTATGGCCGCCACTTCACAGTTGTCAGCGACCACCATTCACTATGTTGGTTGACAAACCTTAAAGATCCTTCTGGACGACTGGCGCGTTGGAGCCTAAGGCTGCAAGAGTTCGACATGACTGTCACGTACAAGTCGGGGAAACGACACACGGATGCCGACTGCTTGTCTCGATCGCCGATAGAGTCACCTGCTCCGCCCGAAGAAGACGACTCAGCATTTCTTTGTGTTCTGGACACATCCACCATCGCGCAACAACAACGGGACGACCCTGAGTTGCTTGAACTCATCAATTACTTAGAGGGCAGGTCTGCGAAACCGCCTAGAGTTTTCGCAAGAGGACTGTTGTCGTTTTGCTTGCGGGCGAAAGTACTTTACAAGCGAAACTTTTCTTCGACCGGGTCCCCCTATCTGCTCGTCATTCCTGCAGCTCTTTGTACGGAAGTACTTGAAGCCTGTCACAACGAGGTGACTTCTGGTCACTTAGGCTACACGAGAACGCTGGCCAGAGTGCAGCAGAGATACTACTGGCCGAGACTTACCACCACCGTGAAGCATCACGTTCGCACTTGCCTCGACTGCCAGAGGCGCAAGTCGCCTCCGTCGAAACCAGCCGGTCTCCTACAACCCGTCCAGGTTCCTCGAAGACCATTTGACCAACTCGGAATGGATATATTGGGCCCACTTCCTACTTCTACTGCAGGAAATCGCTTTGTTATCGTCGCAACCAACTATCTCACACGTTACGCTGAAACAAAGGCACTCCAGAGAAGCACAGCTACCGAGGTGGCGCGCTTTTTCATTGAGCATGTTGTGCTGTGACACGGTGCACCAACCATCGTAATAACAGACCGAGGAACTGCATTCACGGCTGCACTTTTAGATCACGTCTTGCTGCTAAGTGGAACGGTTCATCGGAAGTCAACCGCCTACCATCCACAAACCAATGGTTTAACAGAACGCCTCAACAAAACAATTGAAGACATGCTCTCCATGTACGTGGATGTTGAACAGAAAAATTGGGACGACATCCTACCTTATATCACCCTTGCATATAACACAGCGAAACAAGAGACAACACGCATGACTCCTCTCACCCTTGTTCACAGACGGGATGTATGAACGATGTTGGATGCAATGCTTCCACACGACTTTGACGACACTGATACGGATGCCGATGTGTTTACGCAACGCGCAGAAGAGGCTCGGCAGCTTGCACGCCTGCGGATCTGCCAGCATCGAGACTACAATGCAGGGCGCTATGATCTTAACCGTCGAATGGTAATCTATGACGTCGGCGACAGAGTGTGGGTTTGGACACCCATACGGAACTGAGGCCTCTCCGAGAAGCTGTTAAGACGATACTTCGGACCATATCGAGTATTGCGCTGACTCAGTGATGTCACGTACGAGGTTGTCCCCGATAGTCCCAATTGTACGTGGCGCCGCATGCACTGTCCTGAACTTGTGCACGTTGTCCGCATGAAGCCGTATGTGCGCGAGTAACTATGCGAGAGACTCTTACTTCCGCGAGTGACATTTCTGGCTTAACATCGGGGCGATGCTCTTTTAGGGAGGGACAAATGATGCGTGTATTCTATGCAGAAGACAACGACGATGGGGGCATTAATGGACTCCGTCTAGTGGGTGGCTGAGCTTGGGTGAGGGCGAAGAAGACATGCCTCTCTTCCGTTTGTTTTTGAACAGGTTGTCCTGTTGTTCTTGAAGAACGTCTCCCTGTCTTCTGTCCGCATTGTACCGTGACAATATATATTACCTCGAATGTAGGCCGAACAAAAGAATCGAGGACCGCGTTCACAAAATGCAAACGGCATTTATTGAATCTGAACGTGCAGAACTCATTCAACGTCGTCGTCGCTGCTAGAGTCGTCGCTGTGTTCCTTGTCACTGTCACCTTCAAACAGTGCACTATCTTCGGTACCGTCAAGCGCATTAGATATGCTGCACTTTTTAAAGGCATGCACGATCAAAGTACCTGGTATGTCGTCCTACGCTGCAGCTACCCAGCCCGCCAGCTGCGATAGCGATGCATGGTTGATGCGGCCAGTTGCCGTTAGCATGTGGTCTTTGTCAGTCTACCAATCCATGTAATATTTCTGCAGACGATCCTTGAAAGGTTTGTTGATGCAGACATCAAGTGGCTGCAACTGGCCCGTCATGCCGCCCGGTATGACAGCGAGGTCCGTGTTCGCTTGGACGAGCGCAGCCTTCATGTTGTCGGTCAAGTGCCCACGGTAAGAGTCGACGACAAGGAGCGAGTTCTTTGTCAAAAGGGCTCCTGGACGCCGTCGCCACACAATCTTAACCCACTCTTCCACCATCGCACCCGTCATCCACCCGTTCTCATTTGCCCACACAATGACATTTCTTGGGAAAGTTTCTCGAGCTGGCAGTGTCTTTCTCTTAAATATCATGTAAGGAGGGAGTTTATGTCCATCAGCTGTGTAGCACAGCATCACAGTTGCGCGCTGCTTCTCGTAGCCTGCAGAGCGCACCTTCACCTCCTTGGCACCCTTTTAATTCACGGTGTACGCCACTGGCATATCAAAATACACAGCCGTCTGGTCGGCGTTGCCGATTTGCCCAACGTTGTAGCCTGCCGATTCTCTCTTTCGCAGCACGTAGCGCTCGCTGAAAGCTATCAGCTTTTCTTCGAAATTGCTTGGCAGCTTCTGGGTGATTGAAGTGCGACGTCGGAGGCTGAAGCCGAAGCGCTTCACGAATTTCTGAAGCCAGCCCCGGCTGGCTTTGAAATCCTTTGAGGTTAGGCTTCGCTCCCTCAAAAGTTCCCTAGCTTTCGCATGGAGCACTTCTGTTGTCATTTTGTAACATCGACCTTGCCCAGATGAAGCCTTCCAAGGAACCACTTTGTGTCAAAGAAGCCATTGTGCTGACCAAAAGAACTGTGTGTTGGGTGACAGTGGAGACCGGTAAGAGTGAAGGAAATCTGATCTTACCTAGTGGGCCTGGTAAGGGAATACTACTACACATCGAACACGGAAGGGTTGAGATACCCACGTTGAATGACAAGGATGAAGACCACCAGCTGATCAAGGGAAGTTCGTTGACTCATGCTGAACTGCTTTCAGGGAGCGAAGAGTTAACACTCGTGAGACCTGTGCCTCAGCCGAAGCGCATTGATCGTAGCTTGTTGAATGTCAGGAAAGACGTCAATGAGCAACAAGTGGATGCACTGCTGAAGATGCTCAATGAATACAGGGACTGCTTTGCACTGAATTTGTCAGAGTTGAGGTGTTGTAACCAACTGGAGATGACTATCACAGAGTATTCCAAAAGCACTCCAGTCAGCTGCAAACCCTACACGACTAATGCAGAGGAAAGAGAAGCAATAAAAGAAATTGTCAAAGAGTGGAACGCGACTGACTGGCATTGTAACCGAAACATCCTCGCCATACGTTAGTCCAGTGCTACTCGTGAGAAAGAAAAATGACAAAAATCGTTTAGTCATAGATTATCGATGGCTAAATAGCCAGACGGTGCCGGAACACTTTCCCTTGTCAAACATTGATGACCAGCTGCAACGACTGTCTGGAGCACGAATGCACTGTGTGTTAGATTGTGCAACGGATACCTTCAGCTTCCACTGAGTAAGGAATCGAAGGCCAAAACTACATTCATCCCGCCTGATGAGACCGGGCAGTTTCAACGTATGGTGTTTGGGTTGAGAAACGGTCCTGCTTTACTTCAACGTCTAATGAACAAGGTCCTTGGATCTCTGCGTAGCACTGTAGCATTGTGTTACATGGACGACTTGCTGATTCCAGCCAAGGACTGGAAAGACTTGCTGGTTCAGCTCAAACAAGTACTGGCTGCTTTGCGAGCTGCTGGTCTAACCCTGAAGCTATCTAAGTGTGTGTTTGGAAGTGACGAACTCGACTACTTAGGTTTCAAGATCGTGAAAGGCTACCTGCAGCCAGGTGAAGTGAAACAACAAACTATATTGGACGCTAGCACGCCAACTGATGTTCACAGTGTCAAGAAATTTCTGGGCCTGACAGGATTTTTCAGACGGTTCATTCCCCACTATGCCCTGAAGGCAGAACCACGTACTTCTCAGATCAAGAAAGACACAAAGTTTATATGGGCGAGTGGAGAAATAGGAAGCTTTCGACCAGCTCCGGAGAGAGCTGACAGAGCCTCTGGTTCTGAAGTTGTATGATCCTTTGGCTCCAACAGAACTCCACACGGACGCAAGCAAACATGGACTTGCGGGAATGATCCTTCAACAAGATGATGAATGTTTTCTGTCAGTAAACGCACCACTAAGGCTGAGAATTACCTTGCGGGAAAACTGGAGCTGATGGCAATAGTCTGGAGTATGGAAAGACTTCATCCATTCCTCCTAGGCATTCCGTTCACGCTGGTAACAGATTGCCAAGCAATTGTGTATCTGAATATGCACAAGACTCTTAAACCACAGATAGCAAGGTGGTTCGACTTACTTCAAGAGTATGACTTCGAGGTGAAGCACCAAGCAGGTGAGAAAATGGCACAACTGGACTATTTGAGTCGTGAACCCGTAGGAGCGCCGCAGGACACGCTCGATGAGGTTGTCGAGACAAGGATCGAAGTGTGCCTTGCCTAGAGTTTAGAGGACCAAGTTGTGATCATCCAGCAATCTGATGCGGACTTGGCTAACCTCGCACGAATTCTCTAGAAGCCAATCAAGGAAAGGACAAAGGAAGAAAGTGTCAAGGTCAAAAACCTACAACTGAAGGATGGAAGGTTGTTTTACGTGGAAGAAGACGGACGACTTCTTTTCGTGATACCTACTAAGAGCATGCGTAAAATACTGTGTTTAGAGTTTCACGACTTACAGGGACATTTTAGTACAGACCGAACAGTGATGAAAATCAAGGAACTTTATTGGTTTCCTCGGATGAAGCGTTACGTGGACCAGCACATCCACAGGTGTTTCGAGTGTCTGCTCACAAAGATTCCAGGAGGGAAGAAACCTGGACTTCTGCACTCGATACCACCTGGGAAGAGACCATTTCAAGTTGTACACGTGGACCGTTTGTGAGAAGTTTCAAGAAAAACCAGTGGATCTTGGTGTTGGTGGACAATCTGACCAAGTTTGTGCGCCTCTACCCCGTGCGAGACACCTCAGCGAGAAATGTACTGCGGTGCATGCTGAGTTTTATAACAGAGTTCGGACTACCGGAGCGCATCATCTCAGACCGTGGTTCCTGTTTCATGTCCCACGGCTTTGAAGCCTTCTGTCAGGAAAATGGTGCGACTCACACACTGAACTCTGCTCACCATCCGAGGGCTAACGGTCGGGTGGAGCGTGTAAATCGAACTCTGGTACCGTGTATTATGGCTACAATCAAGGATCCGACTCACAAGGACTGGGATCAGAACATCAAGGAGTTAGAGAGCTACCTAAACACCGCATACAATGCCTTAACAGGCACTAGCCCTTTCAGGCTTTTGCATGGATATCCACCAAGGACGTTGGATGGTGTCCTCAGATGGCTAAACACGGAGAATAACGAGTGGGTATGTCCGGAGCAATTCAAGAGATGGCTCAAAAGGGAACAGTGAGCCAGCAAGAAAAGTCGAAGCAGTACTTCAACAAGCATCACTTTACAGCGGACAAGCTGCGTGTTGGAGACATAGTGGTCACGCACTGCGTTCCAGAGCACATTGGTGCCCTAACAAAAACCCAGAAGTTCAGAGGTCCAATGACTGTGATTGAAATACTTCCAGCGGACACCTACAGAGTGACCGAGACGAACGGAAAGAAAAGGGTCTACTCGACTACCGCCCCATCAGCCAGCTCAAGAGAAGGGGTGGAAGATGTCAAGAACTGTCCGACCAATCAAGCACCGACGAGGAAGACAGTGTGCAGTGGCGTAGCATGCATGTGTCCAAAAGACCTTTGTATCTTCAGGACTATACCGTGTAAATTGAGGACGGTTCGCTGTCGGAATGGCCAAGTGTTAGCGGAATCGGAAGCCAAGGCTGGCAACATAGGAGAGATATGGCGGCCGCGAAGGAATGCGGTCGTCACGCTGTTGTGAACTCTTTTTTTCTTTTATTTATCTATTAAAGAGCGCCCTTCTTTAAAAATCTGTGTGTCTGCGAAGAAATTCCTAACAGAACTATGTGGAAAAATATTGTAATGTACGTAGAATAGTATGTATAGTTGTAATTGCCTGTATGTACCTTATTTGGGCTAATAAAAATTAAGGGCAAAGACTTTGATTCGCCTTCACATTAATAGAGAATGGCCTTCAAGTGTGGTGCAACCATATTTTTGATGATTGTGGTAAATGCCGTATCACGGTTCCTTTTATGTGGTCATCACAAGCCGTCATGCCAGCGCACGCTCAGTGTAGCAGTACACACAACACATTTTCATGGGCAAAAAGTACAGTGTGTGTGGTCCAGTACTAAAAAAACTTCCATCCTGCTGAATAAACCCAGCAGGTTATATCTTATATTGAATTATCAGAAGTGGAGGCACAGTACATCCTGAAAAATAGAACCAGTGGCATGTTTAGATTTGGGTGCTTCATTTTCTGCTTGAAACCATTAAATCTAGGTGCACTTTAGATTAAGGGTCACGTTAGAATCTGGTAAATACCAGATGCAGCAGTGGTGGTGTGGACGTTTTTTTCAGCCTCTTATTTTAATTCGACCCATAGAATAATTTGGTCTATTCTGATGGTTTCGTCAAAACCAAAATAACAAAAGCTGACTTCATTTGTAGTTATTGCTTACATTTTTACTCAAATCTTGCATACAGGCACTCCTTCACACCATGTCAACTAAGAGCTTTTATGGGAACTTATGAAATCGTTTGCACTGCTAGAACACTGAAATACTGATTTAACAAACTTTTTTATTTAGTAAACTAATCTGCTGCAAGTACAACTTTATTAAAATGATATCTGAATGCAACTAAGTGTTCACATCAGATATTACTGTTCTTACAGCACACATGACAAGTTAAATAGCTTTACATACTTGCACGCGTGTCAAAGGAAGTTGTGAGACCACTGTTGTGTTGTCTTGGCTTACTGAAAAAGAAAACCTTGTATGTAGTATATGTGAAAATAAGCGATTGGAATGGTACCAAAAAGAGAATAAATGCAGTGATGCTTACATTTAGAACTAAAAGGTGTGACTCGCAGGATCAGGTTTTTTGTTTCTTGGGGCTTTACCACTGGTGTGCCTAAAAATGAAATTGAAAAGGAAGTTTGAAAATTGATAATAAAGAAAGACTCTTGCGAAGCATCAGCTTTGTATTTAACGTCAGGTAACAGTAAACTGAACAAGGAATGAGAACACAATACAACAAGATGCACAGATTTAATCTACTTTATAGAAGAATGACATCGGAACTCTAGTTACACTAGGTGCTTTTTTTTTTTATAGACATATGCAATTAAATATCACCTGTGGCAGATAGCATAATTGTAGTCATTGGGCTAGATTACTAAAAAAAAAGGCAGACATTAGTTGCATGAGAAATCAAAATGCACAATTGACTGATGAAAAAAAATGTACTACTTAACGTTTCAAGTAATCACTTCACGGCACATGTTGCAATTTACCAATTGCAGCTGGTGAGTTCACAAGGTGTATCCGTGTGTAACAGATTTTCAGAATGACACCCGTTTCAAGATAGTCATTCCCAAAATGTGCAATGAAATACATATCGCGTTCCGGTTACTTTTGCATTTCAACGCATAAAACAGCAGTTTGTTAAAAAGTAAGTGGAACAGTAATGCATCCTCACCGCAAGTTTCAAGGCGCATATCCTGAAACCCGTGCGATCCTTAGAATTTGATCCAAGTGAATAATCTTTGCAAATTGACTGGCTTACAATTCATAAATTGCCATATGTGCCATAAAAAAAAATTAATTAAGAAGTAAATTAGTGATGTTTTGTTAATTAGTCAATTATTCAATTCGATTTCTCATGCAAGTAATGTCCACCCCTTTCACTAATCAAGCTCCAGGACCCCAATTACACTGTCTGCCACAGGTTATTTTTAAAAAATTCTTTATGGTCTAAAAAAAAACTTTGTATTTAACTAAGTCAAATGAATTTTTAGCTAAGCCTACCAATAATTCGCACCAAATAAAATACAAAGGTAATTCAGAGGCAAAAGGTATATTTATTTAGAATCACTTGTATGAACATGATTACTTCACATTGAAAATGTGGCAGCAGCGATTTAGGGATATTAAGTGATCTCCCTGTCACACTTGCAGTATGTATAGGAAGGCAGAAGAAAATGAAAGAATTTGGAAGTGTCCAAGTGCAAATATAGAAAGGAGGAGCAGTGGCGTGTTAAAAGTTTTTTTATGTTGAATTCCTATGGCAGATTGCGAGCACTCGGCCGTATCACGAACAAAGCGCATCGTTCCGATGGAGATTGCTCTCGTCAAATCTACGAATGGAATGCGTGCGCTCTCGCAAGGGCACAGGGAAATCAAGTGAGAGGGCGCTAGACTAGAAGTGGATCGGGTAGGCCTCATTACCATCACCACCATTATCTGGACTTGGGAACTTATAGAATCTGAGTTGGAGCTGTCACTATCCAGGAGCAGGAACAAAAATGCACGGCGTGACATAGTGTCCATGTTTTCCATGTCTATAGCTGCCCGCTTCCGGAAACAGGCGACCATGACAGGAAGCAGAGGCGGGTGAAGTAAATATGTCACGCTGAATTCTGATCAAATCTGCCGATTTCGGCGGAGCAAATATTTTTTCTCCGTGGAGTGATCTGGAATTAGTAGCTGTTCCCAATCTGCCATTGGAACACACAACTCACGCTCTCATTCTGCCACTGGAATAAAATTGCTCCATACAAAGCAGAAAAACTTGATCTGAATCTACTATTGGAATTCAACATTAGCGAAGGTGTGAAACCATCGTAGAGTCTTTAGTAGGGGTGTGTGAATATTCAAATTTTCAAATATTTTTCGAATAGTGCTTGCTATTCGATTCGCACTGGACTTTTACTATTCGAAGTATTTGAAGTTCCAGAAAATAAATATAATGGTTTCATTTGCTGAAAATTAAATCGCACCCTGACGCTATTTTAGACAAAATAGCTCGATCAGTGCCCATAGACTAGAAAAAGCACAGTGTAAAAGTACAAAGCGGAGAATCTGCTTATACCGTGTTTTTGCGCGTATAACCCACCACCGCATATAATCTACAACAGTCTGGAAAGCGAAAAAAACATCTCCGCGTATCATCCGCAGAAGTAACTGCATACAACACTGCTCAAATCATTGCAAAAACAGTCTCTGTTCACGGATGCACGACTCATCTACATCGTATCTTCAGCCAGCGACTCTGTTCCCCCATTCTTCGGCGATGCTGGCAAAGCTGGATTCACACACCGGATGTAATCGTGAACGAATCAGTCACATGATACCTGACGTGAATTGCATCACTTCGCAGCTAACACTCGTATGACAGCGGATGACAGTACGGATGGAGAAGCCTTCGGATCGGCAACGGTGACGGAGCAAACGACCGAGCCCCCAATCCCAACGGTGATTTAGCTCACCGCTGTATCGCAAAGCACTTCGCGCAGACTGAGGGAGCGCCGCGGGAACGGGTGACGTACGAGTTTGCCGGCGCCGCGTGCGCCATTCGCTAATTACCAAACGCAAAATGGCTACCCGTAAAGTGGAGGAGAGTGGGCGACCAAGAAAGAGGGGGGAAGGGAGCTGCCACACGCAGGGGTAGGGAGGAATGGTGTTCCCTAGGAGATAAAACTTTGAATGGCAGAGAACCTTGCCTTGAGGTGTGGCTTCACGGCATCACGGCTCGCACTGCCGTGAAGCCACACTTCATCGCGAAATTTGCATATAATCTGCACTCCCACTTTACTGCTACATTTTTTGTTTTACATTTTAGTGCTGGTTATATGTGCAAAAATATGGTAACCGAATGTAACGCACAACCAACTTTTGAGAGTTCAAAATAAAAATAAGCCTGAATGTAATGCTACTAGATTTTTTAAAGCTATGGCATATCCTTATGTTGACTATCAGAATAAAAGCAAAAGACACGCACAATACACCCACATAGAATGCTTTCTTGGGCATGCTTTGCAGTACATTTTTTCAGTAATTTGACCTGGACGTATTCAAAAACTATTCTAAAATATTCGAATTTGCTTCGCACCCAAAATTTTGCTATTCGCACAGCACAAGTTTTTAGCCTACGACAAATTTGTGAGCCTACAGGAGCTTATCAATGAATTCAAAAGCCTATGAATGAAATGCCTGAAAATTTAATATTACTGAAAATTCACAATTTTTACACATTATATGCTGTTATAAACAAATAGTAGCAAGTAATGAAGCCAGTCAGAAAATTGTAAACGTTTTGAATAGTGTTCAACGTGACAGAAAGGTCTTGTGTTTCAGGGCTAAATAAAAGAAATCCCCTCTCCCTGAAATATATATACACACAGTTAAACCTCAATATAACAAATTCGGTAAAATTTCCAATTTGCATTATATTGAAATTTCAGTATAGTGAAATTTGTTTTTATGCAATTAAGTACAGCTGCCGATTAATTTTTCTTACATGGAAGGGGCGGCAAAATTTTCCAGGAAAAAGCAAATTTGAATCAGAAAAAGAATTTCATTTTGATGAATTTGAGTCGGCGACAAATGATATGGTTTCATGCCGTGTCAACGATATCTTCACATTGGCAGTACGAAGCGAAGCCAGCCACACTGTCACGTCCACTCCGCCCCTGTGGCTAATGTGTTGCCTGCAGTAGGATGACACTATCATAAAGAGCATCGGCAGTGGGGAGCGAATCTTTCGTCTGCCTCTGGCTTGAACATGACTCCAAAACTCACGATTATGAAACCTCCAGTACTAATTATGTGGGAAGACAGCGCACGTGATGCCATGACGTCTGAGCATACCCAACATTTGTACATGCCGCAGATTACCTCTAAAAACCTTAAAACAGGGTGCACGAGTTGCGTACGCGCTCAGCCACACACAGCCATGTGAACCAAGGCCGTGGCAGAAAAGCAGACACACATCAACTTGCCCTCCCCCCCTTGCATGCGCTTGATCACATTATTGCAAGCTCGCTCCCCTCATCCCTTTTACCGTGCTCACGCAAAAAGGCGGCATGCTCATCAAGCTACCATTCTTGGCTCACCCTTGCATGCTTTCACTTGCGTCCAAAGCATACAGTGTGTGGGGCATGCTAGGATCTTATCGCAATTTGAGAGGTGCGTTCACAAGTAGCCACTTCTAATTCAACCATTTGATCTTATGCTTCAGCAGAAGTTTCCATTTATTGTCTCGGTATTCCTTTGTGATGGTAGTAAAATTTTACTCTATTGAAATCGTGTATAAATACACTTCTTTATATTGAGGCTCTAAATACATGGTGCTCTATGGACAAGAAGCTATAAAAAGTTAAACACTTCATTATATCGAGATTTAACTGCATATTTTTTAAGAAATGCTATTGTAGTGCTTCTGCAGCCTGACAGGCACTAAAATCTACTGCAGCCCCAAAAACATGTGCTTCTGCATAGTACCCCAATTTGGAAAACAACATTACTCATAAAAGCAAAATTGCCATGACAAACTTACCCAATTTGGGATGTGATGTGAGGGGAACCAAGCTCCAGACCCGGCTTACACAGGTCACTTGCAGCAGGCTCAAGTCAACGCCACTGAGGCCATCTGTCTGCACCACATATACACAAGAACCAGCCCAGCAGTTAGTTACATGCAGAGTGTCTGCCACAGCTGGTCCACAAGCCCACAGCTTACCTCACAGGCATTGGATACCTGAAGAGAGATGAGTGCTCCATTGGGGGAGTTTGCCACACCAAGAGAAACACTCTGGCGAACAGATGCCTGCAGCGTTAACGATGGCAGAGTGGTAAAGCTGATGTGGTGCCACAGAACACGGTGCCTGCATAATAAAGTGAAGAGAGAGTCAAACACTACAAGTTTACATTAAATTACCATGACTAGCTCTGCTGGTCATCCGAACTCAACACGAAGTCAAATATATGACAAGCGTAATAAATAGAGGTGTGCGAATATGCTAAGCTTCAAATATTCGATTCGAAAAACCCTTTTACTATTCGAAATATTCGAATCCCCAAAAATTGCTAGTGTCGGTTCTTCAAGTCACCTTCGCAGCAGTACAACCGCGTTATGCGGCGAAGCATACAGAATGTAGAGCGGTGAAGCATTTTTTCCGAGCAGTGAAGCATATCATAAGAAGGGGGTACTGTCACGGGACCCCTGCCTGGTGCTTATGACTACCCGACACAATCAGCTCAAGTACTCACACTGTGCTGCCTCTTCATGCATCTGGACAACAGCAGCCGACAGATGAAAACTTCTGTGTCTGCTACTAATCTGGTTAGGCACCTGAAAACACGGTTTCCTAACTACAAATTTGACGAAGTAGCAAGCTCGACAATGTTCCTAGATCATCGTTCTAAAGCAGCTGAATACCACCAGGATGCTTCAATGGTAAAATGGATTAAAAACCTGGCTTTAGAAAAAGCAATGAAAATTTCCACACCAAAGAACCCAGACATGTCTTCAACAACAAAAGCTTCTGAAGAGGCTCCTTCCATGTCAGCACTCCTTCCTGTAAGCACTACCAGCAGCAATTTTCACTTACTTGTAGCAGCAATTTTCCCTGCCACAAGCACAGGTTTAAAGATATGTGCATGATGAAATTTTGGGCCAAAAAGAAGATCCGTGCGAGTGGCGTTGTAAGCATGATGCCCACAGTTGGCTCAGCTTGCAAAGAGATACCTGCCAATACCAAACACTAGTATGTACAGTGAGCAGCTCTCTTTGGTGTCTGAAGGAATGTGACACGCAAGAGGGGTCGCTGCTCCCCAAACGTGTAGAGCAGCTATCTTTCTTCATGACAACATTAATTAACTGCAGTTATGATAATGTCAAGCAAAAGCGTTTACTACAGGATTTTTTTTTACCACAAAGCATAATTTTCCTGTACATTGTTTACTGTACAATAAACTTGCTCCTTTTTTTTAAACCTCTGCTTGTTAAAAAAAACTGCATTTTTTCAAGACCAATAGTATTTGTTTTCGAAAAATATTCTAAAAATATTTGATTCGATTGACACTTGCTTTTCATTATTTGAATTTGTTTAGAAATTGAAAAGCTGATATCCACATACACCTAGCAATAAACTCTGCTACCAGCACACTGTAGCAGACCAGTACACTCACGGGGCACATATTGTTATTGAATAGACCACATGCAAAACTCCACAATCAGGCTTCTCTCCATAGCTCAAATGCTGCGAGTAAAATAGTAGATCTGGAGTTTAACCATTTAAGAACGGGACATATTAATACTCTAAAAAAATTTTCTTCTATCTAAATTGTCCAAACACATTCAGAATAAGCATAATCATTGTAAAAGAATATATATTTTGTGGAAACTATTTCAGCAATAGGGGGAAACACCAGGCAGAAAACTAGAAGTGGGCTTCACCCCAAGCCAACTATGGCATCGTTGGAATTTGTACTAAGAGCTCTCGTCATATGTGAACCATAGGTGTACATTCCGTTTGCTTTACATCGTGTGTGTGATACCACCCCAGTCAGAGATGTTGCATCGATCTATCTCCTCTGACCGTGCTTTCAAAATAAAGTGAGGCACTTGCCAAACTTTTTCTATCCTGATTCTTTGTTCCTACTCTAAATGGACAAATGGCACATGCTGTCTTTCATCAAGTGTTGGCCAAAGACATTTAGCCACTAATCTTGTACTCAATACTGAAACTCAGCAAGAAATTATATATATATATATATATATATATATATATATATATATATATATATATATATATATATATATATATATATATATTTTTTTTTTTTTTTTTCTGATGTGTTGCCTGTAGGAAACACTTGTCCATAAAGGGTTTTTAAGAAGGAAGCAAGTTAGTGCTCATGAAGTGAAAAATGACAGTGGGAGAGCAGCTTATGAAACATGTCCGAAGCTCTGCATAGCAGCACACTATAAAACTTGTTATTTCCAAGCATTCAGTACTGTTGGGGCAAATTAAGTATCAGGTGCAAGATCCTTGTGAAGATTATACTCGTGAACAACTTTCTGTCACAATAAAGGGAAAGCTATGGGGGCGGAGCTTCTGCACACGTGTTACCGCGTCAAGTATTCCAGCAGCGTTTGACAGTGCATTTGGTTTTTTGGAACAGATACTGAATCAGCATAGCTTCCATGCGCAATGGTTGCACATTGCTCAGATGCAGAAGAGCAAAGCAGAAAAAGAATTCAAGTTTAACATTAATGGTATTTTTTGTCTCATGTTGCTGTTCTACGAGGGCAAATCAGAAAGTCATTGCCCCTATTTTTTATAAGCCAAAATAAGGTACGCACAGGCAATTACAAATATACATACTATTCTACATACCTTACACTATTTTTCCACATAGTCCTCACACCGGTTCAGACATCTATCCCATCGCAGCACTTAATTTGAGATTCCCCTGTGGTAGAATTCGTCTGGCTGACTGTGGAACCACCGTCGGACTGCTGTCTTGGCTTCATCGTTGCATGTGAATCGCAACACCACTACCTCACACTTCTCAAAGCGAGACATCTTTCCCCACATGTGGGCTACATTTCCCTGTGGATTTCAATGGGTGTTCGTCCTTTGCTTTGTAAAATACGAATCACACTTCATTGCTCGCAGACAGTGGACATGTGAAGCACAACTGCCATCTTCAACAACTGACTGCAGCGCTGTGCCGTGGAGATACCAACAGATAAGGCCAGGCCAGTCCAAGAAAGGTCCTTCGCTGGGAATGGATATGTTGACTTTGCATTTACAGCCGTAATTTGGCTAATATATATATATAGGGGCAAAGACTTTCTGATTCGCCCTCGTATATGAGGTGTTCTGTTTTCTCTTCCCCCGCTTAAACTACGCGGATGAAGACATGGGCCTTCTTTCAGAAGCACTCTTACTTGTGCCCGCTTTGTGTCCGTAGCTTTCCCTTCATTGCCAAAGAAAGACGTCCACGATTATAGTGCCTAGGCAATTCTACCAAAGTACTGCAGTTACCTAAACAAAAACAGCTGCCAGTAATTTGATTGGGATTTAATGTGGCTAAACAAATTAATCACAGATATTTTAGCCAGTGCTGTCAGGGACATCAATGGCTTGGCAGTACTAAGACTGACATCATATCTGCCTTGACAAAACAGACACTACTTCTATCTAGTTTGCAGAGTGCCCCACAGCCACAGCTGCCTCTTTTTTAGGTAAGAAAAGTGATTTGCATTAATTTACGACATGAAGAGCAATCCTCGAATTTGGAAGATAAAACGGAAAAATATAAACTGACTACACACTTAACTTTTCTTTATTGCTCCAGATTCCTTTTACAGTATTATATGTTCCCTATGTGGGTGCCCTCCCAAAGGGCTAAGGGTATTTGGAATAAACTAACTAGTAGACTCACGAAAGCTGTCCCTGGGGGCCTTGGTAATAGAACAAAAGATGCAGCATGTGCCGACCAGGCTTCTCAGCACCCCGCAGCCAGAAAGGCAGTGCCACTCCTTGGCCGCCCTCCATATGGGCACCCACAGCCGGGGCTTGCACCCAGGCCAGCGGAGGTGCCTGTGCCAGCACAGGTGGGCTTGGCCGGAGCGGCTCCTCATGGTACGCCTCATCCTCATCATCAGACACAGAACACAAGCAAAACAAGTGTGGCTGTGCACATGCAAGCCGCAAGGAATGCAATGCCGGACAGCCATCTGCGTTGCGCAGCTCCACAGTAGCCTTCCGCACTTCTCCGCAGAGTAGTTGGCTGGGTAGCTCCGAAAAGGTCACCTGTGTCCACATATGAGAAGCAAGTTCCAAGTTGAACACAGAAGTTGCCATTACAGAAGTAGGAGCAGAAAAACACTTTCACTGTTTAGCGCTTCACAAACACCAGTATGCGCAATATATTTTAAAGCAAGTCCTCCGATTCTTTATATGAAGGCTACAGTAGATGCAAGGAGATACTTTTTTGCTGCGTCCTTCAATTCATCACAATCACAAGATCTGAATCCTCACATGCGGTGGTGTAAATAATAGAAATGGCCAATGCAAGCAAGGTTTGAAGAAAACAAGGGCGACAAGCTATTCTCGCAAGTAAATCTGCTTGTGTAGCATTATTATAGAGCAGGGGTTCCCAAACTGGGTTCCACGAAAGGCATTTTAGCGTTCCACAAGCGTTTCAGAATAAATCTTACCCTATTCTGTTTTTCACCATTCACTTCAACAATTTTGTGATATAGAGAAAAAATTTCACATTACATTTTGGATTTAATAAAGCGATCTCATGCCACATCCATTTTTAGTAGTCTGCAAGAGAGCCACATGGCAACGGCATGAAAGACTCATCCCTGTGACATCAATTATTTGTAAGCCCACATTGGCCACGTGTTTCATTGTGCTCGAAAGGACGATTTGGAACATATGAGCTGGAATCAACTGTGAAGTTGTGGAAGCTGGAGCCACTTCCAACTTTAGTGGCGTCTACCTGGTCACATATTGTTGCCAACAGATGATGATAATGGCTGTTTAAATGGCACATAACAGACACATAAGGTGCGCTCACACTTGATTTCGAGTTCAGGATGCATCAGTATTGGCACGGTGCAGTTTCGATACAGACATGGGCCGGAATAATGTAAAACTCTTCCAATCTGTTTTTATTCCAAATATGTCATTAACCTCCTGTCATAGGTCAAAATGGCTTGGACTCCACCCAAATGGGCAGGGTGCCAGCTTGTATGGGCGTGGCCTGAGCCATTTCGACCTATCATGGAAGGCTAATGATGCACTTGGAAGAAAAAATTTGAATATTTTTACATTATTCCGGCCATGGTCCGTCTTATCAGAATGAAAACATGCAACAAGTGTTTCGATGTGCATGAGGAGCACCCCTGCATGTTGGGCAATATGGGCATTTAGGCTTACTGTTGTAAATGGTATGTTGAAGACCACTGCATAGCACTAGTGACTTCCAATATTTGTTTGCGAACAATAAAATAAGCTTTTGTGCTTCCAACACTTCATTCGCGTGAAGATGCCGTTTATGGCATGTGGTGCCAAGAGTGGTGTGAAAAAAAATTACTTTTCTATGTATTATTGTGAGTTCCTTATCAAGAGAGATGGCAAGGCGCAGAAAGAGCCCCAAAACCCACCACTGATTCATTTGGCAGTATTTTCCTGGTCCTAATTTGTGCCCACTTGCTGTGTCCCAAGTATAAAACTAATGTAAAAATGACATTAAAGCTCCTAAACAAGGTAGAAATCTAACAAGCATCCAATTTTTAGCAAGGAAAACAGGCAAGGGTTTATAATACATGTGCTGCATGACGACGGCCGGTTTTCTAAAGTCAGCTTCGTTACAATAAATCCAAGTTATGTGAAACGCCATGAAGGTGGTTTTGGTATCATATCCAATTGCACTGCAGAGGCAATTTTTCGACCCAATTTTCTAAAAAAGAAGAAAAGAAAAGGCGCATGCTAGAATTGGGTAAATACTCCGGGTGTGCGAATATCACCTAATTGAATCAAATAGTGGATGTTTGAATAATTAAATTTTTTGAATATTCTATATACTATTCGGTGTAGAGACCTGCGCAGTGCCATATATGTTATGTGCATCGCGGAGCCCCTCGTACTTTATCCCGCCCAAGCAAGCATTTTTGGTGCGAAAGGAGCGCCAAGCATTGTGCAGACAGGCCGCCCCGGCTAGCCTCGGCTGATGCGGTAGCAGACTTGGTCACTGCGAGCGCTCCCCGACGTTGGCTTGACGTGAGGATCGTATACACAGCGCCCGAACGCCTCAATTTGCGCTGCATTGGCCGGTTCCGCCTCTGTCAATACAAGGTTCGTGTGAGTCGACAGGATCGCTCAAAATGTTAACGCGGCGCGGAGGGGTAACGGCAACCAAAGCAGCGCGTATTCAGTAAAGTGTGGAAGCATGTGCGAAGATCGGGCCAATTAGCTGCCAAAAGGCATGCAGCGCATGTTGGATACGCGGCACCGAACTTCACACCGCATCAACAGCCATCAAGCTAACCCGTGCGCATGATCTTGAGACCCATCATTGATAAGTTACCCGTACGAACATGGTGGCGGCAAGCATACATTGTAAAAATGTTTACACCCTTAAGGGTGTTTTCTTGTCGCACGGGTAACATCCTTACCATTAGGGCCTTACAAAAATTGATAGAGGACGATCACAGAGCTAACTAGACGTGCGATGACAAAAGACGTAGTTGAAAACTATGTAATCATTCTGACAGTCTTGGGTGCACAGAAACATCCGACACGAGAATCTCACAGGGATAGATATGAAACTCTCATATATTTCTGTGCGCCCAACGCTGTCAGAATGATTACATAGTTTTCAGCTACGTCGTTTGTCATTGCACGTCTAATTATACATATATATTGTGGGGAGCACACGCGCACATCTTCCCCCGCGCCGTCGCATCAAGAGCCGGCATATACAGGGGAGAGGCGCACTATGCCCTCTCCCGATTCTCCCTCGCTCTCGCGACGCGCGCGCGCCCTTCCTCCCCGACTCGCGTGCAGGTTGCTGACGGGCGAGGAGGACATTCCCCTCGCCCAGGTAAAAAGGTACAAAACAGCGCGACCGGGGGAGACCCTCTCTCTCTGAGGCCGGACCCCTAACCTGCCGGACTGGAGTACCTTTCGCAACCCGTGAGTGACCATGTTGCCTGACTATCCCGGGCAACGAGGCCAGCCTATTTATTACTATTACAGAGAGGACGTCCCTCTGCCAGTGTTCTTTATTACCGGTAGCAATAAACATTCTTACAGTTGACGCCGCTGGTTGCCTTATTCGTTCAAACCCAACGTAGCCGCGATTCCCGCGCTACGGGTCGGGGAGTAACACAAAATGACTGCGTGGGGCTATTTCCGGAGCTCGTCTTCAGCCCTAGCCGCACGCAGAGTGGAACCCCCACAATATATAGCTTCGTTGTCCTCTATAAATTTTTGTCCCGCCCTAATGGTAAGGGTGATACCCGTGCAACAAGAAAACACCCTTAAGGGTGTAAACATTTTTACAGTGTAACGAGACAGCTTGCGGCCCGTTACCACACCACCCATCAGCGAACTCTCGTCACAGTCAGACCGCCAGGCATTAGGCCTAATCAGCGCTGCTCTATCAGGTGTTGGAGACTAAAGTTACTGTTTCATGCCGAATCGGCATTAATCTATTCACAGCAGCCGCACGACCCTCGGAAAGCCGACAAACCGCCTCACAAACAGAAGTGATTGCACAGGATATAGTTGGATACAACTTTAGTATGCAGTGAAGCCCCGCCCACGCCCTCATAACCGCCAGCCACTGTTCCTCCGTGAGGCTGCAAATAGTTCGTACTTCAAACTTTCCCTGTTACCTGAATAAGGCAGTAACCATAAAAATAAGATTATAAGCACATAATTTTTTACGTTTTCACTCATCTATTATACTGCAACTGTGAAAGCCTAATTCTTTATTGAACTGAAATAAACCACTTGCTTCGCCTCAACTATTTATTGTAAAGTTTCACTTCAGTTAGCAGTGAAGTTTCATGAGTAAAACGGGCTCAGCAATGAAATGAACTGTACTGTGGACTTTTGAAGAGGGAAATGCTCTGACTCCATACACTTTTGTCCATGTCTGTTGCACACCTCATTGCTTCCGCCGATGAAAAGACACTTCAAGAACAGCAGATGCTCCAGAGGTATCAAGTACGGCGCCATCTTGAAAAGGTTGCCTGACGACGATTTTGTATGCTTCTGTGATTGGCTGGTGGAGTAACACAACCCTGTGCAGTCCGTGTGCCTTGGTTGCCAAGTGCTTTCTTTTTAAGTTGTATCTTACTATAGCAACAAAGTTGTTCATGGCCGCCATCTTTGCAACACACTGTATGGCAGCCTTACTCCCAATGCAATTTGCAGACACAGATCGTTATTTTTGTAGCTTCGAGCAATCAGTTGCTTGACTAGCTTGGCTAGCTTTGGATTTACACGGCAGACACAAAGGCATCACGACAGGTTGCGTGTATTTGCGCAGACAGCGGATAAAAGAGAGAGAGGGGGGGGAGCATCTCACGAACTTGACGAGAACCTCCAGATCTCATAATCTTTGACAGGTGGCAAATAATGCTGACCATGACAATGAAATGGCGCAGATAGCACTTGCTCTTTACCGTCGGCTATGCATGGAGCGGTGATCGAGTCACATGATGTGCGGTCTTTTCATATGTCGCTCATATTCACCTACCTGCCGTAATGATGGGATAGCCTTTCTGTATTTTTGAGAAAATGTGGAAAGCAACACTTTCTATGCAATGAATAGAAGTTTGCCACAAAACACAAGTCCACTATTAAATTGAGAACCTGATTCATATTCAGTACAACAAAACATCACTAATTCATCAGTATCTGAGGGAAAGAGCGCTTCGTTCTATTAAACAGAAATTCTATAAGTAAAAAAAAAAAAATTTCTAGACCTTTGTATACGAGAACTGAGCTGTAATCAGTGCTGGCATATAATTTGGTGTTCCCTTTAATAGGGTCCTGAACCACTTTTAATTGAAGTCAAGAAATGCATTCGAAGTTAAATTAAGACTATTTCAGAAATGCTTTGCCGCAAGAAGTTCTTCAATGCGTTCAGCAGAAGCGGAGTTATTGGCAATCAAACACACTGTTTGGGGTGCTTCTGCTCCTTCTTCAAAGATTTGCACTGTGAAGGCTACGGCAGAGTGGGGTGTGCCCATAATGCTCCACCTCCTTAACCTCACTGCGGCATGCAGTTTAAATTTGATTTTGGATGTTCCCGTAGATGTACCATTTCAGATTTTGGTGCCTTTGACACACCAAATGTGGTTGTCATCACCGATCCACAGTGCACTCAACCAGTGGACTCATCATGGCATCGCACGGCAACCGTGGATCTAGACTACATAGAAGACCCCAGCTACATGCAACTGCAGCATTTGCTTAGTGTATGACAGGGCTAGAGTGTGCGCTCACGCTCATATGCTCCTGTCTGGCTATGCTACGTGGTGTGGACTAGCTTTGCCCTGCACCAGCTTGACCGATGGCGTGACCGATGGCCTGATTGATGGCTTGCAAGCATGCGTGTGGTCTGATCTTAAGTTTCGCGTGGTCCGAGGCCAGTTGAGCATTCGAAACTAGTCAAAATTAGTGAGGCCCGATGGCTACGATACCGATAAGCAGGGTGGCCAAAGTTTAATTCCTACGCAGGCACTTGCGGCCGAGCGTGAGCAGATGATAGTTGCCTTCTTTCAGAAGTATATAATTATGATCGAAATTAAAACGCAGATTTTCGCTTAGTTCAGCCTGTTTATAAAGCTGCGTCGATAAATATACACAGTAACAGTAGGAAGAAGTGACTGATCCAAACACTTTCCTTGACTGATGTCAGCTATTGGCCAATAGCAGCTGCATATGGGAATCTGCTACATCATGAAATAAAGTGTCCAGAAAAGAGTGAGGAGCAGGCTTCTGTTGAAAAGAGAGCATTTGTTCGGAGCTTGGTTTAGCAGAGACAAGTAATACATGTTTCGACAGGTTCAGAATGGAGAGTCGACTGGCGGTGGCGCTCCCGTCGGGTGAGCAGGGGTCAATGACCCCCACGTGGAGGCCCGGTAAATGAGGCAAACTGGTTTACTGCGGAGGGGGACAACGAGTAGAGGGACGGTTGTTACAAGGGCTCCCCCCTAGAATGCCGGAGGCTTAGGTGTGAATCGCGGAAGGAACGAAAAGTTAATGTTCAAGATAGGCTGGTTTCACGTGGTCGCACAACACTGTCTTTTCTTTGCCGCGAATGTCAATCTTCCAGGCTTTCTCTGAAGGCAAAACCACATGAAAGAGGCCCTCATAGGAAGAAGTCAATGGTGGCTTGATAGACTCGCACCGCAGAAAGATGTGCATGGTTGTGTCCACTGTCGGGAAACTAACCACAGGCTGCCCACAGGCAATACAAGGGGGCGTAGGTCAAACTGGTCGAGCCAGGAATGTAGCCTAAGTGCTGCACAGCTGCTGGTGGAGTGCCTTGTTGGGTGCCAAAAAACTGGCCTGGAACGCGGATTGCTGATCCATAGAGCATCTTGGCTGCACTGACTCCGGGGTCATCCTTGATTCTTGTTCGCAGCCCCAGTAGTACTAGGAGTAGCCTTTCCACCCAGTGCTGTGTGTCGAACGTGGCAGTCAATGATGCCTTCAGTTATCGGTGGAGACGCTCGACCATGCCGCTGCTCTGTGGGTGGTAAGCCGTGGTGTTATGCAGGCGTGTGCTGAGCATTCTCACCAGGGCAGAAAAAAGCGAGCTTTGGAATTGTCGGCCTCGGTCAGTAGCTATTCGCAAAGGGTAACCGTACCGCAACACCCACGTAGCAACAAATGCTTCCGCTACTGTTTCGGCCATGATGTCTTGTAGAGGCCACCTTGAGTACTGGTCGACACAGGTGAAGAAGTACCCGAAACCTTGGTAGGGCGAAAGAGGCCCCACCAAGTCTAAATACACATGATTGAAATGGCTCTCTGGTGGTTGAAACGGCTGCACCGCTTAATGCGTGTGCCGGGTCACTTTCACGGCTTGACAGGCTTGGCAGCTTCTTGCCCAGCTTCGAACATCTTTGTTGATCCCTGGTTAGATGAGGCAGTCTGCGATAAGCCTCTGTGTCGGTCTGATGCTGGCATGGCTTAGCTCGTCCAGTGAATCGAATGTTGGCTGCCGAAACTTATGGGGCACGAACGGGCAAGGAGCTGCCTGCGATGTGTTGCATGTGCCCAATGTTGTGTACGGAAGTGGCACCTCCACAAGCTGGAGCGACGAACCTATTTGCCGCAATGGCGCAGCTTGGGGTCGTTTAGCTGGGCGGAAGCTAAAGCTTGGAAATCTACAGGGCCAGCAGGCACAGTGCCTATTTGCAACAGTCTGTTAGCTGCCTGATTTTCAGTCCCAGAGATGTGGCGGATGTCCGCAGAAAATTCGGAGATAAAGTTGCCAAAACTCACGTTCTGAGTACGAGGAACTGTTGTTCTTGAAAACGAAGGTCAACAGCTTGTGATCGGTCAGAATGTAAAATCTACAGCCTTCGAGAAAAAAACAGAAATGCATGACAGTGCAACAGATGGCCACCATCTCCCTCCCAAAGGTGCTGTAGCAAGCTTCTATAGGTTTCAGGAGCTTTGAGAAGAAGCCCAGTGGCCTCCAGTCTGTGCCGTCGTGCTGCTGCAGTACTGCATCCACTGCCGTGGTCGATGAGTCTACCATAAGGCGAGTTAGGGCGTCGGGCAACGGATGAATCAGCAACGCTGCAGTAGCCATCTGCGTTTTGGCTTTCTGGAAGGTGTGTTCGTGCTCCAAGGACCAGTGGAAGGTAAGGTGGTTTTTTGGAGTTACGACACAGCAGGTCAATAAGCGGCTGAAGAACTTGCGCACAGGATGGTATGAAGCACCTGTGAAAATTTATGAGCCCCAGAAACTCGCACAACTTCCAGAAGGAAGTTGGAGAGAAGTCCTCGATTGCCCGCACCCGTGACTCCAGCGGCTTGATGCCTTGGGACGAAATGTGAAGCTGAGAAAATCCCGGGCTTTAATTCCGAAAATGCATTGCTGCCACTTTAGGACTAGGCTGTGTTCATCCAGTCACTCCAATAGAAGACGAAGGTGCTCTTTGTGTTCTTCGTCTGTTCGACTTGCAACGAGAATGTCGTCAAGGTAAATGAAAATGAACGAGAGTCTGCACATAACCTCGTCCATGAACCTATGAAAAGTTTGCGCTGCATTCTTCAAACTGTAAGGCATACGGACAAACTCAAATAGGCCGAATGGAGTAGCGATTGCGGTCTTCGGAATTATGCTGGGTTCAACAGGAATTTGGTAGTGTGCACTCATCAAATCAATCTTGCTGCATATTTTGGTTCCTGCAAGACAAGCGCCAAAGTCATGTATGTGGCAAAGGGGATATTGATCCGGAGTAGTGACGGATCAATATTAAAGCTCAGTAATCACTACAAGGCCACCAGTCACCACTGTCCTGCTTTGGATACAGATAGAGAGGTGAAGACCAATTGCTGGAGGAAGGACGAATGACGCTGAGCTGAAGCATGCGTGCGAACTGACAGCAGGCGGCTTCCAACCTTTGTACGGTGAGCCTCCATGGCTGAGCGGCGACAGGTGGGCCAGTGGTGGGGACATGATGAGTCACCTTGGATTTCATGGGCAGCGCCTAGTTTTGGGGCTTCGTGAGTTGCGGGTGCTTGGCAAGTACATTGTTGTACGTTGAGACCAGCCGAAACGTAAGGATGCCAGATGAGGTGAGGCTGGACTGCAGGCCAAGTAGATTGAGGGATGTGACATTATCCTTTAGGTTCCGATCGCGAGTACTCACATCTAGGTTGAAATGGCTGAGGGAGTCCGCTCCCAGTATGGCAAGCTGACGTTGGCGATCACAAACACCTGCCTGTGTAAGTGCTGAAGTTCGATGTCTAGCGTTCCTGACCAGAGCCCGTACGATGCAATGGCAGTGTTGTTCACTGCGTGGAGCGTGGGTGTGGACATGCAAAGTTGGCAATCTGCGGCCATAGCAGGAACTATACGGTCAACTACGAAGAATAGGCGGCTTGCGCGAGGGCCGATGTCGCATGCCGCCGTTAACGAATGGCCAGCACATTTCCTGTCCATCAACAGGGCTGAGTGAAGAGATTTGTTTGTTCGCAAAAGCGACGACGATAACAGCACAACTGCCACAGCGAGTCTCTAGGTGCACTGCGAGACTGTGAAGGCAAATGGTTGAGCTTGAGTTGGTCACCAGTGTTGCGACCTGTCTTCAGCTTCTCCTGTGCACTGGTAAGGCAGTCGACTGTTTCCTCTAGGCGCAAGAGTCGGTCTCCTGGCTCTGAGACTCTCGCAGCAGCGATAGGTAGCTGTGCCACAGATGAGCAGCCACATATGCAGTCAGAAAGTGCAGCTAGCCGATTAAGACTCATCTCATCGGAACTCGTCCGCCAGCACCATGCGTGCGGACGGTGGGAGGCGCCGCAAAAACAGCTAGTGCAAAATTAGAAGCTGACTCTCGTTTGGGGAGTGGCCACCCAGCAACTGATGCAACCTGAGCAGGAGTTGTGATGGCCGTTCGTTGCAGAGTTTCTCAGAGAGCAGCTGTTGAAGCCTACTCTATTGCGATGGCTCGAAGCGCTGCAGGACCGTGCGTTTCAGGTAGTCGTATGCTGTGGCCGAAGGCGTACTCACTAGGTCATCTATGGCATCGGCGATGTTGGAAGGTAGGTACGACGTGCAGGTACCTTGCTGTCTGTGAAACGATGCGCCGGAGTTGAAAATAGGCCACTACTTGCATAAACCAAACTCGAGGATTCTTGTGCCAAAAGCTGGGAAGCTGAAGCTCTGCGGCGATGACAGGAGACGTAATCGTCGCGACTTCTGCATCAGCAGGAGCAGCATCATCCATAGCAGTGTTCGAAATTTAAAAAAAACTTACATGTCCTGGGTCACCACTTGTTCGGAGCTCGGTTTAGCAGAGGCAAGTAAAATACGTTTTGACAGGTTGAGAACGGAGAGTCAACTGGCTTTATTCAGGAGTAAAAGCAGGTTTGCAGAGTGGCTGTGGTGGCGCCTCGTCGGGCGAGCAGGGGGCAATGACACCCACATAGAGGCACGGCAAATGAGGTAAACTGGTTTCTAGCGGTGGGGGACAACGAGTAGATGGACGGTCACTACATGTTTGAGAGAAAGGTGACTTCGCACTCGCGCAATCCATGTGCCATGCATGATCGCAAATTTTGGCAGAGATGTTCACAGCAGCGAATGCTATTCAGAGACTGTTTTTTCACCAAGCTCGAGAGGTGGTTCAGAGCCCTTTAATAAGTGTAGACCATACTGTATATCTTAATGTCTATGCATCTATGTTACTGATAGCATGCTACATTCTTGTTATGCAACGCCAGGAGACTCCCGAGGATGTGCAGGACCGAATTTTCTTGCCCAAAATTATTAAACATTAAATTTTGTGAAAGATCTGATATTCAAACTAATTTCGATTCGAAATTTAATATTCAGTAATCGCACACTCCTAGTAAATATCGTAATCAGATATTATGAGCTACGGTTATTGCTTGAAAAGCTTCCTAAGGATGGCAGAAAATAGGCATTTTTGACAGGAGATGACGTGCGTTCAACGCATTGTCTAAGCTCTGCCAAGGCAGACGCTATTACTAAAGTGGTCGCTATTGGGGTCACCATAGAGATGAGGAGCATGCGCAGGGATTAGTCAAGTTCAAGTTAACCGGCGAAGGCCAATTTTGGGATCGAAATAAGAAATGTTTGAGCCTATAGAAATGCAAATAATCCACTGATGACGGAGTGGTCGGCTCCAGTGTCTACAAGTGTGGTGACTTCGTGGCCATCGAGAAGCATGTCGAGGTCGGTGGTTCTTTGGCTTCCGTTGCAGTTAGGTCTTGGCGTCGGATCACGGCTGCATCGCGTTGACCTGTGGCTGGTACGTGGCATCGTCAGGTCGTATTTCGTCAGTGTATTCTTGACTTCCAGGCTTCGTCAGGATGGCGGTGTGCTGTCGCTATGTCATCAAGCTAGATGTTGATGTGTTGTCGTTGGCGGAGGATCTTCAGCATTTCGACGTGCAGCATCCACACCACGATTGGTTGCTGCTTTTAGTTCTCCAGATATGGACTTGAGGACCGGCCCTGGGCTGGGCCAGTGTATGGTCGGCACTGCGGCGACAGGTGGCGGCCTGGCGACGGCGAACGGGATGGTTGTCAAGAACTCCGCTGAGCGGTGATGTCACGAGGTCTCTCCCTAAACTGTGGACGCAGCGCATTGACGGCGAACCCTTTCAGTCCCAAGTCGCGGTATGGGCATCAGCGGTATACATGGCCAGCTTCTCTGCAATGGGAGCAGAGCAGGAGGTGGTTGGGGGTGCGCCAAATGTCTCTTCCTCGGGGCGTTTCGTTAGCCGACATCTGGGCGAGGTGGTGGCAGTGGCAGCGGCGGGCGACCACGGCATATGTCATTGCTTACAGTTGGGGCTATGGTGATGGCGGTTGCACTTCGGTAACCCCAAGTGATCGTTGAAGCTCTACTTTGACGATGTCAGCGATTGCGGCAGCGACCTTGGAACGAGCTTCTGCAGTTCCTCACGAACGACCGATCTGATAATCTCTCGCATGTCGTCGCTGCCGAGTGCTTAAACATCGGTGTAGTTTCGGCAGTTATATTGCCTTGTCTGCATATCGAGCGTCTTCTGAATGGTTGTGGCTTCGGAAACAAATTCAGCAACAGTCTTGGGAGGGTTGCGTATCAATCTGGCAAAGACCTCTTGTTTGACAATCCTCATCAAGAAGCAAACTTTTTTCTCTTCTGGAATATCGGGTTTAGTGTGTCTGAACAGGCGAGTCATCTCCTCGGTGAAAATTGTGATGTTCTCATTGGGTAATTGTTCTAATGCTTCAAGCATAGATTCGGCCCTTGCGCACAATGCTCATAAAGGTCCGCAGGAAGCTGCTACGAAACAGGTCCCATGTTGTCAGGGTCGACTCCTGGTTCTCAAGCTATGTTCCGGCGCCGTGTTCTAAGGTGAAGTATACATGCAGCAGCTTGTCGTTGGAGTCACAGTTGTTGAAAGTCACAATTCGTTCACAGGTCTCCAGCTGGGTTTCTGAGTCTTCGGCCGATGATCAAAGGAAGGTTGGGGGCTCCCAAGGTTGTTGCAGCCAGATGGGGGACGCTGGAGTAGCCATTCGGGTTGTTGATTTGGCCTTGATCTTCTTGGGTGCCTCAGGTAGAAGTCTACATTCCAGGACAGGTGCTTTTGCCTGAGGCTTGCTCAATGGTGCAGGACAACGACGGTGCTTTCTTCGAGGATCCGGGCTTTGATCACGGCTAGTCGGGGGACACCTGGTACACGAACGCAAAGCACCTCCACCAGATGTCATGTGGTAGTGACGGTCAAGAACGCAGTAGCAAAACTGAATGGCGAAACTATTGGGAGAGCCTGTGCCCAGAATATCAGCCTACACTCAAAACACAACCATAGCGACGAACATCGCCGGCGATCGTTGAAAATCTGATCTGCCAGTCAAGCGCGTTGGTTTTTATACATGAGTCAGTGAAGGTTCTAGAGTAATCGTTAGTGCCTGCGTGTCTTCCAGAAAGTTCTACACAATTCATGTTGCATGTGCAATCAGATGACACAAGCCTCTGTGACAACAGACAGCAGATAGAACCATCAATAACATTTGAGAAACTTCCAATACATGAGGGCGCATCCCGCGCTGAGCAATAACATTTGCTAGACAGTGAAAAGCGGTCACCCAAAAAAGATTAACATGTACACGTGTCAATATCGTCGACGTGGCATGAAACCGTATCATTCGTCGCCAACTCCGAAATTCATCAAAATGAATCGTTTTCTCATTCAAATTTGCTTTCTTCAAATGCCCAATTATTGGAAAAATTCTGTGTCCGCTTTTTGTGTAGAAAAACTGACTGGCGAGTGTACTTGTTTACATAAAAGGTCAAATTTCAATATAATGATATTTCAATATAACGAAGCAAATTGCCAATTTTACCTACATCGTTATATCGAGGTTTAACTGTATTACATCGCTACGCGCCACAGAAAAAGCTACAATTTCAAACCGAATGCCGTTTGCCCTTCTCCTCGCGAGCGCTGCACTCCCAGCTGGAGAGTTGACATATATCGCGCAAGTGCGCCTACATACATCCCACTGCTGTGATGTGGCTCGTAGTGACATATGACTTCGAGAATTATTCAAGGCAACATCTGTTATTTGTGTAATCTCTTGCTTCAATAGATGAATTAAAGTTTAGAGAAATAATGAAACACACAACTGAATGTGAGCATGTTCTTGTCGTACTTCACACTGCCGCAAGAGAGATGTACTTCTGTTTTGTCTGCTTGTTCCTACGTCGTGCAGTCGCACTTGCAGACAACGAAAGTACGTCATTTTCTACCGTGTTACAGCAAGTGATCATGCTCTATGAACTGCTTTTGTCTGCCTCAGTATTCTCGTAGCACTGACTTGTACCGCTAGTCAGGTGTTCGCGTGCATAGTGCAAAAAATTGTGTGCTGCGCAAAACAAGGCAAACGTAACAGCTTGCGCATGACGCCGTCAGCGAAAGTGCGCCGTGCAGCAAAAAAGCGAGTAAAAAACAAAGTGAAGGCGGGGCCCATGACGTATGTGTCACGCGATCCTCAAGCTCCAGTATGGCAGAACGCAGGGAAGGAATTTCACTTGCGGTGGCTAGACAGGGCAAGTGGAGAGAGAGTCTCCCTTGGCAGTGGCCCTCGCCTCCTGAAATCATGGGTTTGCGGTACTGAAATATTTATATCTCGGCTATTAAGGAACCAATTAGAAAAATTCATGCAACAGAACGCTTCTTAGAGGGCACGTAACAACTTCCAGCCTATGACTGAAATTTGCTATGTGGCCTGGTGAGGGGCCCTTTAAACACCTAAACAAATAGAATGAGAATGTTAATGTCTACAGCGATTCAAATTTGTGTCCTCAAATACCTCACACACCCAGTAATGCATGCACTTTTTTTTTAAAACAAGGAAACCAAGAGTATTCAGGGGCTTTACCCCGTTCAGACCCTCTCTCCTCATCTCCCATTCTCTATATGCGTTAATGTGCCGTTATTGTGAGTCTGTGTATATGCATGTTCATGGATAGGAGTGGGGAAGGATTGCACAGGACTATGGGAAAGCTGATGGGGTTCCCCAAGGCCAGAAAGTTTGAGAATCCCAGCTATAGAGTAACCGACTTTCAGTGAGTCAATGTTTCTTAAATTCTGGCACAGTTGAATGAGTCTAATTTATTGTTACTACAATTTAGGGAAGACTAATTAAGGAGGAGTAGAAAGCCTTGACATCAAAAAACTGATGACCATGACCTTTCATGCAGGAAATTTGAAAGCAGTGAAGTACCACATTTTTAGGTTATGTTGTTCGGCTCACTCTTAAGGTACCAGAGGAGAAGCATACATTAACAATTATGATGGATAACATTTTGTGACAACCCTCTGTTTCATTTTATATTTCTCAGCACACAGTGTGATAAGAGCTCTGCCATATTGAACAGCACGACAATCGACTACAGTGCCACCAAGACAGAAGACACTTGCATGGAGATTTCCATGCGACAGAATGCTGGTGCACATGGCATGTGCATAACAGCCTTCAATATAATTTCTTATCTTACTTTAATCTATTTGGTGACACATTATGTCAGTTTTGAAGTAAGGTCTCAGGTTTCAACAATCACTTCTCTTAGATAAAGTAAGAACTGCTTGTAGAGTAATGCATGCAGTACGACAGGCAGGTACGATCACGTGTGTGAACATTTTGACTTTAAGCACAATATGGTAGTTCCAAAAACAGGGTGTCTACCAAGTTGATATTTCCAAATTGCCTGAGGTTTCGAGGTTTTCCCTGAGTGCCTTTGCAAAATTTCCTGAAAGACACAGAACTTTGTTTTATGTCAAGACAGGCTGACACCATGTCACCCAATGCTGTCACTCTGTAGTAAGCACGCTAAGAATTTCTTTTAAGAGACAACTTAATCCAGTTTGAATAGTAAAGATAAAGAGTAGCGTTTATATTTCATTCAAAAAGAAATCAGAAGGGAGGGGTTACTAAAATTCAGAGCGAATATATTTGAAAAGAATGGTAAAACTCATTGCAAATTGAGTCAAACATTCTCAAATACGAATAAAAAGGAGATGCATACAGAAACAAATGTTTTCGAATATCCCCTTCAGTCACGAATTATGATTGACTGTCGATGCATGTGTGAAACATAGGTGGTGCTTGAGACTCCAATGAAAGCAAATCAAGGCGGTAGAATGACTGAGAATTTTATGATGAGTCATTATAATTACTGAGTAACTAAATATTTGAATATTGCAAAGTCAGTCATGCTACGTTTCTTCATAAAAAGAATTAAATCCCCTGCTCAAATTACATGCACAAGTTATTCATTGGCCTCAAGCATTTCAAGAAAGAAAAAAAAATATATTTCAAGGTTGCTACTGACATGCCCCACGCCAAGTGTCACGTAGAACATGGTAATTCCTTCACTAAACCGGTACTCTATAACGATACATATCACTCAAAAGCAAAATGGAAGCAATTTAGGTTATCATAATGTTCAATTTGCCCTAAGCTTAATGTTTGTGCTCTATTCCTTGCTAGCACCGCACAGAAATGGCAAAAATAGGTCACATCCACAAATGTGGACGCCGTGACTGAAGGGGATATGAGCTATTTTTATCAACTGACAGCAAGCTCATTGGTATGAGGCCCGAACTTTGTCACAAGTGAGATTCTCTCTCAACAGCTGGTGTGTCAAGCTCAACTGTCCTGACATGCTCTCAGCCTGCGCACAACACCTCATTGTTGCGTTTCACTGCTTTAAAGAGTTTATCTTGGTTTGCATGAGGGACACCTGCATCTCAGCATCAGCCAACACTTTGTTTTTTGAGCTCAAGCTCCTTGAAAGAAGCGGCAGCATGCGTCCTTTCCCATTCATTCCTCAATGCATAGGTCCTTTCTGTTCTCATCCTCCTTCCACCGTGTGTTCGCCCCACGGACTATTTGTAGCATCCTCTTTGTCAGTTGCACAGTCAACATCAGATTTTTGACGCTCCCTAGGGGCCACGAAAACATCTGTGAAATCGGGCAGTTAAAAAAAATGAATCCATGTCTTTTACTGCCGTTAAGGGCTCAAATTGCCACAAGCACATTCAAAAAGGCCTACCAGTACACTTATTAGGCATATCAGTGCTTGTACTGTGACGGGAGATGGCGGGTGGACGCATGCATAATTAAGGAATAGATCCTGTGTGCCGTGACAATTGCTCCTTCCCACACCTGTTATGCTTCACCGCAATACTTTCGCGTAAGCTTCGCCGCGTAACATTTCTGTATAAAGGCGAAGCTCACATTCGGGAACCGGCATTATGCAACGCGCGGTGCTTTCCGAGCTTCAAAGCTAATTGCAAGGGCCCCAAAGACGGAGTCGGTGCCATAGCTTACAGCGGCGAATTCTTTCAATGAAAAACACGGCGCTGAACGGCAAGAAGCTTAATAGCGAACGTTGAAGCAGCTAGGCCTAGCGTTTACCCCAGTGGCGAGGTAATCAAAACAGCGGCAGTGGTGGCTTTAATGCCATTTTGGACCTGCGGTCACGGCAAAAAGTCCGGAAAATTGGATGGCGAAGGGTTCTTGCATCCAAAATTTCAGACATTTTTATACATTGACTCTGTGGGGTACGTGTTGGTGCCGCAAAGCCGTCCGAATGATCGGGCGTCCGGAAAGTCAGTCGTTGACTGTACACTGGCAACGCCACCAGTCAACGACACGGCGTCAAAAGACAATTTGTTACGATCCCTCTCTGTTATGCGAGCCAGCATTACCGCAACTTTCCTTCTTTTTCAATAAAGTTACAGCTAATTTTGCCTGATTGAAGCACAAATTCCCCGAGCTTTTTCTGAGCATTTCCAGATTATTCAAAATCCCTGAGAATTCCTGGTTTTCCCAGTTGGTAGACACACTGCAAAAACTAGCAGTTGCCATAATGTCACGATATGTTTGCATAACTCACTGTTAAAACATGACATAATATGCTAATTTATGTTTAACTGAAAACAATTGAAAATGAACTGACCATGAGTCGAGGCATAGGTCCAACCACAGTGGGTTGCAGGCGCAAGTCGGGGCGCACCCCCTTCAGGGGAAGAGCAGGGTTCCCTCTGGCAGGCACTGTCAGTGGCTGATATCCCCGCACAGGACTCGGAAGTGGCCCCAAAGGTGCAGCAGCCTCACGTTGTGCTGCTGACAGCCCAAGGCAGTATGCCAGACCTCCTATCTGTAGCTGGCCACATTGCTGTGGGCACACCTGAAGCTGAACCTGCACATCAGAAGCATGCACTCCAGTCAAGGTATCAGGCAGCTGCCTAATAACTAGTTTTACATCAATTCTGTGGAGTTGATGGCAGTGCCTCGGAGAATTTCGAATCCTCGAGTAGGTCTTAAAATTAAGACTGCAACTTTCCTCTATGTGCTTTCTTTTTCTGTGTTACTCTGTCTGCTTCATGCGAAGACCACGGGTCCTCAGACATTATTCCCTTTTCAACACTTGTAAATTTAAATAGATGCAAACATCCAAGTCACAAGCTGCAATGCTAAAAATAAAATTGGCCTGCAAGATCGAAAGATCTCGCAGGCCAATTAAAACTGCAAAAAATGTGCGCTGCTTAGCGTACGCTACACTAGAGTGTATAGCATACACTATAGTTGCGTACACTAAACTAAAACTGTCTAGTAATCCCAAAGCAGACAATGTATGCTGACACCGCCACAGTTCACTCGCTTGCAAGTAGGCATAGTGCACTCTGCGCACTTTGTTTTTTACCAGCGTCCTACGGATCGTCTGACACTTGAAGCAATATTATCACAGGAGTTAGTGGTTCCCAGCAATGGTCATTAACAATGCTTTCAATCATATAAGGCATGGCGGGCAAGAAGTTAGAAGAGCAATTTAAATATCAACTAATGACATAGAGGGTAAGTATCGTCATTCGCTGGAACAAATCATACCTAACTTATCGATCTCTCATTTTAAAAAACACATGTGATAGATTTGACGTTCTAAAAAAATACATAGGTAATTGCTCTGTAAGTGATGCATTTTTTTCATTAATTTGTCAAGGCATTCGGAGCTGGCAAATAGGCGCAAGAAGGAGCGAGCGCTGTTTCACCTCCTCAATAATTCTTGTTCTGCGCCCATGCCACATACCCAATTTCCATCACCAATGACCCATGTCAGCGTTGGAGGTTGATTGAAAAGCAATACATACTAGGTACACAGTGTCACATTCCCAGTGATCCAAGTTGGTCTGATGGTTGGTTTCGAACCCTGTTCTCTCAGCACAGCAGCCCGATGTGGTAGCCATTTGACCATGGACTACCCAGAGACCTAGGTTTGCGGGAAACTGTAGCAACTATTGAACTTTGGCAGGCAAAGCAGTATTTATTACCAAAAGGCCTCATGAACAAGCCATCAAGAGACAACAGCTGGTATGAAACAATCTAAAATGTAGCAGACAATGCACTAATTTCATATTTTTAATGTTTACCAGGTGTGTGTGTGTGTGTGTGTGTGTGTGTGTGTGTGTGTGTGTGTGTGTGTGTGTGTGTGTGTGTGTGTGTGTGTGTGTGTGTGTGTGTGTGTGTGTGCGCGCGCGCACGTGCGTGCGTGCGTGTGTGTGTGTTTGTTTCATTTTACAAGGCATTTCCTTTTTTGCGCTAGATTAGGAATAAGTTGTTCCAGAGTTACCTTATTATAACGCGCCCTCGATTGTAATGCGCACCTGTTTCCAAGACCAAAAAGGAAAGGAAAAAAAAAAGACGCCTTAGATTGCAACGTGCTTCCATTTGCTGTGACCTAAAAAAAATAAAAGCCCTTTACAGTACCACGCACCTCATTTTTTTCATACAGATACAACTTCCTCTCATTTGAAAAAACAGATTTACTTCCACTACACTAGAGCCGCGATAAATAAAAAATGTTGCAGTTTCGCCCTAAAGGCAAAACATAGATTACATTAGCTAATTAGTAGACAGCTATACGAAAAGTAGGAATAGCAGTTTTACCAGCCATATAAGCTTGTAAACATTCGCTAACTAAATTAACAAGCATGGTGTCACACGCATGCAAGCAAACAAGAGCATGTCTCACTCAATGACCGCGGAAACTATCAGAATGCTGGAGTAAGGAAATGCGATATCAGGAGCGAGTGAATTGACTTTTGTGCGGCCTCTCACTTCAACGTGAACTAAGCGATGAGAACAGAGCGCGGTGCACCTGGACGCATAGACTGTCTCCATCGCAGATTGCTTTCAAGATAGGGGCCGCGCGGCCACACCATACGCAGCCGCCACCAGAGTAGAATGCCCCTCCTGTTTGCGCCAGTCCCGCATGTAAGTTCGGGAACACCGAGCACCCCTGATGTGGCCTGATTTCCGTCTATCTCCGCACACATGATCACTTTCCTTCTAATTGTGGCATCACGATGAACTAACTTGGTGTGTCTTCGCAGTCGGCAATTCCATGCTGATAGAGCATATGCAGAAAACGAGAAGACGGACGGTGCACTAACCTATGCACACATACCAAGGTATAAGTACGCATGGTAGCGAAGCTTCCATAAAAGCCGTATGTCCTGCAATGGCGGCCTTGTGGAGGCATGGCAATGCCATCTACTTTCACAGGGCCAATTTCTCGGTGGAAAAAAATCAACGTTTCCTGTTCAAGGATTGTTGAGCCAAGTTGTCTACTGCGCCAGCTCACATGACATGGCATACAAAGAGCAAACAACGGTACAAATGAAGTGTAAGTGAGAACCTTTGCCCCAACATCGCGTCACGATCGATTACGAATACACCCATCTGTATTTATAGCCCTCATTCTATAACGGCAGGCAATACACCAGTGAGTCTTGAAAGTTTTGCATGGATTCAGAGCAATGGGTTCACAGAGATCTTGAACTAAGTACCACATGCATGTGTTCTTAGTACCAACACACATCTGTTACTTTGGTGTTAAGATGAAATTAACATTGAGGGGGCCCGGCAGCAGTGCACCGAATACCATGCTGAACCCGTCCTGCCTTCTTACGCCGGTTCTTGCTGTCTGCCTGTCAACGCAAGCTTCATTGCGTTCACCTGCACCGGGTGAATGGCATGCCAACTACAACAATGATCTGATCGGTCCTCTATCTCATCCTGGTGACCACCGCCCTATCATCGAGATCTTCATATGCTCTCCGACACTCGTGACCTTCCCCGTGGACCATGTGACTGCACGGACGGCTATAAACGGCTTCGCATCATCGACGGTGGCCAGTGGGCCCGGCAGCAGTGCACCGAATACCATGCTGAACCCGTCCTGCCTTCTTGCGCAGGTTAGTTCCTACTTGCCAACTAAATCCTATAGAAGTGACAACCAGTCTCTTTTGCTGCTGCCCTGCCCACTGTCCACCGGAAGGAAGGAAACTTGAATTACTGGAGACTTTATCTGAATGCTTTTCTATGTTTTGCTTATTGATACGTGCGAGAGACGTTGAGCTTAATCCTGGTCCAACCACTCGCTCCGAATCGCTTCTCGACATGGAAAGCTTGCCTGATGATCCCAAACAGCAAGTGCCAGTTATGTTCCAGTACCTAAAGGAAATTCATGCGCGCTCATTGCAATCAAGTAAAACTCACGTAGAGCTCGCCACTGATATTAAAGCCATAAAAAAACGGACAAAAAAGCATTGAAGCCAAACTTGCGGCATTACAGAATCGCTTGGACACTTTGGAACAGCAGGGAAAACAGGCTCAAGACCTGTCACAAAAAATGTCTTGCCTTACTGAAGAAGTCCAAGATTTATCCTCGCACAAATACACATTTCAGTCACGATTTGACGAAATGGAAGACCGGTCACGTTGCGACAACCTAATTTGCTATGGCCTTCTCGATTCCAAAGAATCTTGGAATGACACTGAAAAAAAGTTAACAGATGCAATTATTTCAGTACTTCCCTCATTTTCTGTCGATTGCATCCAGCGTGATCACCGGTTCGGTTCAATCACTCCTGCCAAACCGCGTCCAATTATTGCTAAATTTTCAACTTTAAAATGAAAGAAAAGGTGTTATCACTGCGTGAGCAATTCAAAACAAATGACATATCCATCAGTCAGGACTTTTCACCCGGAACCCGCGTAGCTAGAAAGAAACTAATGGAATTTGCTCGTAGCCAACCACAATCGTCCTCGTCCCAGCTGCGTTACAACAAAATGTTTTTAAACAAAAAATGCTTCCTGTATAATCCTGCCTCCGATAAGGTAGAAGAAATCGAGCTACGTCGAAGGCCTGCTGTTGCTGCACCTAACCCCGGCACTTCAAGCTTGGAAAGAGCGAGGGGTGATGGGCACTCAAGCTGTTCTCGTGTAACTGTCCTTTTTACTAATGCAAGAAGCGTACTAAACAAATATAACTCCTTATCATCCGCAATAGACACACTTTCTGCTCATATCATTGCACTGACCGAGACCTGGCTGCATGATAGCATTCAAGATGTGGAAATCTTCCAAGATACATACCGTTTCTGTATTTATCGTTGTGACAGAGATGCGCGGTGTGGTGGTGGTGTGCTCGTCGCTGTCTCTAAAGATTTTTTGTCATCGCGCATTGACGTCAACACTAACCTAGAAATCATCTGGGTGTCTTTAATAATTGACCATCAAAATATAGTCATTGGCATTTGTTACTGTCCTCCCACATATACTGATTCTTTTGTCCCGGAACTTCATGACAGTATTAACGATATTTTCTCACGTTTTCCTTCATCTCCCATATTTTTATTCAGCGACTTTAACTTTCCTAACATAATGTGGAAGACAAAACCAGCTGCTATGTCGCCATTTTCCTATCAAGCTCACAATTTTTTAGAACTATGCTCTACGCTTTCATTATCGCAGTTAACTACTCAAGCTACTAGAATCACGCCTGTCTCAGCCAACACCCTTGATCTAATCCTTACAGCTAGACCTGACCTTGTTTCTAGTATTTCTTATTTACCAGGTATAAGCGACCACTCGTTACTTTCCTTTTCTATTGATGCGCACGTTCCAAAAACCAGCAAAATACGCAAAACAATTCGTGACTATGCTAGAGCTAATTTCGAGGCAATCAACAATGAATTAGCGGATTTCACTAACACATTTCTGACTAACTTTGATGAACGTTCTATTCAACATAACTGGTACATGTTTTCAACAAAAGTAAACAAATTAATTGAAAATACATCCCTGTTCGTATTATCACATCTAATCTTCGAACATCATGGTATAACTCCCATATCAAATGGCTTTCTAATCGAAAGAAACGTCTGTATCGCTTGGCCAAATTATCATCCTCAAACTCCCGCTGGACGGCCTATAAATCTGCATCTGATACTTACATTGCAGCATTAAAGGAAGCTAAAGATAACTTCATGTCGAATACCTTACCCCAACTTCTGAATTCTACTGTTCGAAAGCTTTGGTTTATGATTAACCCGTCTTGATAACTCCATTGCCTTGGTAGACACAGCTGTCAACCCCGTCCCACCTAACCAATGTGCTACTATTCTTAATGACACCTTCTCAAGAAATTTTTTCGTAGTTACAAATACTAGTCTTCCAGACATTTTCCATTACAGTTACCCATTCATGCCTCCCATTATTGTTGACACGGCTGGAATTACGAAACTCATCAATAACTTAGAGCACCATTCCTCCCCTGGTTAGGATTCTATTGATTGCAAATTTCTCAAAAACACTTGCGTCTACAGTTCAATCATACTAACAAAAATATTTCAACAATCACTTGACACATCAACTCTTCCAACCCAATGGAAAATTGGGAAGGTGATTCCAATCTTCAAATCGGGCAATAAAAGTTCACCATGTAATTATCGACCCATTTACATTACTAGCACATGCTGCAAACTCTTAGAACATATTATATACTCGAACATTGTCGCCTTTCTTAACTCCTTTTTCTCACCAGCTCAACATGGCTTCCGGAAATCATTTTCGTGTCAAACGCAGCTCATATCATTTACTCATAAACTGCACTGCATTCTTGATCGTTCTTCGTTAGCCGACTGTATTTACTTAGATTTTTATAAAGCATTCGGCAAGGTCTCCCACATACGTCTTTTTCATAAACTTAGTCAACTTAATATTGATAGTAGTCTTTATATGTGGATCAAAGATTTCCTTTCAAATCGTTCCCAATTTGTTGTAGCCAACGACCTTTCCTCTAACCAATGTCCTGTTCAATCTGGAGTCCCACAAGGATCCGTTTTAGGCCCCCTTCTTTTTCTCATTTTCATTAACAACCGTCCCTCTTCAGTTTCTTCTAATATTCATCTTTTTGCTGACGACTGCGTTATTTTCCATGAAATAGTTACTGATAACGATGCTAACATTCTCCAGTCAGATTTAAATTCTATATCTAACTGGTGCAATACTTGGCTAATGGAAATAAATATTAACAAGTGTAAAGTGATGCGTATCTCTCGCGCATCCAGTAGTCCTGTTCCATACTACCTAAACAACTCTCTCTTAGCCGCGGTTTCCTCCTATAAGTATTTAGGCGTTCATATCACTTCTAATTGGTCTCTGCATATTGAGAAGATAATTAACAACGCTAACCACGTTAGGTTACTTACGCCGTAACTTTTCTGCAGCCTTTTTGTCTTTAAAGATCTTATTATATAAAACACTCATTCGATCTAAATTAGAATACGCCTCTCCAGTCTGGGATCCAAGCATTAACAATTTGGTTGCGTCACTAGAAATGGTGCAGAATCGCTCTACTCACTTCATCTGTTCCTGTTATAACCGCACTGCTAGTATAACTTCTATGAAATCTGATATACCTCTTCCATCTCTATCATCCCGCCGAAAAAACTTTCGCTTGAACTTTTTCCATCGGCTTTACTATCACCCTACCCTCCGTGACGAATTCATTCTTCAGCCACATTATATATCTAACCGTGTTGACCATCGCTTTAAGGTTGGTATCGAGCCATGTCATACTAAAACCTTTCTTTACTCTTTTTCACCTCGAACTTCACAAGATTGGAATCACCTTTCTTCCGACATTGTTTCTATTAATGATAATACCCGATTTAAATATGCCTTGGCTAACATTGTATAATTAGGATTTACCATACCTTACCATGCTTTGTGATATTATGTTTATTATGTTCATTATTACTTTGTTATTATTACGTTACTAAGCACTGTGTTTATTCTCTACCCCCTCCCCTCTGTAATGCTTCGGCCCTGAGGGTAAATAAATAAATAAATAAATAAACATCACATGTAAATAATTCAGAAAAACCACTCTTTAACGTTCACTAACACAGCACACATGCCACCTGTAGTTTTTCTCTGCTAGTGAAGACATGGCTAAAACATCTACCTTGAGTGAAAGGCAGTTACAAAATAAAACTACTGATCAAATATTATAAGATTAGTACTATATATATTGCCATTACTTTTTATGACTACGCATAAGAGGGTTTTGACGACATTACAGTGTTAAATATGGTAATACAATCTCTGCATTCCTCAGCATGCATTGCCATGAGCAAACTTCAGAAGCCTGCACAGTTTCATGCTCATAATTATTCGTGGCTGGAAGCAATCAGGCTGTGACTTCATATTGTCCTATTTTAGTGACATTGTCTGTACTTTTTCAAATGTTTTCATTGGTGATGTACTGGATGCATAATTTTCATCAACTACTGTTATGCCCCGTGAGATGTAGTCACGCTTCAATCGCACGGAACCGCATTTCAGCCTCACATTCGTGACCATATGAATTGACCTTGCCCACACTACAGCACGTGGACAAAGCTATGGCAGCTATAGTAAGATACAACTTAAAAAAACAGCGGTTGGCAACCAAGGCACATGGACCGCGTGGGGTTGTTACTCCGCCAGGCAATCACAGAAGCAAACAAAATCATTGTCATGCAACCATTTCAAAATGGCGTCATACTTGATACCTTCGGAGCGTCTGATGTTCTTGAGTCTTTTCATCGGTGGGAGCGATGAGGCGTGCAACAGACGCGGACGAAGTGTATGGAGTCTGAGCCTTTCACTCTTCAAAAGTCCGCGAAACAGTTAATTTCACTGCTGACCTCGTTTTACTCATGAAACTTCACTGCCAACTGATGTGAAACTTTACAATAAATAGTTGCAGCGAAACATGCTTTTTATTTAAGTTCAATAAACAATTAGGCTTTCACCGTTCGGCTGTAATAGACGAATGAAAACATACGAAATTACACACTTATAATTTTATTTTTGTGGATAACGCCATATTTAGGTAACAGGGAAAGTTTGAAGTATGAACTATTTGCAGCCTCGCAGAGGAACAGTGGCTGACAGTTATGAGGGTGTGGGCGGGGCTTCACTGCAGACTTGAGTTGTATCTGACTATAGGCTCAAAGTGCATACGAGGCAGCCATATTGAAATGCCGAGGGCAATATGATAACGCAGATTTAGGGTCATACTCTATTCTAACGCGCACGCAATTTTTTGACCCATTTTACAAAAAGAAAAGTGCACATTAGATTCGAGATAATATGGTACCTTTAATTAAATGTCCATGCTTTTCTGGGGTATACTCCAACTGCACCTTCGTTTTATAATCAAATGAATATGGTAATGAATGTATGGCTGCTTGCCCTCTTTTCACATACACTAGAACCTCATTGATACAATCCTGTTTCGTACGAGTTTCTGGCACGAACGATTGCAATCGAGAACACAAAAAAATTACCCAATACACTTACGCTTCGTTTTTACCGGTTAATATGTTTCCAGAAAACACATCTTTCGGCACCAATGTTTAGTACATCACCAAACTGCAACTGTGTGATACGTTTTCTGGCCACCAGATCTTGTGCGAGCAGAAAAAGGTGCAAGGCATGCGCAATCGAGAGCAGTAGGCATCCGCCACGACAGCTTCCCCAAAGCACTCACCCACCCACGTCACGTGAAAATGACAACACACACTCAGTTTCCTCTTCCAGTAACAGCTAATCTCGCAGGTCGCTGTGCGTTGCATTAGCCGCTATCGTCACCAACCCTATTGCAATAAGCATCTTCGCCTATCTGTGTCACAGTGTGTGGCGTAGCGCCGTTGGAAGCGTACTGCACACATTTACCAGGCGATAACCCAAACATGCCACTGTTCCATGTTAGAGGCACCGCGAAGTGACTGCCATGTTTTACTCTGGGGGCATCATATTACGGCATCACCCACCACCTCGATTTCATTTTGGTTTCCCATCGCTTTTTTTAAACACTATGCAATGGGAAAACTACAAAGCGTGTCTCTGACTGCTTGAGTCCCACCAGCTCGATGCACATCGGCGTGTTGTGCAACGATTCCCACTGAGTGGGTGCATAACATAATTCCTGGCAGTATGTCCCACCCAAAGAAGCTGTCTCACACAGACCGAATTCGAAGAGTGAAAACATGACGAAGCCACAAAAACTACAATGCGCATCTTCAGCCACTGAGGCCCAACCAGTTCGGTGCACCTAGGTGTCCCGTGCTGCAATGGCTCACTCAATCTTTCAAAGATGTGAACTACACCTGAGTCTACCAAATTGCTTAGTGATTTCGAATCATATTGTTACGGGGATGTTGCGAGTATATAAAAACTATATTTACAATATATACACAGGATGAGTCAGAATAGCTAAGATGGCTGACCACCAACAACACGCAGCAGCCAGCGTCTCTATCTTCTTCCTCTCTCTTCTCTCATCCTTCCATAAAAGGACCCCCGGGTGGCGAAGCGCCATCTCGGCGCATGGCAGGCGAAGAATTGTGAGCGAAGTATAGCTTCAGCCGCGAAACGTGCACGACGTCGACAGGCGTCTGACTTGAGGATGCATCAAATTGTAGCGAGAGAGAAGCTTCTGGGAGAGGCCGACCCAACGACATGGTGACCAAAGCAGCACCCAAGCACCTGGGGTGAGCTGAACATCACGATGGCACCAGTCGTAACGCTCTTTTTGCAGATGCTGCGAGGCTAATAAGCAAGATCAGGCGACTTGACGCGCCATGTGAGCGCGGTCGATGACTTCACAAGTGTACTCAGTGGCAAGGCGGGGCACAGAAGGTAGGATGGTGTCAAAGGGCAAAGTGGGGTCACGACCATATAACAGATAAAAGGGTGAATATCCTGCGGTGTTATGTCGGGACGAGATATACGCGAACGTTGCGTAAGCCAGCGTGGCGTCCCAGTCGCGGTGAACGTTGGAGACGCACATTGACAGCATCTCTGTGATTGTTCCGTTGAGACGTTCCGTAAGACCGTTTGTTTCTGGATGATAGGCGTTGGACAGCTTGTGCTCAGTGGCACAAGAGCGAAGGAGGTCATCCACAACTCGAGACAAGAACGAGCGGCCGAGGTCTGTAAGTAACTGTCGAGGTGCACCATGCTGGAGAATGACGTCTGAAGGAGAAAATCGGCGACATCAGTTGCGCAACTAGTCGGCAACGCCTTTGTTATCACGTAGCGTGTCGAGTAATCAGTAGCAACGGCGATCCACTTGTTCCCTCTAGTCATTGACGGAAAAGGGCCAAGCAGGTCAAGGCCTACACGAAAGAACAGTTCAGAGGGAACTTCAATGGGATGGAGTCGTCCCTACAGGTGCCAGAGGAGGTTTCTTCCGGCGCTGACACAATTCGCAAGTTGCGACATAACGACGAACAGAGGGGTAGAGACCCGGCCAGAAGAACCGGCGTCGTACGCGGTCGTATGTACGCAAAACTCCAAGGTGTCCCGCCGTTGGTGCATCGTGAAGTTCGAGAACGACAGGTCGCAGATGACGAGGAAGGACAAGCAGCAACTCAGGGCCATCAGGGTTGATATTGCGGCGGTAGAGGATGCCGTCATGCAGCACGAACTTGCGGCACATGCTGTCAAAAAAAAATTAAAGTATGGGGTTTTAAGTGCCAAAACCACTTTCTGATTATGAGGCACGCCGTAGTGGAGGACTCCGGAAATTTCGATCACCTGGGGTTCTTTAACGTGCACCTAAATCTAAGTACACGGGTGTTTTCGCATTTCGCCCCCATCGAAATGCGGCCGCCGTGGCCGGGATTCGATCCTGCGACCTCGTGCTCAGCAGCCTAACACCATAGCCACTGAGCAACCACGGTGGGTAGGCACATGCTGTCGGTGCTGCCAGATTGCACTCCGGCGATGATGGACCATAAGGATGCGTCGCGTTGTTGTTCAGTGCGCATGTCGGTCATGTCAGTTTTTCGGCCAGCTGGTTTGCCAAACAACTCTGTCAATTTCTCTTTGCATTGGTCCCAGCTGGTTAGCTCCTCTTCGTGGTTTTCGTACCACACCTTTGCCATGCCGCTTAGGTAGAACAACAGGTTAGCTAGCATAAGCATAGGGTCCCATCTGTTGATTTCACTCACGCGTTCGTACATGGCCGCCCAATCTTTAACGTCGGTGCTGTCGGCGCCATCAGTCCCGCAGAAAGTTTCAGGATCCTTGAGTTGCACAACGACAACCGAAGGTAAGCGCGACGTAGCTGGCGACGGTGACGTTGGAGGCGGCAATGACGTTGATCCCGCATGCTCACCGTCATTCATGGTGCGGACGGTGATGCGACGTCCACTGCGGAGCTTCGTTTCCAGCCGTGGTACCCCGCACATCTCACCAATATGTTACGGGGATGTTGCGAGTATATAAAAACTATATTTACAATATATATGCAGGATGAGTCAGAATAGTCAAGATGGATGACCATCAACAACACGCAGCAGCCAGCGTCTCTGATCTTCTTCTTCTCTCTTCTCTCATCCTTCCGTAACAATGTTTTCCCGGTTAGCATATTTTTTATTGTGTTTTTTCCCCCCAAAATGTATGAATGAGGCTCTACTGTATACCCAAAATGAGCTAATTTTTTAGCAGGTCCAGCTAAGCTGGTTTGTTCTCTTAGTGCATAGAACACATCCCCCTGCCACATCAAGCACACATAATGTGTGGCCATGTGCATGGATAAAGCATCACAGCATAGCATCACTACTTTTACATGCCACTTACCTTCTGTGTCTGGTCAGGTTCTAGGAGGATCTCACTCAGGACATCGGTTTTAATGATTCCGTCAAGGTCACCGTCCTAAAATGATGAAATCAAGATAGAGTTCCAAGCTGGTACTCAGGCCATTTGCTCAGTTTTGTGCTCATCATTGGGCAACTGTGGTTATTAACCAAATTTTGTGTAAAAGCTGTGTCTGCTAACCAGTCAACTGCCACATCAAAGAACCAAGGCATGAGATACAGCATAGACCACTTATAACGTAAGTCGCCCGAGTTACTAATGTTCGCATTATAAGCAGTACAACACTATAACAAAATTAAAATTTTTGAAAGCCTGCACATGTGCAAAACACCTACACCAGATCCCGCACGTATCCAGGAAACGAAGCATGCAACTGAGATGTTTGCATCCGTTTAAATTTACGAACACTGAAAGGCTATAGTCCGAGGACCCGTGGTTTTCGCATGAAGCACACAAAGTAATACACCTGTCAAGCGGGCAAGTTAAGTGCACTTACGGGGAGTGCACTTCGGGACCTTGAGTGACACTTCAGGCTACGCAGTGCTAAACAGGAAAACAGAGCACACTTGCACTAAAAAATTCCAACAGACTAAAATCATGTTTTTTGAAGATGTAGATTAAAATAACCTTCTAAAAAGCAATTGCTTTAGTTGTATTATAAATAAAAAACACTTTTAATCTATATTTACTCAACAAAAAACACAAATATTTTTATCACAAAAGTGTTACAAGTCAAGGCTGGCCAAGACGAATGCCTAGCCAATCCAGAACAAGATGGGGGCAGGAGAGAGGCGGCATTTGATCCTGCTAGAACAGAATATGAGCCAGTTCTGTTCCGATTATTTTGTTAAAAGCTGTTCGACAGCTAGAATGAACTTCTGTGTCCTTTTTCTATGCACTACATTTTGTATCATCGAAACCGCTGTACCATTGAAACTCGACCAGCAAAATGCGTTCCCTGAATGCACTCCAACCACAGCGCACTCTTCTTCTGCAAGTACACTCTACTTGTGACGTTTAGATTTGGGAAAGTGCACTTAAAGCCGAGTGCGCTCTCCATAAGTGCACTTAACTTGCTTGCTTAACTGGGGTATAACACCGAAAAAGAAAGAAAAAAGATAATATAGAGGAAAGTAAGTCGCCAACAAATTTTTCAGACCCGCTGAATTATTTTGAATTCCCCACAGAACCACAACAAACATTACAAAATGAATGTACAAAACGGGGACTAAAATTTCGCACACCGTATGGTGCCTCATTCAATTTCTCAGACTGATCTGCATACATGATGTAGAAGACATGGTAATTTTGTGCCAAACTGTCTAAGCCTTTCTCCCTTTTTCTTTTACATTATGGCCCTCTGCCATTTTGATTTCTACAGTCAGCAAGTTTGCATTTTTTGACACATTAAAGGGAAGCTGAAAGCTTTTCCAGAAAAAATGAGTGAAGAGCAGTACATCATGGTTTTCAACCCTCTGAATTCGAATATCGCATCGAAATTGAGTGAAAGAAAGCGCAAACAGATTTTATTTCGACGAAAAGTGCAGCAGCAGACTCAGGGCAGTTCGCGTGCCTCGTTTCCGCCTGTGATAAGTCGGGGGCCTAGTGACGTCAACAATGGTGTTCGTCCGGACCGACTGCTGCCGCTAGACAGGAAGCACGGTGCAAGGTAGTTTCGTGCTGTTTTGCTGAGACGGTCCTGGAAAATTTCGAGAGCTTGCGTTTCTCTGAGGAGTTCAGCGTTAAGTCCAAACCCCACGAGAGCGACTTTGTGCGCGATGGCGACAGGCGACAGCTTCGAGTGACAAAACAGGCCGTCGTTTGAACAGATCGCTCAGTGTTGTTGCTCGATCGCTCGTTTTTATAAATCTAACTCGTCGCTCGTCGCCCGGAAGTACTATGAGCGACTAGCCAATAGTGCGAACTGGATGTACATAACTCAAATACTACCGTTTCTCGCGCGGAACGAGCAAACTATTGAATTGTACACGTGCAAGAATAAGAACCTAGTGCAAGACCTTCAGAAATATTTTATGCTCCTTTTTACAGTAAAATACATGGACTTAAATTGATAAAGCACGCGTATATTGCTGCCCTCATACCGGGAAGTCGTTGCTCAAAGCCATCACTCGCGTGGAGTTCGGCTTGTAGGTGAAGAGCGAACGCGACAGCCATCGCCTCGCTTGTCGGTGTCGCATGCCAGATCACTTGTATGGTGTTTATACTTTACTCCCTACATGTGCGAGCCGATCACGAAGAGTCGGCCTCTCCAAGAAGCAAAAAATGCTGGTGCAAGCAGTGCTTCCACGCAAACGAAAGCGAAGTGTTAGCATCTCCTTGTGTTGGAAATGTTCTTTGGAGAGTATGTTTTTTGCTAAGCTGCACTCAGTGATCCAGTGAGTACGTTTCCGGGCAAACAACTGTAGTGTTATGTTCCTGCATGCCTTCTCGTAGAACGTAAGCGGTGATGCATTCTTCAGCATTTGTGCGCTGCCCCAAAGCTGTCGGCAATCTACATAGACGGTTTAAACACGGGAAAAGTTTACCGGCTGTTGTAGCATGTGAACCTTCATCAGCGCGCCATCCGCACACGCTACTTGTAACTGGCGAATTCCGTCGGCTATGTGAGATGGTCGGTTTTTCTATGTGCACGAGAGAAGGAGGAGCGCAGCATCCTGGCGTGAGCCGGCTTTCCAACACGTGCAAACTCTACACTTGCACACGTGCGAATATAAAATTCGCGGCGCTTGGCGATGAAACCTGTGTCAAGGGTGGGAGATAAACATGCACCTTCCGTTCAGCGGGCTAACACGAAGGACAACCCAAAGCACGCATTATTGATAAACTCTGGTAGTAATCGTCGTCATGGAAGTGGTTAGAGCACAGCATTGTTGTTCTTGAGCGCTTGAAGTTCTTTCGCTTCACAGCAGCCTCCCACTTAGCTGAAAGCTTCTTGTCTTGCGGGAACTAATGGAACATCAAAACATCGCCGTGGCCGCTGGTGTTCGTGCAACCGTAAGCTGCACAGAACACTGGCATGATCGGCCTACAAGTTCAATTGATGCTGCGCACGTCAACTACCCCTCTACATACGCACAAACAAAGGAATGTAGGGTCGAGCGAAGCAGATTATGACAGCACGCATGCAGAAATAAGCACGGTCAGGTACGGTCACGGAGACTGCGAAGGAACGGAACACCAATGCTGATGTCATTACGGAGCAGTTTTCAGTCTCCGCACGCATCGCCGGCGTCAGCAGCAGCGCGCGGCTCTCAACGGGGGGCGGAACAACAGCGCAATTTTAACCAACGATTACGTCACTCCTAAGTGAAAAATCCCCCCAAAATTTTACCTGCACGGCTTATAAGGTTCCGGCATCCATATATGAGCGTGTTATTGAATTCAACAGACTCTTCAGCTTCTCTTTAACAAAACTAACACAAGCCAGCGACGCATCCTATGGCAATCGTCAATCTTTGCGGGAACAAAGAAATGCACAGCTCACCACTTCTGAATGTGTGCACGAGACATGCACCACTAATTCGAATCTGCATCATCCACTAGGAGCACTTTTGTGTCCACATGGCAGCAGCAACAAATTGCAACACTAGTTTTACCACTTTTTGTTCACTTCTCTTGCCTTTTTTTTTGCACAGCACTTCTATTTTTTTTTTTAATATCGCACTGCGGCTATCTGTATGTAGCTCAGATCTCTCTACTTTACTACGATTCAAATTGGCGGTGTTGCATCAACTATTGAGTGTCTCACAATAATACCTAAGGGGAAAATTGGCACTGCAACATTGTTGTATGCATGGGAATGGAGGGATGTGGTGGCTTCAGACTGGCATAGTTCTCGAAAAGCCAGGACACCTTGAAGGCACATCTGGCACCATTCCATTTTTCACAATAGATTTTCTTTCTATTAAAACAGTTTTCGTGTTTTATTCAATTATGAGGACTTGTGCGTAGATGTACAATTATATGAAACGTAAAAAGTATCGGCAGGCTACTAAAGTTGGAGGACAGATGACAAGGTCCACACTCGTATTGCAATCATTTGACGTCTGTTCTGGACTTTTCTTTGCTTGATTAAACACTGCAGGTGTATAAGCTTAACTGAAAGATGTAATACAGGTATTAAAACCTTTTATGAAGATTTTATTTTACATATGAATAATCTGTGCAGCTATATCCATGTTTTAGGCAAAGCCTTGCTCAACACCAGCCAACACAAGCCTCGCACAGGCACACACCGTCATTCCCATGACAGCACAGTGCCCATTAGGAAATTCCCATCGATGGTGGCGCCAGATTTTCCCAGTGCAATTGCACCTCCTGACACCCGATTTTTGTTGACAGATGAGTATAAAAGTGTGATTTTCTCAATCCTATATCATTTTTCTAACATTTCCCCATGAGATAAAGAAATAACTGAGGATAGCGAGAAAAAAAAAATATGAAATTTCGACCGGTCGACTAGTGCAGAGGGCAGTAAACCAGGAGCGGTGGCCTGTGTTTCCACTGCCACCCACCACGTGGAGCCCCCTGGGGCGCTTGAAGGGGAGGTCAGTACAAGCAGTCAGTACAAGCGGATACGGCTAGCTAAGAAAAAAGCAGCAATATTATAATACTCACTTGCCCTAAGTCATTGTCATTGCTGACAACACCACTGTCATCTGATGCAGTGAAAGTCCACAGAAGATACATGTCGGTCAGCTGCAGAGCTATTTGGAGAGGATTGTGAAGCTCCAGTTCAACTGTGATGGGTTCTGCAAAATATGAAAGTCAACATCAAAAAAAAAATTAAATTATGGGGTTTTACGTGCCAAAACCACTTTCTGATTATGAGGCACGCCGTAGTGGAGGACTCCGGGAATTTCGACCACCTGGGGTTCTTTAACGTGCACCTAAATCTAAGTACACGGGTGTTTTCGCATTTCGCCCCCATCGAAATGCGGCCGCCGTGGCCGGGATTCGATCCCGCGACCTCGTGCTCAGCAGCCCAACACCATAGCCACTGAACAACCACGGCGGGTAAAAAGTCAACATCAGCTGCCACATGAAGTACGTAATGGGCTGCTCCCAACTGAATAGGCTGAGAGGCACACGAGTCACAGAGACTTCCAGAGCAGGTTACAGAGCAAATACTTATCAAAGGTTTCTGCAGATGAGATATGCAAAAGAAAGTTTATTGTTCTACACACCAACTACATTTTTGATTACTAAGCCATGAGTGCATTACAGTCAACGACCGATATTCTTGACGCCCAATTTTTCGTACATGCCTGATAATTCAGGTGCCTTTGCTGCACCACCAATGTACCCCAGAGTCAATGTTTGAAATTTTGTAGACAAACCTTTTGCCATCTGATTTTTAAGACTTATTGCCATGACCGCAGGTCCAAAATGGTGTTATCGAAGCCACTATTGCTACCATTTTTATTATCTTGCCCCCTCGAACAGGCACTCTCGCACACAGATCCACTGGCAGCCATAGCTACCAACGCGGCAACGCTAAGGCCTACCTGCTCTTCAACGTTCACTACCAACCTTCATTTTGTTCAGTGCCATGTGTTTTATTGAAAGAATTCACAACTGTCAGCAATCGCACTGACTTCGAGTCTCCGCCTTCGTAATCCTCGCGAATGGCTTTGAAGCTCGGTAAGCGCAACGCGTTGCATAATGTCAGTTCCCAAAGGTCAGCTTCGCCTCAATACAGCAGTCTTACGCGGTGAAACATACCAAGAGCGGGAAGGGGCAATTGTCACGGGACACAGTGTGTGTTCCTTAATTATACCCGCATGCACCCACCGTCTCCTTTGACAGTATGAGCACCGATATGCCTAATAAGTGTACTGGCAGGCATTCAGAGCTATTTCAGGCGTGCCTGTGCAGATTTGACCCCTTGGGGGCAGTAAAAGGAATGCATTAATTTTTTCAGACGTTTACGCTGCCTCTAGGGATTCCGAAAAATCGGATGTTGACTCAACGTAATCAAAGCATTCAAGCATCAGGCATATTTATATTCCTCAAGAATATAACTTGTTAATTAACTTTGCATTTTTTAAGCAAGACAGCGAAATAACAGCCATTTCAGTGCACGCAAAATGGCACATAGCAACAGTAGATCTCTTGCACAAAAGGAAGTGCGAGTATCACTGACTTTCATATAAATAGCATTTACATCTGTTATAAAAGAACCTGGCTGAGTGTACTACTACCGTTTCCACAATGCTAGAAGTAGGCACCACCATGTCTTCATTATACAGTAATGTGCATGGTCAAAGCTTGTCAACATTATACACAAAAATGCAGTACAGCAGGCTTACATGGACCGATGCTGCCAGTACGAGGTGTAAGTCAAGCATGGCATTTCAGGCCAAATTTAACATAGTTCAAAGCAAAAGCTAAAAGAAAGCTGGTGTAGAAAGGCAGAGGCCCATAAAAGCAGACATACAGAAGTCATAAACTGAGAAATCATTTCATGGTTACCTGAATTATTGAGCTTATTACAGTAAAAGCTTGTTAATTCGAATTCCAAGGGGATGCTATGAAAATTTCAATTATACAAAACTCGAAATAATGAAAGCCAGAAAAAAATTGCTCGGTTAACGTGCGTATACAGTCCAACGTAGTGTGAGCGTTCGCACGCACGCACTCACGCTGACTGCACCGACCCACAATACACTGTGTAAAAGGCGCCTACGCCGCTTCGCCAATCGTCGCAGACAGCCTTTCAAAGTGTTCAAAGCAGCATGCGGGTTGGGGATCATTCTGCGCATGCTCCGAAGAGAACAGCCAACAGCATGTGCATCGAAGTCTAGAAGGGACGGCATTTCGGCTAGCGCAGCACAAGCGGCGTAGCATGACTGGCCGCAAGCGATGCGCGCTGAAAACGTCTGACTACAAAAGCGTCTTTGTGCCGCTGACCCTCACCGCAGGGACAAGAGCTGGGCTTTAAAATGCACCCGCGAAACACACCACAACCTGCTGCGATGTTGGTCTCTGAATCTCAAAGGCTATGCTTTTTGGTACTGCGAGCACCAATAAACATCACGGCTGCCATGTTTCAAACATTACCTGGTGGCGCTTCTCGGCAGAACACCTTGTAGAGAAAGAAGGTAGCCTCCAGGATATAACAGAAAGATGTAAAGAAAGAAAGAAAGAAAAAAATAAACACGCAGTGCCGCGTCCGCGTTTTTATCACGAAGGTCTTGAGAGAGGGAGAGAACCGACCTGCAACAGAGGCGTTGGCCATGCGTGGCCCGCACGGCGATGCCAGCGTCCCCAGTGTGCTCTTGTGCACTAGCACTCTCCCCATCCACGATGGCGCGGAGTTCGAATTATTGGTGGCAGAGCGAATTTCAGTGTGAATTAGCGGGACGCATTACATACTGCTTTCAATACACTGTTGGACAGACCGCGGCGGCTACTTCAAGTTATCTGAAATTCCAAATTAACAAATTGTGAATTAACAAGCTTTACTGTAATGAACATTAAATTGATCAGCTGCAACATCCCAAAGCTACACCTAGGTTATGAGAGATGCTGTAGTGGAGCATGCGTCTCTTCCTTAACCCTTGCTGTGGCTGCACATGGCTGTCCATACATGGGCTATGTGCCATATCTTAGAGGTAATCTGCGTCAAGTGCAACGGCTGAGCAAAGACGGTTGGTGCCTTGATGCGCATTTTGTTCCCATGCGTCTATTGTTGGTGGTCGCGTAATTTCAATTTTAAGAGACACGGTGCGAAGCATTCGCTCGTGTCGTGACAGCAAGTGTTCGTGGTGATCGAGTGAGATCTGTTCATGTTTGCCTGAGCATCCAAGACAATGATAAAACTACAAACCTTACTTCGTGTATAATGCAGTCTACTTGTAAAGATATCAAGAACAAAAAATCCAATCGTTATAATCAATCACCACTACTACATCTGCATTGCCGTTTAAAAAGAATAAAAAGAAAAAAAATCCAAACATACATTCGAAACTATGAAGCCAAATTTGCAACTTGTGCTAAAAGTAAACATTGTAGAAAGTAGGCAGTGAAAAATAAAATGTTTATTTGTACATCCAAACAGCGTGTGAAGCGTTAGGCGTGCTGAAGTAGTCAGAAATTGCACATGCTTTCATGGAAATTTCAGGTTCACAACTGCAGTATGCAACATGTCCAGCTGCTGCGCACACACTGGCAGAAATAAATTAGCTTGCATGAAATCAATCAGCGACTCAATCGGGGTCGATGTCAAAGACAGGCCATTGTCAATCTCATCGTCACTGCCACTCCTGTAGTCACCTTCATCGCACAATGCTGCTGTCTGTTGCTACAACGATCGCCTTGTAGGGTATCTCTTTGCAGAATGAGGCAACACTATCTGCATTCAGAAACTGCTCCATCAAAGCGCCACCTGTTTCATCGTCAGTAGCAGCATGCTCCCAAGAGTTCGGCAATGTCAGCAGCTACCACCGTATTGGTTTCAGGTGCGTCATGAACGCTGCTACTTTTGAAGTGGCCGAAACAAATCGACATATCTTCGTAACGATGTCTTGTCCATATGTACTCCAGTAGGTAACATAGTTAAGAGTTCGACGAAAGTTCGTCTGGTCAGGCATGGAAATGAAGGGAATTACGGTCACTGACCAAGTCTGATGAATAATCTGATGTTTCGGAACCGCGTACGGGTTCCTTGTTCACCGAGTTGGACGGGAAATCGTCGTCACTTATATAGCCAGCACGTGACGTAATGAACGTGCGTAAACGGCAGGCATAGTCCCTGGTGTCCGGTTCATCGTAGCTGGCGTCGATTGAATGATTAGAGATTCTAGCAGCCGTCGGATGACACGTTCTTTGGCAACAACAGTGGCATTGTCCCAGTCAATCTTGTGATTATGTTCCTGCGCATGTTCGGCAATGGCGTTCGTCGTGTGACTATTATTTCTTACATCACGTTTATGTTCCTTGAGGCGTCTGGAGAACTTCCCTGTTTCACCAATATATACTCTGTGGCAATCAGCGCATGGTATCTTATACACAACTCCTGGGAATGATTCAACAGGTAACCTGTCTTTCACATTCATGAGCTGGTTCCCGAGCTTGCTGGTCGGGATGTGGGCAATGCGCAAATCGTATTTTGAAAATACGCGCGACAGTGCCTCGCTGATTCCTTGAACTTAGGGATGGCTGCACATGCACAGATTGTCGTGTTATTCTCGAAACTTGGCTCTAATATCCACTTCTGGGTCATGCATATGAAACGACTAGGGTAGCCGTTGCGGGTTAGTTCACGGTGGATCGTCCGTAATTCCTTTTTCAGTCCATCGTCGCCTGAGCAGACACGTATGGCGCGTGTTATCAGGGACGACACAACGGATGTCTTGTGGCCGACAGGATGACAAGAATTAAACTTGAGGTAACGACCTGTGTGTGTAGGCTTCCTGTATACCGAGAAGGTGAGAGCGTGCCCATCCCGACGAACCAGTACATCCAAGAAAGGCAACGAGTTGTCCCTCTCGTGTTCCACAGTGAATTGTATGTGTGCATTTTGGGCGTTCAGGCAGTCCAGGAAGCGTTGGATGTCTTGTTTCTTCAAAATACAGAAACAGTCATCCACGTAGCGGTAAAAAACTTTAGGTGCCGGGTTGAATGTGGCCAGCACTTTCCCTTCCAAGGCTTCCATTACTAGATTGGCCGTGGTAACCAATATTGACGCTCCCATTGCCGTGCCATGTATTTGCTGATAAAGGCTGCCACCATAAGAAAAATATGTGTTGCTTAGACAAAACCGCAGCAGCTCGCTAAGTTCGGGGACATCGAAGGGCGTGCGACCAGGAAGACCACTGTCTGCTTCTAGGGCTTCTTTGCACGTGGCTACTGCCAAATCCACTGGGACACTAGTGAAAAGTGATGTGACGTTGAACGAGACCAAGGCGTCATCTTCACTCAACGTGATGTCCTTTATCTTTGCTACAAATGCGGATGAGTTTTCGATGTGCGTCGAGGTCTTACCAGCAAGATGGCTCAACACCTGGTGAAGGTAGCCCGATAGTCGGTAGAGCGGTGATCTGGTGAAGTCTACGATAGGACGAAGTGGGACGTCAGGCTTGTGGACTTTTGGCAGGGCGTAGATTGCAGGGGCTGATCCGTTCGTGCAGAGCAAACGGTGATAGAGACCCACGTGGTACGGAGGGACCAACTTGAACAGCCTGGTCAGCAATTTTTGGAGTTTGGTCTGTAGTCTGCTTGTAGGGTCATAAGCCAGAGGAGCGTACGTATGATGGTCTCCGAGAAGGGCCAACAACTTCTTGTTGTAGTCGCTCTTATCAAGCAGGACCGTAGCGTTGCCTTTGTCGGAGGGTAGAATGGCGATGCTACTGTTATTCCGTAGGCTTCGAATGGCTTGCTTCTCCCTTACCGACGAATGCGTTCTTGCATCGTGTCTCCGCATACCGGAAAGTACACCAATGGCACGGGTGCTGGCTTCTTCTTGCACTTCAGAGGGAAGTTGACTGACCACACGTTCGACTGCACAAACCACATCTCTTGGCCTTGGCGGTGTTTCCGTGTTGAAGTTTAAACCACAATACAGTACCGCAGCCTCCTTCTCGGTCGGTGTGTACGAAGATAGGTTGATAACGTCTTGTGCGTCTTGTGACACATCCAGGCGGAGTGCCTGTAGTTTCCTGTCTTGTGACATTCTATGAAGACGTTCTCTCGTGGTTGCCGTGTAGTTTGCATGCAGTTGCACCTCTGGGAAGTCACTGGGATCAGGTGCTCAAGCTGCCGACGTGCAAAAAACGTATCCGTTTCCAACTTTCTATGTTTTTCGCGGCATTCAAGAATACGTGCTTGTAGCAGCTTCCGCTCAGCCTGACAAATAATCTGGTGGCCCCACGACATAGTGACTGGTCTTCCTAATTGCAGATTCCTCGGCGTTAAGTCCTCCCGTTTACACGTGAGGTTGAACTCCAGGTGCGTCATGAACGCTGCTACTTTTGAAGTGGCTGAAACAAATCGTATTGGTTTCACTATCATGGGGGTTTCACCCTGGCACACAAAGGCCACCATTTTTATGTTTATCGGCATGGCTCCTGGTTGCCGCTGTCATGATCGCAGCTATCCAGTCTTGCAAAATCTGCAGTTTCGTCTGACTCTTTGCCCTTTGTTGGCACAATCTTCTACTAACTGGGCTGTCTGCTGCTTCCGCGGGGCATTTCTGTGCTCGATGAGAGAGTGTAAAAAGACAGGCACCACTTCGTTTTGTTTTTTTTTCGTTTCCTCTTTCTTTTCACATGTGGAACATAGTTCCATAGCATAGCGGAGTACAATCATGGGCAACGCGGACGCGAAGCCGCTAGCACCATTTTGTGGTGCGCTGCACTAACTCGCAATGCTCTCTATAGCTCTAGCAATCAGTGCATGGGAGGGACGCGCTGCGCGGTAATGGCGGCAGATATGAACTCTCGTAGGCAAACTTTTCGCCTCGCCTCAGCATTGTTCTTTTAACTCTTTCATTACCACACCTATTCAAATCTATCACTAATGATCTATGTTTTAGATCACCGATTTCGACGTGTTGGAGCCGTTTATTATCGACTTAAGGCCATCCAGTAGTTAGTACAGGCACTGAACTTTCAGAATCAGTTTAAATTTTTGCACTCCGGCGATGCGATTTTTGACAAACCTTTTTGCAAACTAATGTGCCTGTGTTGTAGCGAAAAGAGGCGTGATTGTAACCTCTTGCCGCGCTCGACAAAAAAGCATGCCACTCACAATTACACTGTGCTAGCATCAAAATTTTGTTGTCGAATGACTCCCAGCAAGCCAAGAATTAAATTATATTGCCTGCTTTGCCGTCCGACAGTGCCGAGTGGTGATAATTAACCGAAAATTACACCAGCTGTTCACTAGTGAGCTTTGGTTTGGAATCAGAGTCGTTTTATTCCATCAAAGTGTATTTCTGAAGGTCCGCCGCATGCCCAACATGTGCACCTGGCATTTTCAACCAGTTTCCAAGAGTTTAGCTTTTGCTTCTCTTGTAAAACCCAGACAAGGGGCGCTGCCGGTATCACTGCGCAGTTATCGAAAGTCACTCCCATGGCGTCATACCGTGCGGCTGCGTCACGAGATAAGCGTCGTACTCGAAACTATGCTACACCCGTACTGCAATTTAGTGATGAGGACTCGAGTTATAATTGTGAAGATGACAGCAAAGGAAATTCAAGCTCTGATGACAACGATGTTTTGAGTCAGCATGGGAGATCCGCAGCTGTTCACCGGCGAGTTTCCTTTATGACATTGAGCGGTCTCCTTCCTAGTGCGCACTTATCTGCCGATTTTTTTGCATGACCTGAGAGCTCTGCTCATTATCTACAGCGTGCATACTTCATTCAGTTATGATGTGCTGCCATCGGCAGCAAAAAAACTTCCGTTCACGCCAAGAAGGCTGCTCGTAGCACATCTCTGCCCTTCACTACGAATCAGCACAAGAAAGTTTACAATGGCGTGGGATTTATTTCTACTCCTCTTCTCTGCAGAGGTGATTAAGGCAATCTGAAATTTGCAAACAGATATGCTTGGATGCATGATCTTGTAGTTGCCCAGCTATGCTGAGAGCGATCGGCCCTGGAAGAGGTGCATGACTCTAGACGAACTGGCGAAATATGTTCATTCAACTTCTCATCGGACCATCCTCAGAAGATGCCAAAAAGACAGAACTGCAAAATGTGTTACGAGGACCACAAAGTTTAACAAAAACCAGGCGTTTTGTGGGAAAAGTGCGGAGTGCATCTATGCTTCACAATATCGAGGAACTGCTTCACCGCATGGCATGAGCGATGAACTGGTCTTAGTTTCTTTTGTATCCGAAGAATAGCGGTGTACTGAGCATTTATTTTTTCAGACACTATTCCTGGGTTATTTACCTTTGAAATGTATACTATTCTGAATTTTCTTTGATACTATTGTTTTTGTAGATATGTTTTTTTATTATTGTTTTTATCAGCTCACAGCAAAAATGGCGCTTTCTAGAATTTTTATGTTTTACCTTATACAATTTTTTGTTTGGCAACGTATGTTTTTGGAAAGAGCATTTCATTGTGCACAATATGCTATGTTGCAATGTGCGCTGGAATATTATTTGTAGTGGTAAATAATTTTTTTGCAAGACCTCAAGACCTATAAGAAATGACAATTTTCTCGTGGTAACGATAGAGTTAAGGGGACCTATGCCACACGAATGTTACGATTATTCTGCATGGAAAACGCCATCCAGAAGGCAAAATTTGTAGTTATATCCAATGTGCAGTGAATAAAATATTGTTATGTACGGGTTGTTTTTCTCATCGCTCTACTCCTAAGTCAAGTCATCATTATAACCAATATACAGTGAAACCCCGTTCATACGTTTTTCACTAGACCGGGGGAAAAAAACGTAACAGCCGGGAAAACGCAACAGTGAGGAAAGCTCCGAAAATGAATGAAAAAAGTGCAGCTTCCACCATAGACAATTTATTTCCACAGAGTGCGCTTAGGACTTTAAAAAGTCTGGAATGGTGGCTTGCCGTTTCTTTCGCTCACTAGAAATCACACGTTTCTCAATAGCCTGGAAGACCGCATTGCTGTCAGCGTCGCTGTGAAGTGCGACGTACCTGCGGAGGAGGTCCAGAGCCGCGACGGCTTCTCCAAAGCTAGGATTTGGCAACTCCCCGGCATCATGCGGCTCGTGCTCCTCGTCGTCACCGCGCCACGGCAATGGCAACGGACGAAGGAATATGCGCGGGAAATTTTGCCGTCTTTGGCGTAATCATACTAATGTGCTAACGATTGTTTAGTATTGCTGCGGAGCGCGCGCGTCCGAGCAGCCCGGTTACGCGCGGCGCGGCGTGGTTTCGCGAGAAATGTAAACAAGAGAGGAGAGCTGGCCCGATAGGTGGAGCAACGCCATGAGCAACGCCAACTTCCGGCTTCACAAAGAGTGACGTCAGGGCCTCTCCCGAGTTTCCTTCCTCCGTGAGTCGACCCGTCCAAAAACCATGCGGTGACCGTAATCACAGTGATGATAGTGAGAGCATTTTTCACGAATGGCCACTTAGTGGCGGCCTCTCGAACTGGCGTGCGGCTTTTTGCAGCCAGTTCTATAGCCAAGCCCGGCCAAGCCTCCTCAAAAGCCAAAATGGCGGTTGGCGCGCGTTGCCTGCTTTAGTCCAGGCGGGTTCGGGGTGCTAAGTTGCGACGAATCACGCGGGAACGTTTTCACAGCTACTACGTAACAACGGGGTTCCTTATACATTGGATCCTATGGAATCTATGCCGGGACCGGATGAAAACGATGTAGCAGCCGGGAAAACGCAGCAGTGAGGAACGTAACAGCGGGGTTCTACTGTATTGTTATATTGTTATATGTGAACTGCACTGTAGTTGTCTCATTGCTATCGTCATCAATGCTCCTCCTTTCAGGCAAAAGTGCACCATTTTTCTCAGGTCAAATATCCTTAGTACACAAAGTGCAGGCACTAAGCGTGGTCAGCTATGGTGCCCAAGAGAAGGACATCCTTTTGTATGTCGTCCTTTTTTATCTGCACATATTTTCATATTTATTATGCACTTGAACATGTCTTTGCAGACCATATTATGCACCATATTGATGTAATATTTCAAAATAACGAGTTAAGCGCAATGTTGGAAAGTTGGCTCATAAAAAAAAATTGACATAATAAAATTAGGAAAAAAAGCAAGAAAATTAAGTTTTGGCAAAAAATATGTGCAAGCAACACAACAAAGAGCCATACATCGATGACACACCAAGTGTTGTACCATGCTATGGAATAAGAACAAAAATTGTCAGCTTATAGTAATCAAGAAATTTTTAACTTGTGATCATGGCAACTAAAAGTCAAATGGCGGCACCACACTCCCTCATTCTGAATAGCTTCTTCAATTCTTTGCAGGGCAAAGAAAAAGTTCCAGGAGCACTAGTCTGTGCCCATTCCCTGCAAGGCTAGAAGATATATGGCTTTGTACCTACCGAGTACAACTGCCAGGGGCCGTGCGCTATTGTCCGTGCTAGAACTGAGACAGCTGAGCTGTGGTCGAAAGGTCAGGGGTAGGATGCCCCCATGTGCTGCCCGTGCAGCCATTTCCTCAAGCCACAGCTCACCTGGCGGGGACCCCTCGGCCCCCAGCAGCACTCGTGTGGCACCTTCAGAAACTCGTGGCACTGGCAGCTCCACTCGCTCAGGGCCAGCTTGTGTCTGCAAATCAAGTACATTCAATTTGCCTATAAGGACAGCGGGCAATCTTTACAACACGCATGCTTAACAGACAAGTTTACTTTCTCTCTCTTTTACTGGTAACAGCTCGCCATGCTGACAACAAAGTTCCTCTGTACACTAAAAAATATTTTTTTTTGCTCCACAGCTGTACATGTGCTGTGGAGAAACGTCCCAAGTTGACAAAGACGTATATGTACTGTACTGACTGCACATTTAAAAAAGAAGATATGTCTTTTACGAACAAAGCAGACCCTAGTGTGGCCCAGGAGGTGCTGTTACCTCTCCGAGCTACATTTCCCATTCCCACCAGAACAAATTCTACTTTTTTACTATAGTGGTAAGAAATATCTGTGCTTCATCCTATTTACTGCCATGCGTTTCATTGTTGTTATGCTAGCGTGTGCCATTTCTGTTTAAAGGGTTCACAAAAATTGATTTCATTATGTGCCCTGATGAAGACAAGTCCCCTTGTTGAAATGTTGGTTCCAGAGACATCCCATTATTTAATGACTTCAAGTTTCAATCTTCATGTGTAGCTCTGTCTTCTGTTTTGATTTTCATCTCAATTGTAATCCCACAAACTGCTAAAGCGAGGCACTGCTTAGTTCTCTCACAGGCATGCAATTATTCCATTCACAGGTGGACGCTCACGTATGTGATACCACCATGTATATGTTTCCTTTCTCAAGACAAGAGGAAACTGATTTTATCTCACCGAGTGCTCTGACAAACAACAACATATCTCATTAGTTCGGTTTTTACCCATTTACATCACAATGTCTCCAGTGACGACGACTTGAGCCCAATGACAGTGCGCACTAAATAGGTGACACACTGCACACAAATTGCACGGGAGGATCGGCACCACATGGAAAAGTCTTGCATTTCAATGGAGTGGCGGCAGTTTCGCTCAGCAGCAATCATTGTACAAATGCACATCAGGGAAAGCTGCATGAGTCAACCGCTGGGCTACTGTGTTCTTTGACAGTGTTTTGAAATGCTGCTCACCTTTGTATTATTACACGGTCGAGTGAGAGAGAAGAAATTTTTTCCCGCCTGTGAAATAAAGAAGAAAAAAGAGCTCATAGTGTGTATTGTACATAACATTTATTGTGGCACCGCATTTATTTCTGTGTTGCTGGCAGCCTAGCGCATGTCAAGAAATGCAAATTTTTAACTGGTGTTTATGTACTACCGTTCAGTGTGTGGTTATGCTGCGTTTCTGCCAGGTACGCATTAACGAGGTTTCACTGTAGTATGTGAATGAACAAACGCTGGACGCATAGAACCAACACTGACAGAACTCGCACAACAATGCAGCTTTACAATTAACGGGACTCTACCACTCAGAGTATGTCTGGATTGTGATGGGAATGAGAAGATTGTATGTGAAATTGACAAAAACGAGCTGGCTTGTATCCTATAAACAAGGAATTGTACTTTTAAGTTGGCTCTGAAAGCAGTGCAAGAATGACCTGTGGAATCACTCCATGGTGAAACAGTGCCACCAGGTCATGCACCATCACATAACCAAAAAGCACCGCAGGGAGTTATTTTGCATGGATCGTGCTTCTGCTAACTTTTCTTGGCGTGAGGGCACAATTGCTTTCTGTTTCCAGCAAGCTCATGTTGAAAAGTGGGACTGCCTTGCGTAAATGAACGAAGTCATGGTGAATGGAGTGGTGCACTTATGCATGGCCTCCGAGATTGCCATCGTGTCCAGTAATCAATGGGCTTCTTCGATTACGCAGTCCAGGACTGTCCGCAAACCATTTGCAGCTTTCGGTCTGATTAGCCCCGACAGAAGAGCACATCACCGTCACACGATACAGATGTCAGGGACTGTCCAAGGCCAACACAAGCATAGTGAAATCAGATCTTGCATAGTGGAATCGCAGCCCGAGTGCATAGAACATGCTCGAAAAGAGCAGTTTACGTCGCGCTCCTGCTCTTTGTGCCACTTAACCACTGTAATTAGACCCTCTCATCGCCTGCAAAATTTAAGCAGAATTCCCACACAAATGTAAGCAAAATCGCAATCATATCATGTCACTGTTCACGTAGAAAGCACACACTGATACCCTCAAAGCACGTGAGACCATCTACAAAATGCCCGATGCGGTTCTCAGACAGGGAGCATGTACAATTAATTGTTTTTTTAATTATGTGGTTTTACGTGCCAAAACCACTTTCCGATTATGAGGCACGCCGTAGTGGACGACTCCGGAAATTTCGACCACCTGGGGTTCTTTAACGTGCACCTAAATCTAAGTACACAGGTGTTTTCGCATTTCACCCCCATCGAAAGGTGGCCGCCGTGGCCGGGATTCGATCCCGCGACCTCGTGCTCAGCAGCCCAATACCATAGCCACTGAGCAACCACGGCGGGTTGGAGCATGTACAGCGTCTACTAATCATGCATGTCAAAAAGCAAGCGCTCGAACTTGGCAACACAAGGGATCAACATATGAGAACAGCAATCGGTGAAGCTCCAATTGTATACCAATCCAGCTCCCAGCGAGAAACAGCAACATATGCAATAGGATATGCTTCCTTGCACACCAGTTTCACTTACCTGAAAGGTGAAATTCATCCTGTTCACTACACATGTAGTAATGAGCAGGACAGATTTTGTGAAACGCATCAAGAAAAGCAAGCATGTGCACCTGATTGCTGTGTTTGTCTCTTAAAAAAAAACATGAAGACTAAAGCTGCAGAATTACACAGCCTATGAAAACCTCACATGATGACGCAAAAAGCACCAATTTAAGAGACGTAATAGCAGCTGGATGTAAGATATTTGCCGTCTGGAATGCGCAAAGTATGCAGAGGGAACATAGCATCTTTCATAATATGGCAGCAAATGCCATACAAATCTTTTTCTGACAGTCGTCATCTGCTAGCTGCTCGAGCTTGTCCAAGCAAAAATCTGCTGATCGGTCTGACAGTCCACGGGCAATCCCGAACTTTCTGTTTGTCAAGAAACCGAACGCGCTTCTGACACCTCTAGGAGTAGTGGGTGGGGCTACCCAGAGCTGTCCGAGCAAAATCAAATGCGGCACAGTAGTCCCAAGCAGTATGGGACTGTCAGGGACTGATAATCGAAGAGGTCCAGTGTTGTCATGTCCACACATAGTTTTAAGAAGAGACTACGCAGGTAGAAAATTTATGTTTTAAAAATTTCTACTCTATTTCCAGAGAAACCACTGCACATTTAGACACTTCAAATGGTACGCTTTCTATTATGCTACAATACAGAAGGTCATTGAAAAATGGTTGCCGGGCTTGGCTTGTCCTGCTGTTTGGGCTGCTGTTCAAGGAGGCGCCAATAACCTGGCCGACAAACATATGTGACCGGCAAAGCCAAAATATTGCTACTTCAGCTTGACTTGTGCAAGCAAAGTCCGATTTATTGAAGGATGTGCCTTAAGGTGTCTGAAATTTCAGTCATCCTTTTACCTTAAGCCTGTGGGGCCAGTTTCGATGCCGCAAAGCAGTCCAAATTAACGAGCATCTCCAAATTATCAGTGTCAAATTATCAGTCAGCGACTGTCAAGGCGGCATTGAAAAATCTATGATTGTGCAGTGTTCCTGCATTGATCCGACGTAAATACTGTCAGCCTGTTATGAAATGGCTACTAATACTATGACATAAAAAAAAAATTGTGTGGTAAGAAAATTCAAAAGAAACGAGGTTTCTTGGCAGGAGTTTGAAAACTGGAAATCCAGCACTTTTGTAAACTTGCAACGGCCCCTATTTTTGGAGCTATAAAGACTGCACAAATGCATGAAAGTATTTATTATATCAATGGAGAGTATATGAGCAAAACGAAAATAAAGTAAAAGTGGGAACCAACGCTTCGACAAGTGGACTTGTCTTTTTCAAGGCATATAGTATCGGATAGAATTGTTTGGCTAATAGTGTTTCCATATCTTGTTCTGTGCCATGATACAATTTGAAAGTATCTTTGCCCAGCCCTCCTGCAACTTTGCACTGTAATAGCACTATGCACTCTAATGACAACTTCAGACAATAACATCAATTTTGAAAATTTACACTATAACGGCTTTATTAAACGACTTTTCATGCTAGCATGAGATTTTACATCGAGATTTCTTCTTGTGGCCCTAACAAGGAAACCACAGTTTTTCACTTCCATTTACATTTTTTTCAATGTACTTGAATCAGTTAGTTGCATGAGGGACAGTGAGGATGTGAAAACGAAACAGTTTGCTTACCCTAAGCACAAGAAGGAACTCCCGCAGAAAAAGCAGCTGCTGGGAAGGGCTTTGTGCACTTCGCTGTGCCAGCAGGCGGTGAAACGCGTCCCTGGCACGAACCAACTGCTTCAACTGTGCAGACTGCCGTCCAATAGTGAATTGCATGTGACCCTCAGCGAGGCTCCAGCCACGGCCTTGATAAACCTGCAGCCAAAGAAAATCACTCAATGCTCTTGACTGTTTGGGCAGTGCTCAGAGATCAAACGTCATACCATGTCAAAAGTAATTACGCATATTAATTACTCAACACACACGGTCATTTACTGTTCCGTCAGTACAGAATCAGCCATAGTCAAGTTTAAAAAAGAAACTTGAAAATGACTTGCAGTTTACATAGTCCTGCAATTGGAGCACTGTGTAACAATAATGCACATGTCATGAAAAAAAATTCTGACTTTTTTTTTCAGCAACCTACACTTTTAAAAACTTAATTACAGCCAACGTCACAGTTTTTCGGTTTACCTAGTGGTCCCGAAAACATCCGAAAAAATGAATGCACGCCTCTAACTGCCCCCAAGGGCTGAAATCGCCACAGGAAAGTCCAAAGTAGCTCTAAGGCCTGCCAGTACATTTGTAAGACATATTGGTGCTCATGCTGTGACAGGAGATAGCGGGTGCATACTTGTATAATTAAAGAATAGATATGGTGTCCTGTGACAGTGGCCCCTTCTCTTGATATGTTACAACGCAATATTTGCAAGTGCGGCAGAAACAGGGTCATCAATTGCTTCCACACGCCATGGAAATAACGGCCATGTCCTCTGCTATAGAGGTCTCCCGGATAAGAAGCAATACGGGGTAGGATTCCTAATCCATAAGGACATGGCAGGCAACATTGAGGAATTCTACAGCATTAACGAGAGGGTAGCAGTAGTCGTAACCAAACTTAAGAGGTATAGATTAAAGGTAGTACAAGCCTACGCTCCAACATCCAGTCACAACGATGAAGAAATAGATCAGTTTTATGAAAATGTTGAATTAGCGATGAGAAAAGTGAAAACTCGCTGTACAGTAGTAATGGGTGACTTCAATGCAAAAGTGGGAAAAAATCAGGCGGGTGAACAGGCGATTGGCAACTACAGCGTCAACTTTAGTAACGCTAGAGGAGAGACGCTGGTAGAATTCGCAGAAAGGAATAAGCTTCGAATAATGAACACCTTTTTCAAGAAACGTAGCAACAGATAGTGGACCTGGAAAAGCCCTAATGGTGAAACAAGAAATGAAATTGATTTCATACATTTTGCCGATCCCAGCATAGTGCAGGATGTATATAGAAGTGTTAAAGGGAAGCTGAAACGGTTTTCAATTTCCATGAATTGCTGGGATTGGGAAGAACAGACCTAATAATTTACGGTTCCGTAATTTTTTTTCTTCGTTTTATTAATATAAGGGGCGGAAATCGCTTTCTAAATCACCCCCGCGGACACGCCCCCATCGCTTCCCGGAGCGCCGGGTGAGGTGGTTGCCAGAGGAGAGAACCGGCGACAGTGACGTCACTGGCGGGGACCGAGCTGCCGGACCGGCGTGCTGGCATGTCTCTTTCCGTCCTGCGCTTTACTGAACGACGCTATGAGAGATCTGCCGCCGCCGCCGCTCACGTTTGTTTTCTTTTGCAATTTTCGTAAACTGTTCTTTCCTTCTGTGCTGCGTGAGTGCCTACAGCCAAGGGCGCCCAACATGCCCTCATTCTGTGCAGCATTCGGCTGCGCGAACACAGGCAGGCGAGACGATGTGGTGTTTCACAGGTTCCCGAAGGACAAGAAGCTTGCAGCGCAGTGGGTCCGTGCGGTGAGGAGAGATAAGTTCGTGCCGATGAAATCAACTGTGTTGTGCTCTCCATCTTCCATCAATACGCAGCACATGCAGGTGCACCTAGTTTAATGAAAGCCTGATTAGGCCCACATTGATGCACTCGAGAAATGCGAACATTCGCAGCCATTAACGTCTGGTAACACAGTTTTAGCGTAGCCGGATAGCCTTACGACAAATGCGGAAACGCGTCGTTGCTAGCGTTGCTATACTCCGTTTCATACATCAGGTGCAACGCTGTGGAGGCTTGAGATACTTCTGGCAGTGGCTGCGTTCGCACTTAGAAAAAGTTCGGTGTTTCTTGACCCGATTTTTGAGAAAATTTTCCATATATAAGCTCAGTTCTGAATGAAAAAAGAAGTTACCCATAGAAACAATCCGTGTACTTATACAGCTGCTAACACGTTCTTTTAAATCAATTTTCTTTTCGGTATTTTTTAATTGCAGCCCGTCGCGGCAGCTTCACGTGCATGCTAGCGCGGGCAAACGCCGCTGGCACGCTGCGAAGCATAGACGGAAACGCGCGCAGTAATCAATTTTGGTGACCGGACTTCGTGCGTAGCTTCCACAGCGTTGCACCTGAGGTATGAAATGGAGTATAGGCTTGACTAGTGACATTCGACGTACGGTTGCAGTTATCGTGTTTACCACACGGCGGTGCTAAAACTGCCTAATATCTTTATGTCAACACTAGCATGGAGCACGCATACCGATTCTTGATCGAGCCACAATCGCAAAGTCGTCGAACCATAGTATGAATATTGCACATATAATACCTCTGGCCATTTCTGGATTTGTATGATAAGCAACTTCCATGACTGTACCCCGCAGCACTGCATGTGCGCGCTTTGAAACGCGGCACTTATGTTCGTGATTGTGTATCAACACTCAAAAAACCACGGGACTACTTTAGACAAGCAGCGGCAAGGTGCTTGACATCGCGGAATTGCACCCGTGTTTACAATCTAATGAGAAGTTAGTGCTTCGGCATTCTTCCTGCAGCAAGTTCCCCGTGACACTTTAGCGCATTTTTTCTCCCGGCATTGGAACCTGCAGCTACATAAAAAAAAAAAAATACATACGTACCAGCTAAGATTTCCAACGCGCGAGAAGGTGCACACATCGCTCTCGCTGTTGACACACTCAACATCGTCGTTGCCGCCGTTGCCGCCATCGTTTTCCGTATCGGCTGTCGGTTCGAATATGTACGGTGAAAATACAAGCTGTCCGAGACAGCAAGAACGCTCCATAATGCTTACAACTCAGCTATGAAGCCAGAACAGAACAGCGTGCTACGCTCTGAAACGGCGGCGCCGACCGGAGACTGCCGCGAAAGACGTCACAGCGGCCCCGACAATTCATGGGCAACAGCGGCGTTCGCGCGATGCCCTGAGGCGCTGGTGCGCATTTTCTTGGAAAAACAGCCGCTTGCGTTTGTTTCCGCCCTTTTTGAACCAGATATTCGTGTTCAGAGGACTCAAAACTGTAGAATGCTGCAGAGAACCCATTTTTTTTCGAAAAGTGTTTCAGCTTCCCTTTAAGTAGGGTAAAGTGCAATGATCACAGGTTAGTGAGGGCTAGGATTCACCTCAATTTGAAGAGAGAAAGAGTAAAATTGGTCAAGAACAGGTCAACTTAGAGGCAGTAAGGGTAAAGCAGACAAATTTAGGCTGGTACTTGCAAACAAATATGCAGCCTTACAACAGAGAGATGAAGATGACATAGAGGTAATGAATGAAACCCTAACTAGGCTGGCTTCAGAGGCAGACTCTGAAATGGGAGGCAAGGCACCCAGGCTACCAGTAGGCAAGCTATCCTGAGTAACAAAGGACCTAATAAATAAATAAAGAATGAAAGCGTCCAACTCAAGCGATAAGATAGAATTCGCCACTGATCAGCAAGAACTGATCACCATAGAACTGATCACCATGATAGATCACCATGATAGAACTGATCACCAAGGCGAAAATAAGGCATATTCAAAATTATAACATGAGAAAGATTGAGAAAGCCGTAAGAAATGGACTAGCATGAAATCAGTGAGAAGGAAACTTGGCATAGGACAAACCAAGATGTATGCACTGAAAGATAAGCAGGGTAATATAATCAGCAATCTCGAAGCCAGCGGAACAATCCTATACTGACCTGTACGGTACCCAGAGTAGCCGCGATACCTCCATTCGAAGCAGTAATGAGCAGGTTGCAGAGACTCCTATAACTAGCGCTGAGGTCAGAAGGGCCTTGCAAGACATGAAATGGGGAAACGTGGCAGGAGAAGATGGAATAACAGTCGATTTAATCAAACATTGAGAAGACAATGCTTGAAAAACTGGCGGCTCAATATACAATTTGTCTATCGACTTCAAGGGTCCCAGAAAACTGGAAGAATGAAAACATTATACTAATCTACTAAAAGGGAGACGTTAAAGAGTTGAAAAATTATAGGCCCATTAGCTTACTCGCTGTCTTACCCGCCGTGGTTGCTCAGTGGCTATGGTGTTGGGCTGCTGAGCACGAGGTCGCGGGATCAAATCCCGGCCACGGCGGCCACATTTCGATAGGGGTGAAATGCAAAAACACCTGTGTAGTTAGATTTATGTGCACGTTAAAGAACCCCAGGTGGTCGAAATTTCTGGAGTCCTCCACTACGGCATGCCTCATAATCAGAAAGTGGTTTTGGCATGTAAAACCCCATAATTTAATTTAATTACTCGCAGTCTTATATAAAATATTCACCAAGATAATTTGCAAGAGAATAAGGGCAACAGTCGACTTTAGTCAAGCAAGGACACAGGCTGGCTTCAGGAAGGGATACTCTACAATGGATAACATCCATGTCATTAATCACACAATCAAGAAATCCACAGAGTACAATCAGCCTCTCTATATGGCTTTCATAGATTACAAAAAGGCATTTGATTCAGTAGCGATACCAGCAGTCATAGAGGCATTACGTAGTCAAGGAGTACAGGCCGCTTATGTAAATATTTTGGAAAATATCTACAGAGATTCCACAGCTACCTTAATTCTACACAAGTAGGAAGATACCTATAGAGAAAGGGGTCAGACAGGGAGACACAATCTCTCCAATGCTATTCACTGCGTGCTTGGAAGAAATATTCAAGCTATTAAACTGGGAAGGCTTAGGAGTAAGGATCGACAGCAAATACCTCAGCAACCTTCGGTTTGCCAATGACATTGTTCTATTCAGCAACACTGCATACGAGTTACAACAAATTATTGAGGACCTTAACAGAGAGAGTGTAAGAGTAGGGTTGAAGATTAATACGCAAAAGACAAAGATAATGACGAATAACCGGGCAAAGGAACAAGAGTTCAGGATCGCCAGTCAGCCTCTAGAGTCTGCGAAGGAGTACGTTTACCTAGGTCAATTAATCACAGGGAACTGTGATCATGAGAAGGAAATTCATAGAAGAATAAAAATAGGTTGGATCGCATACGGCAGACATTGTCAGCTCCTGACTGGAAGCTTACCATAATCATTGAAAAGGTAGATGTACAATCAATGCATTTTACCAGTGCTGACATATGGGGCAGAGACTTGGACACTTACAAAGAAGCTTGAGAACAAGTTAAGGACCGCGCAAAGAGCGATGGAACGAATGTTGCTAGACATAACCTTAAGAGACAGAAAGAGAGTGGTTTAAATCAGAGAGCAAACGGCTATAGCCGATATTCTAATTGACATTAAGAGGAAAAAATGGAGCTTGGCAGGTCATGTAATGCGCAGGTTAGATAACTGGTGGACCATTAGGGTTAGAGAATGGGTGCGAAAAGAAGGAACGCGCAGTCAAGGACGGCAGAAGACTAGGTGGGGCGATGAAATTAGGAAATTCATGTGCACTAGTTGGAATCGGTTGGCGCAGAACAAGGGTAATTGAAGATCACAGGGAGAGGCCTTCGTACTGCAGTGGACATAAAATAGGCTGATGATAATATAAATACCCTGCATATGCTTGACTGCATGACAACGCTGTATTGCGGCGAAGCTGACTTTGAAGAACCGGCATTATGCAATGCCGGTACTTTCCGTGCTTCGAAGCCATCAGCAAGGATGACAAATGCAAAGTCAGTGCCATTGATGACAGCATCGAATTCTTTCAACAAAGAACATGGCACCAATCTGCAGGAAGCTTGGTAGCAAACATTAAAGCAGCTAGGCCTAACGTTGCTGCGGTGGCTACAGCTGCTAGCAGATCAGCATGTGAAAGTGCTGGTTCGATGCTGCAGGATAATCAAAATGGCGGCGGCGGCAGCTTTGATTGTTGCCATTCCAGACCTGTGGTCATAACAAATAGCCCAGTAGAGGGCAAAGGGTTTCAGTGTCCTAAATTTCAGACGTCTTTATACATCGGCTCTATAAGGTACGTGGCAGTGCTGCAAAGGGGTCTGAATTATCGGGAATGTCCGAAAAATCAGTGGTTGATTGCATTTTCTTGTGTAAGGACTGCACCCCTACATTTATCCTAAATAGCTCAGAAAAAAAATATTTCATGTATGGGCCGAACCCATTATTCAGCACACACACACTTCGACAGGCGCAGCGCAATTCCCGCATGTACACAGATGCACATGGGTCTCCTTTTCGGTTTTAAATGTAGTCATTGACGTTCTCACAAAATTTGATTTTTGGCTCTTCGTGGTTTGTCCCATTACCGTTTCCAGCCATGTCATCTTTCGTAGACAGTTGCATGCTGCGATGTGTGCACCCCATACATGAGGCTTTTCAAGCTTCGTATGTATGTCGTCCCTCCTGCACTGCCAAAAAAATATGCGAGTGTTGAAATGCAACATTGTATTCACGTTTAGTGTGAAAACCTCACGACTTTTTTATTGCGTAACCTTACATGCAGTGCAACGTTCGAGCCTACATTCGAGGATGGCTTCACCTTTGAACAGTGTGGTATCAGCACAGCACAGAGGTGTATCAGCCTCCTCTTCGGTTGTCTACACAGTAGTCGATTAAGCACCGATGAAATTCCTATCCAGGCACCTCATGGTTTGTCCTGTAGAGATGTACATATGCATCTGTGGCAACGTATGCAAGCCACATTGCACCCAGGTTCCATATTTCATGCATATTGTACATGTTTTTTCAGAAAGCTTTCGTTGCTCCTGCAGCACCTAAAATGTATGTGGGCACTATAGTTTCAAGTGAAAACTCCCGCAGTTTTAAAACGAAGCTTTCTTTGCCTCTTCCTTCGACTTTTGCACTGCTGCTGCTGCTGTTTCCTTGCACACCACGTCAAGGGTTGCTTGAGAGCATGTATATACATGGAATGAGCGTGGCAGAGAATGAAGTCGACAGGAGAAACTCGTTTGGACCTTTCCATCACTTCATATGTGTATAATGCCCTCTAGAGCTTCCTGGGTATCGCCACATTAGCCTCTTGACAGCTGTAATTATCCGTGACCCCCCTCAACAGCATTGCAGATGCTGCAGCACTTACTTTTCTATTAACATGCAAGTCCAGATGGGATGTGGATAGAAGAACTGTAGAGAGGTGGGGGAAGAGGAGGCAGAGAATGGGTAGAACCGACGCAGTCGCGAAACGAGTGAATAACAGCCTTGCCACTTTCCCAGTTACCATACAGGAGGAGAGGGAACAGATGACAAGAGAAGGCAAGGAACAGTGGTTGTGGGTAAACGGTAGGTATAGTATGGTACAGTTCTGCTATTTCTGAAAAATAAACACCGTGAAAATATGTCAAGTGGACAACTGCCACAGGGCGTGCAGACGCAAAGTCGCATTAAAACGTCGTAGGGTCTATGCAACACTACGGAAGTGGTAGCACGTCAAATCAATACTTGTGTGCCTGCTGTGGTAGCTTGACGACTATGGCATTGTTCGAGGTCACAGGTTCAATCCGAACCAAGGCAGCCGCATTTAAACAGGAGTGAAATACAAAAATGGTAGTGCATTGAGATTTAGGCACACATTAAAGAACACCAGGATGTCAAAATTAATCCGGAGTCCACCACTATGGCGGCCCCGATAATCTGATCATGGTTTTGGCATGTACAGCCCCATAATTCAATTAAAGTTTAAGACTTCTGCCACGATACGATGTGCCATGTGAGGCAATAATAACGCTCAACCCTCCCAGAGATTATGAACAATGGCACAAAACAACACCTCAAGCAAAGCAAACACATCTCCCTGTGTGTTCTGTGTATTACGCAGACAAATAGCCGTGGTACACGCAAGGTAATGTTTAACATGAACTCATCACTCTCACATTGGACTAAACACCGAAGAAATTACACATTCACCATCAACATCACCGCTAATTATCGTTATCAAAGCAAACAGCGTAGAAAGCTTTGCTTACATCGATTCCCACAGTGCATGGGATCCGCATATCTTTTCAATCGTGCAACTTAAGTGTGACGCAACATCTGAACCTGTGTCCGAGGATGACTTCATCCTATAATGCGCAATTGTAGTGAACCCCATTCCAGCTGCCCCAGCTCTGCGGTTACATGCCAGCAACGATGAATGGGGTAGCAAACGTAAAATAAAAGCGTCTTAAGGATGTCGCACATGATGGCAAACACGCCAGTGTTTCAAAGCAAATACAAATTTATTTGCTTCATTTACTTATTTCCTATAGGCTGCAAAGAAAATCTGGCCTAAATTTATGAAAAAAGTGTGGTCCTTACACAAAAATACACAACATATAAAATTGCAAATAAAAACACACAATCAAAGAAATATGACGAATGTGTTATGTGTGCTGAATCGGACACTTGTTATACAGGATAACGTTCATAGCCATGTATTACCCACTAGTGACATCTCATTATCAATGCAGTCAGTTCTATACACAAACCACCTGCAAATGACATCACACAAAGCAAAATCTTTGTATGGGTGAAGTAGGGAGAATTTGCTCAACTGAGGAGCTGAACTAGGATTTCCAGACAAAGGATCCTGCGTGGAAATGACATAAGTGGCCAGCCCTAACCTGCAGAGCCTGAGAATAGGCATGCAGTGCATGGCGTCGATGGGCTGCCTTTGCAAAGCGGTGCCCAGCTAGCACCAGGTGGAAGGCAAATTTGCGTGGGCAGGTGGGTGTTGCACGCAGGAAGCACAGAGCTGCCTGCTCCAGTAGCAGGGCACTGCGCAGGTCTGATCCCTCACTAGTAAGCCGGATCAGTTGTCCAGCTGCCACTGATGCCTGGCCCACCTGCCATAGGCACTCAGCACTCAGTAGTGCTGCTCGCGTCGCAAGCTGCGGCACTCTGGGAGGAGAGAGACCCATGATTAACAAACATCTCAGACACATCAAATAAGACACCAAGCACTTGCAATTTATGCATACCATAAATACACAAACCCCCCAAGGCATGACTTAAAAAGCAACAAGTTCTCAGACAGTCATGTAAATAGGTACAAAATATTGAAGCAAATGCACCTCCCAAGCTTGGCCTTTCCTTTAGTCTAAACTAAAATTTAATAAAACTGAACAAAAAGAAAGTGGAAAGGAAAAATGCAGCACGATTTAAACTGCTAGGCTGAAAAAACTGCACATGTGCACAGAAGCAACAGCAGGACTAGGGCACCTACTTGATTGCTGTCAAAGATATCAGTGTAGCCAACTTTTCCATAATATGTGTACTGTGTAATTTTAGTCAGAAGAGAAATGACTCGTCTTCGAACCAGTGTGTTTCAAATAAGGAAATAAGGGTGTTAGCACCACTTCTATTTGTGTCACAAAGAAAGAAATGAAGTACTATATTAATAAGAACGTGAGTTGTCATGCATGCAATATGAAAGGTCTGTTTGATACAGTTTCTGTACAACGTAGCCCAGTGTAAAGTAAGGCTACGTCCACATTTGGGAAGTGGGAAGCGGCAAGCGGGCGGAAAGGCCAAAGTGGGCGAAAAATATTTTCCGTGCATGTCCAACATGTTCGCATATGTTTCGCCACTGCAGTGAAAACCACTACCGCTTTCACCCACATCCATCTAGTCTGCGTACGTTTGTCGGCATGGTGGAGCTGTTCATTACACCATTTCATGCGGTATGTTCATTCATTGACCCATCAGTTATTACAAGCTATCATATTGTGCAACTGCAAGTGTCGTCTTTAACGTTCGTCTATCATGAAAGAGGAATAAGACATAGTTTTGATACTTTTAGCTAGCTGTTTCTCCTAAAAATGGACAATTAACAACAGATTTGAAATTTTAAGGCCAGATGTTTACATGCTAGTGCAGCTTCCGCTGAAGCAGAACGACTCTCCGCTTCGCTGTGGTGAAAAAATCGGTCCGAGACCAATTGAGTTTGCCACCTGGTTTTTTGCCTGTTTCACCACCTAGGTGGGCGAATTTTGTCAATTTCTTGCCGCTTCTGCCTGCTCCGAGACCGTAAATGTAGCCTAAACATCAGTTGTCTTGTGTTTGTGATGTCATTGTCTTATCTTCATGTCATGCTCAAATTCATGCTAGTAAAACGTTTTCACAAAAATAGTGGGGCTTTCTTTTTCAGTATGCAATTCACTTTCGCTTTGACATGCTGGCTGGAAATGCAGCATCCTATAAGAGCATGTTCAGTTTATTCAAGAATAGCAGCCCATGTGGTCTTGCTAATGAAGTACAGGACATGCTACTATGGCCACATTACAGACCGCCTTTTGGTATACAATCCTCCTTTCAAATGAATGAATGAATGAATGAATGAATGAATGAATGAATGAATGAATGAATGAATGAATGATCTACCATGGCCTTCTAAAATTGGTATAGAAGAGAGCACTCATTTGGTAATAGGCTTACAAATTAAATTATGGGGCACGCCGTAGTGGAGGACTCTGGAAACTTCGACCACCTGGGGTTCTTTAACGTGCGCCTAAATTTAAGTACACGGGTGTTTTCGCATTTCGCCCCCATCGAAATGCGGCCGCCGTGTTGGTAATAGGCTGTAGCTTTAAATTTCAGTACAGTGAGAATGCAGCTCTTGCATGGGTCGAAGGGCTTGCTCAGAATTTTATAGTTTAATGAAAAACATTTCGATGACAAAACCAAAAGGCTGAAGATAATGTTGCAACTTAGCAAAATTAACAAACCAATCTGTGGACTTCAGCCACTGCCTTGTGTGTCCAAGGTAGGGTGCTGTTCCACTCCGCTATGATTCAAGACAGTAAAGCTACCTTTAGAGGATGCTGGCATTCATGGGTGTGCAGAGGCTGCTTCCAGTCAGTGGCAGTGCTGTACTTGCCAGCTGAGCTTCATATGGTTGGTAAATAGCCAAACTAGCTACAGAAATTTTTGTACATCTTTCTTATGCAACATTTGTCTGACACAGGACTGAACTAATCTATCAAATGCTGTCAAATATCTGATTAAAAAAATGTCACACATTTTTTACATCTCCAAGAGCATTCAACAAGAATGTCAGTTGAACTAATAAAAAAAAAGTTTCACATTTAATCCCTGCCTGCCTAGTCATTAAGCACTCTTTATTGACAAATTGGTATTTATGAAAATGTTTATTATAAAGAAGCTCCAAAAAATTCGCACTTGAAAGACAGAATGACAATGGAAACATATAGCAGCCAGGAAAAAGATTTGAAAAATATTTTTTTACAATTTGTCTTACACAATTTGTCTTACAATAATGCACAAGATATTTCTTATCCAGCCTCAGAATATGAATGAAAGGCAAGAATATTGCTTTGTACACACACTTGAAGGCCACTGATGAAAGGGGTGCTGACAAGTTTAGCACTAACTAAACAGACCCACTTTTAACTCACTTGCAGGTGTTGAGGTAGAGGTCAATAGCAGAATCCATATAACGTACAGGGAAGGGCCTCTGAGCACTGACACCAGCCATGAACACAGCTAGAGCAGCCATTTCCTGCAGTTCAACAATATAAGCAGCGCACATTTAGGATTTCATGTGTGCAAACAATTGACCCTTTATATTGATGCAAGGCCTGCTTGCCAATCTACATTCTATAACCACGATAAAAGATAAGCAAAAAGGCCTATATCATAAATGGGCAGGTCAGTGTGCTTTTTGGCTTAAAGCAGTAAGACTGAACATGCAGCACAAATACACAACTATAACCACAAGAAAAGTTTTTGCACTCGCACTATTTTAATTTCGTTCATTGCACCAGCAGAACCGAAAATTTGCAGAAAGCACAAATCACTAAAGCACAATGAAAGCACAAATCACTAAAAATATTTGTTTATTGCTGTGCATACATGTGAATGCCACCTATGACTTTGTACTGGCTATCATAGCAGTGCAATATGCATACAAAGGCTGCGTCAATCGGTGACGCAAACATGAATGGCACTGTGATGCCATTGCCCACCCACCACCCAACACACGCACATGCGAGTGCACGCATGCATGCACGCACATACACACAAAAAAAAGAGTGGAAAAAATATAGGCTATTGTGTTGACGAATGGAAGCAGTATAGCATGCTGCTGTCTGCTGTGATATCTATAACTAGCAAAAATAAATAAATAAATGCATTTGTCCAACATTTCACAGTTCCTGTAGTACCATAGAATAAAGACGAAAGAAGAGACAAACAAATGCCAATGCTGCTTAGTTATTTTGTGCTGCCGAAACAATGATAATTCAACTTGCTCAACCTTCCATTTCAGCTACAATAGTGATGCACAGTTGTGCCAATGATGCAATACACAACATATTACATAAATAAATGCAAAATGTGTGGCTAGTAACATGGGCTGCCATTCTGAAGCATGGGAAGTCATGGATACCACTGAGAGACGAAACGCCATCTTAAACAATGAAAGTACAAATACTTCTAACAAAACGAGCATGCCCATGGCCAAGCATTTACAGTATTGGGGTTAGGTCAAAGTAGTTCAGAGGCCTCTACCCCACTGGAATCACTGTCAGAGGACAATTCAGGCTATTGTTTTTAATGACATCACACTACTTGGTAGCACTCTTGAAAAGTTATCTTCCTTAACTCCAAGCAAGTTCTCTATGTGAGAAAGTTTTAAGTCCCAATTTGGTTCATTTCGAGCAGGGCTGGGCAAAGATACTTTGCAATTGTATCATGATATAAGATACTCTGGCAACAAGTATTTGAGATACATATACAAGATAATAGCGTAATTATTGTATCTAATATGATACTCTCCAATTGTATCGTAAGATACTTTGATACATTTGCAAATTTCTTATTGTAGATCTATATAATGTAGCAGAAAACATGTATGCACAAAAATGTATGCTTGGAAATTTCTGAACTCTGACCAACCTTCTTTCATTTGAATGATGTCTGTTAGTATCTCAAAATTTTTGTCTTCCTTGCTTAAAGTATAATATGTTTCTTCCGAAACAATTTATTGGGGCTATTTTAGCTGCTTAACATGAAAGCTCTTTATACGCTGTACTGTCAGCGGTTCTTGGTTGTCATGTTTGTAACTGTTGGGAGCCAAGTCGCTGCCCTGCTTGCCGACCAGCTAGCGGGTCGCCATCTAACAACAAAGACGCCAATAAAAAAACTCCACAGCAGTATTTGCACCTCTGCACGATGGTGCAAATGCCGCTGTGGAGTTTTACCTTGTTCATAGACATATTACCGTTTACGCATGTAACGTAATTAAAAAAATTTGTTTTGGTGCTTGCAAGCAACAATAAAGCACACAAAAGAGCCACCTTATGCACAAGGTGGTTTTACGTGCCAAAACCACAATCTGATTATGAAGCACGCCATAGTGGGGGAGTCCGGAAATTTGAACCACCTGGGGTTCTTTAACAGGGACCAAAATTTAAGTACATGGGTGTTTTCGCATTTCGCCCCCATCAAAATGCGGCCACCGTGGCCAGGATGCGATCTCGCGACGTCACGCTTAGCAGCCCAACACCATAGCCACTAAGCAACCATGGTGGGTAACCGAGGGACTACGAAAACAAAAGGTCGGCTGCGCACAAACGCTTTCGTCAAGATGGCGCAAGTGCCACCATGTGACTCTGCTCCACCAATAGGGACATGCAGACATCATCGCCTGCTCTCGGTGGAGGGCTCTGGCAGAAAGATAAAAGAATGTCGCTGACTTTAGTTTTATTCAAGTGGCTTAGTGGCAGCAGTATCAGCTTGAGAAGCGGAGTTCAGCCAACGTTTACAGTTTCACACAGTGATGTTGTGATAGCAGTATCTTGCATCTTAAGATACAAGATAGATCCTCAAGACACACGAGACACTCAAGTGAATTTCAACTTTGGGTTAATGTTCTTGGGGTCCAGAGCTCAGGTTTACGAAATGCAGAAAGAGGAGATTGCTGGCGACTACATTGGAACTGGCATGAACTTCTGTGAGTCATAAATCAATAACACACACATTTTTTGTTAGTACCATTGTATATCTGTTAACCATGCTAACATTCAGTACAACTGTATATCATATAGAAAGTGTATTTGCAACATATTTTAGCTGTAACGCTTAAAAAAGTATGTGATAATGAACAAGTCGCAAGCAACAGTTTGCTGACCAACAACTTCATGTGAAATGTGGCCTTGGGTTGTGGCGTACGATTCTTGCGGTGTACGATTTGGACCCTAGATGGTACCTCAACTGTACACCATGAAGTGAATTGGAAACCATGTGAGGAGCCCCTATGTAGAGGGATGTGCAGAGAGCCTGCACTTGTACGCGTTATAATAAAATAGTGAGCTGGCATCTTTTTTCCTATGCAGAAATGGCACACCCGCCTCGAATGTTGGCTGCCTGAGTGCGCTCAAGAGAGCCTTCGCTCAAGCAAAGAGTGATGTGTCAGGTAATCTGCATACAGGTGCCTTCTTTTTTTTTTTTTTATTGCCATAAAGACTTGCCCTTAAGGCATAATTCTTGGTGCGTATATGTGTATTATATGTGTGCTGTAAGGCCTGTGTTGTGTATAAATTGAAGCAGTGTTCTTGTCCACCTCCATTTTTGGCAACGTTAACAAGCTAGGCCAACATAACATAGCTGAGCCAACCCAAAAGATTTGAGAAGATCGGGTAGCACCTACTGTAATCAACATGACCAGCACCTTGTTCATGACTGGCATGTACAAAGGTGAGTATAAAATTATCCACACCACTGTTCTCGAAAAAATTCTGTTCATCACACTGTCTCATCAGCACTTTCTATGTGAGATCATTGTCTCTCCAGTCTATTTTGTGCAAGTTTGGATTTGCTGCTCTGGTTCAGTTCTGACTACTACACAAAGCCCAATGTATTTTTATATGCCAAGTTTATACCTGAAAATACTAATTTAAGTGTGTAAAACTTAATGAAAAACCCATAGTATTGTTTTTCACATGCTGGAGTGAAGTTTCAGTTGTAGATAGCTCAGGAAACAAAATACTACTCCATTAATTACTGAACAAATTAATTTTTAACTCAAATAGGATTTCACTGCTTTAAAATGACACTAAAGGCAAATATTAAATCAAGCTAAAGTGACAGATTAGTGCTTGAGAATCTCTAAGGCGTCAATATTATCGCGAACAGAGCCTTAATAATCGAGAACTTGAGGTAAATGAAGGACATGATTAGACTCCCCCAGGACATTCAAAAAATTAAAATTAATTAAATTATGGGGTTTTACGTGCCAAAACCACTTTCTGATTATGAGGCACACCGTAGTGGAGGACTCCGGAAATTTCGACCACCTGGGGTTCTTTAACGTGCACCTAAATCTAAGCACCCCGGGTGTTTTCGCATTTCGCCCCCATTGAATTGTGGGCGCCGTGGCCGGGATTCGATCCCGCGACCTCGTGCTCAGCAGCCCAACAACCATAGCCACTGAGCAACCACGGCAGGTCCGGGACATTCAAGTACTTGCGCGATGACGAAAGCGCTCCTCAGTTAAATTTTGTCACTAGTACTTAACCACTCGTTGTACAAAACATCCTTGCATTGTATTATAAGACGAAATAAAATGCCACTTGTCCAGTTATGTGTTACTTTTAGAAAAAAGAACTCATCGAAATAACCCTGCAAACGATGCAATCGATCGGAAGGTTTCGTTTTCGCTCGACTCCGGGCAGCCCACGCTTTCGTGTTTCAGTAGTTATCGTGTGGTGGTGCGCTGGTTTTGCTGGCTCACGAAACTCGCCCGAACTGCAAGTAGTGAAAAATTCAACTTCCATGTGATGAAGCTGGATGCCCGAACGGTCTACGCCACTTGACCAAAGAGTAGCTGCAGCGGCGAATCTGCCACTCTGTCTTTGCTCGGTACTGCCATCCGTCGGGTGCAGTTTTACTCGCCGACGGCAGCAAAGGGTGGCGATGGTGTATGCAACGTCACCACTCCCCCGGTTCGGTGGCAGGAGATTTGAATTTCCAAACAGGCATTCGGACCCTTCAGATGCAATTTCCTCGTAAACTAAGCCTTTTCTTGGCACGAAACAAGCGTTGCGAGGTTTCTGGAATGGTATATAAACAGTCCATGTCGACTTCGTATTTACCTTTAGTGTCTCTTTATGGTAAGCTAAGCATTGATGTATGCTAGAGGGTTTTCTTTTACAAGAAGCCCACATCAAAGGTTTTCGCTTCTACTTCAGCAAAAATAATGTTCATGCTACAAAAAACCTCAAAGGTAGAGGCAGAAATTGCACAGAGCATGAGAATAACATCTACACTGTCATCGTTCATGTACCGCTCTACCTTTTGCGGACAACGAAAATTATGGCACTCTTAGTTCTCTTTTCCAGCACAAAGATGAGACAACGGAATGGGTTATTAGTGAGAATGGTCTGTCTTGCCTTGTCCTGTACTGTTGTTTTGCCCTTGTGCTGCAAAACAGCACTATGTGAAACCAACTAGCCCAACAGTACATTCTAGCAAATCACAATACCCATATCACAATCACTGATACAGCGAAGAATGTTACAGGTAAACCAAGATGCTATGAAAATAATACAAATATCCCACGAATATCTTGTATTATAAGTAGAGATAATTTATTCATGTATTACATACAAAGCAAATCTAAAATGCAAAAAGGGGAGGACTGAGAATATACCCTACTTCCAGACAGAATGTTCTATATAACAACACCCTTATTCAAAACTAGAAGTAGTCACCCTCTCCTGGCAGGCCAGAATATGCCAACAGAAATATTGCACCAAGCGAACTATGCTACAAGATTCTAATACGAGAAATCGAGCAACATTATGCAAGAAGTCTCTAATTATGTACACTGGAATATTGAATGTTTTAGTCCTTGAATCCATCATGTATACTGAGGCTTAACCTACATTCATAAAAAAAATTGGCATTGCCTGCATCTTATAAGCAACACTAAAGTCCTCCCCAGTTACCTGCCTTAGGCGTATCATACGTATTTGGAGGTGAACACCTCTCTGATAAAGAGTGATTGCTACCAATGTGCAAGTTTTTCCATCAATAAGCTAAGTGGGCCTGGGTAAAATGTGATTTAACCCTCCACATTAAGCATCACTGTTTAAAAAAATTCCAAGACGTCAGGTACGTTCAAGGAGCTGCTTCTGGTTTGCTTCTACAAAGGCTTTATCTTTACTTTATCTGCTCAAACGTTCGTATGGTGTAAAGTGCACCATACGAACGTTTGAGCAGATAAAGTAAAATTTGTGAAACTTACACAATGCTGTTTTGATGTAAAAAGAACACCGTGCCTAAAATGAAAAAAATCTTGGCCAGATGTTTAGGGGGCTTAATTGGTTAAGAGCAAACCACAAAGCAGTCTACTGTTGAAGTGAAAGCACGAGCATGGGACATCGGAAAATTTCCTGTTGGGGCAAGTTTCGAAGTGCCCAGCTTTACAAAAAATTATTTGCAATAGTATGTCATGCTGGGTCCTTTCTACACCCTGTGCCGTGTATGGAGATTGGTTCTACTGGCATCAATAGCTAGCATATCTACGAAGTGTGCACAGACTGCATGTGTGTTCCTTTAACAGTGGATCACACTGTACACAGTCAGGGTCACCACCTGGCCGGCTTTCCATCAGTGCTGCCAATTTTCCCCTCACAGTGCCAGTTACCAGTTTGATCCACACACTGGCATGCCATTTGCCTGTTTTTCCAGTTCTCCCAAAATCAGTATGTTATATGCTGCATTGCAAGCACTCATTCATTCTTAATTCCTTAAACTTTTCACTGTAGCAAAAGTGTTGTGCTGTTCAAAGTTGTGAGCCTGAATGGTCCATCCTTTCACTTTCCTTTCTTTTTCTTCTGAACATGCTTCTCTTTATTATATCTTAACAGCCGGTGACCACCTATTTGTGCTTACCATGTCAGCTGGAACGACCAGTTTGTGCCAAATGAGCACAAGACTTATAATTCTTCGTTTCCTGCCTACCCCCTCTCCCCAGACAACCCTGAACTACGACTTTACCCACTGTTCTTCTCAAACATTTAAACCAATACCAAATTTTATCTAACGCCTTCAATATATTTCAAGCATGTGAAGATTGCACTCAGCATATTGTCACTACATCTCGTTCTCATTTTGTTTGTATTCTTGTATACAATACTGCCTACAAAAAGCATGTCTCCCTTCCTTTCCGGGTGATGGTATTTTTTTCTTGGCAGCGGTGGCAATTCTATCCACTGCTTGTGATCATCCGATCCTGAAGATAACGTAGGCAGAGCGCCACTCGGACCACTAACCACGTGAAGAAAGAAAAAGAATTGAATAGAATTGCGACATTATCTGGGCCCAGTATGCTATGCTGAAAATTACAACCAAACACAAGAAACAGGCCACGTAATCAACAAGACAAAACACTAACCAAAGTTTAAGGTGCGACAACTGTAACGGCTTTGTGTAATAGCATCTACAGTTGGATCTTACCTGTGCTCCTGCCAAATGCAGCCAGGCACTGTCCCCACTGAAGTCTCTCTTTGCACTGTGATATGCCTGGTAGGCAAACTCGTACAACTGGAACAGAAAAGCCAGATCCCCAAGGCGACGCACCTGCAATTCTGGCGCATCTTGGCCATACCTGCAGTCCAGACAAGGCCAGCAGCAAACAAGCACTAAGCCAAAGCTTCCTTATGCTGTGAAATAAACAGACACAAGTGTTCCTCAGTTTCTCAAAAACAAAATAAAGGGAGAAAGGGAGATAACAGGAGGAGGCAGAAAAGCATTCTGAGAATATTTGGCACTTAATGCCACTCTTTTAAAAGAAATAGTTGCTTTTAAACATACAGTTAAACATGAAGTGTGGTGCAAGCTGAAATAAAAACAATGCCGGAACACGGAACAATTTTTGTCTGATGGACAGGGAGGTGGTTAGGCCTAAATACCACCACTTCATTTAAAGTTGCAAGCAAAGTTGTCGCTTGGTATGGAGTCAACATGGTAGCAACTATGTTCAAAGCCACCACGTTTGTGGCATAGTGTATGCAGATGATATCCAAAAAATTGAGAGGCACAACGTCTGCAGTCTTAAAATTTCAGTTGCCGTTAACATTGGTTCTAGTGGTAGGTGGCAGTGCAGCGGGGAAGTACGAATAATCGTGTAGGTACAAAAAACGAAGTGTCTGAAAAACCAGGCGGTAACTATATTCAAAATGTTTTGTTACCAACATACACATGTTTAGTCACTTATAAACGAAAATTTGTTTTGCTATAACTGATACTATGTCGGATACTATGTCGGCAGCTTTGGTTTCAGAAAAATAATCCCCTGAAATAAAGCATGACCAACCAAATTTTCTATTTACTTGGTATATACAATCATTCGTAATATCCATCTTCATTATACTGAAGTTTCATTGTATATTACATCTTAATTTTGTTACACATATGTGGTCACTTTGCCTTCTGAAAGTACATCGCATCTTATTTTTATGACTTCGGCAGAGAGAAGATAGCATAGTAAGGCCACACGAGAATGCAATAAATGTCCGCACTCATACATCTAACAAAGGATCCCATATCTCACACATACCATTCATGTGAGGTGACATTAGTTCTTACCCTTTTTTCACACCTTCCACTCAAAGGTAAAAAAAAAATCACAAAATGCAAATTTCTTTTGTGCTTCAGTAGGGCTTCAAGTTCACATGCACACAATATAAATAAATGCACGCTACCTTCAGGGTCAACTGTCTTGTTATTCATGGGAGCTTAAATATCTACCCTAGGCAGAGAAGGCAAGGGGCTTACACAACGGAGTTGACCGATGCATGCGGCCCCTGAGGATTTGTCTTACTTCCAGCAAATAACTTCTTCATGCTCATAAGTGATCTATGGATCCCTTTCTTGTTCGTCACCTTCAAAAAAATAAACAATACAAGGATTAACACTTTTCTAAAAGTTCATAAAAGTTCAAGTCAAAAGCGAAAGATACCTTCTGCACACACCCTGCCATGAAACAAAAAAAGAAAGTTATGTAAGCAAATGCACTATGGCTTAGTTGGACATTAGCTTTCTAAATTTAAGCAATGACATTTGAAAAGTGATATATGCAAGCCACAGGAGCCACATCCTGACGACACCATTGTTAGTGCCTCAATGAAAAGAGACAAGTGGCTAAAACAACAATAGTACTCTCTTTGAAAAAAATTAAATTATGGGGTTTTATGTGCCAAAGCCACTTTCTGATTATGAGGCACGGCGTAGTGGAGGACTCCGGAAATTTCGACCACCTGGGGTTCTTTAACGTGCACCTAAATCTAAGTACATGGGTGTTTTCGCGTTTCGCCCCCTTCGAAATGCGGCCGCCGTGGCCGGGATTCAATCCCGCGACCTCGTGCTCAGCAGCCCAACACCATAGCCACTGAGCAACCACGGCGGGTTTACTTTTTCTTTTTTTTGACAATCACGTCTTTTTCCACATAATATATGACATCTAAACAATTCATCACAGTAAACTACATAAAGGTGCTACTCAAAGCAATAATTAGCAACATAAATAGCACAGTATTTACCAGAAAATTTTATACTGTGGTTAATTATGCAGCATGTCTTGTAATCATACGTATTTACCCCAAACACTCACCAACAACTGAGATGTGAGTGCAAGAAATTATCATGAATTAATTCCACTGTGACAATAAAGCAACACTGGATACTGTTATGAGCAAAACTAATTGACCATAAAGAGTGCGTGCCAAATTGCTTCATTGCACCACCCAACGCCTCAGCACTGGTCTGGCCTGGCGTTGAGGTTCGCATCATCTGCATGTGCATCCCATATTACATGCCACCATGATGGTTCGTTCTGTCTGATGCTCTCTGCTAACATTTGGCGGTTTCTATGTGAGCCATCGCTGCTGACAAGTATGACTCAGTGGTACCTCACACTAGCGGCCGTGTTACGTCACCGCTTCTGCGCCAATACCTCCAGACGGAACTCTCGCTGAGCCACACTTGGAAGATGACAGCAGTTGGCATAGAACTGAGAAAGCAATTGGCTAAAGCAACGGTCATGCCAGCGAGCGATATGAGATAGGCATGCACACTACATGGGTCTTGACGCTATGTGAAAAGTGCCGAGGCAGGAGGCGGTGCAATGGTGCAATTCGGTGCAAGCTTGCAGGGGTCCGTTACTTTTTCTTACAACAGTATTTGTACCTAGGCCTTTTTTTTTTTCTTGAATTTACTTTAAGTATAAACATACACATCACACAGGTACAGAATAGTCATAATTATTTGTTAATTAAAAACCCAATTCACGATAACGACATTTTTACGAGTGCATCCATTTTCAGGTTTTATCACTGTGATAGACAACAGCGTAGAGGAGGTGAAGTGCTCATCGCAATAAAGAAAGAACTCACTGTCGCATCCATCATTATCGATTCTTTACTCGAATTTGCTTGGATTTCCTTGAAGGGTGCTGCATTTGGTGTGGTCATTGGTGTTTTTTACCATCCACCAGACATGTCTGGCATGTTTTCTGATGAGTATCATCAAGTGCTGGGTGAAGTGTGCTTGCTTTTTCCTAATTCGGTAATTATAATATTTGTAGATTTCAGTTTTCCAAATATTGATTGGTCGATGCTCTCCATATTGGCCACAGATGCAGCCACACACTCTTTTCTCAGCACTTGACTTTTCATTAACACAACTCACTAGACAACCAACAAGATCCACTGAAACTTCTGTTAATATACTAGACAGTCTTAATTGACAATCCTGATATACTTTCCAACATAACTCATGAAGAAGGCATCGCTGACCATAATGTTATCACTGGATGCATCAACTTTTGTGCCAAAAAGAAAAGCAGATGTTATAGTAAAGCCAATTCTCCTGCAGTTAACACTAAATTAACCATAGAGTTTCTCACTATAACACCTAGAGGGTAATCTAGCGCCACCGTCTATGGGAGTTTCTTAAGGGGGCACCGTGCCGTCATGGGAATGACGGTATATGTGTCTGCGAGGCTCGTGTTGGCTGGTGTTGTAAGAGGCTTCGTCTAAAACGTGGATATGGCTACAGAAATAACGCATTCTCAAAGTAAAATCTTCATAAAATGTTTCCATTCACGCATATTACATCTTTACTCACCCACGATGCATGACCAAGCAAAGAAAAGCAAGAACAGACGACCAACTGTTTCAAAGCGAGCGCGAACCTTGTCGTCTGTCCTCCAACTTTAGCGGCCCGCTGATACTTTTTACGTAACATGTAGTCGCACACACAATAACAAGTTCTCATAGTTAAACAAAACATGTTTTCGCGTAATAATAAAGCTAAAACAGCTTTTCACGTGCTGTTCTAGTAGAAAATGAATCACAGTGACAGACGGAACGGTACTGTTGTAATCGCACCGCTGGCACGAGTTGGGGTCTCGGTGCTGACGCCCGTTATTGCCAATGGGTCGCAAGCCCCAAGGGTAGCGTTGGCCTGGCGGCCTGGGGCACTGGAAGCATCCGAAGGTCCCGGCAAAGCATGAGAAGACTGGTAACAGAACAACTTGTTTATTCTAACATAGCAAAAGAGCGGCCGGTCAGTTCGACCGAAGTGGAGAGACGGGAGAGCACGTAACTCAACAGTACAAATCGGAGCCTCTCTCCTGGCGTCCGGGGGCAGCTGCTCTTATACCCTCGGCGTCGCGGTCCAAAAGAGAAGGTCACGGGATGAAGGTCACGGGATGAAGGTCACGGGACGGCGGAGCATGACCCCACGACGGCGCGAACTGTCGGGCCGAGAGACCTGCTGAACCGAGTGTAGTGACGCATCGCCAACCCTCACCCACACGACGGCGCGAACAGTTGAGCCGAGAGACGTCCAGGCTCCTCATTCGGGGAACTCCGCTCCCCGGCTGCCGCGCTTTGACAAGCGAGGGCACACACACACACACGCACACACGAAGACACGTGGCACTGAAACACGCCTGGACACGCTTGGCGGGTAGGCGTTGCGGCGGCATCGAACAGGCCAAAATGTCCGCCGTTTTGAACAAAGCCCCGGCGTCCGTTGCATCCGCGCCGGCATTACCGCGCGTTGTAGGCGAAACGTAACAGTACTTGCCAAGCGCGTCTTCAAGGGGTCCTGTCTCTACGAGAACGATGCCAATCCGAATCCACAATATATCGGCATTCCCATGCATACCACAGTGCAGCAGCGCCAGATTTCCCTCTAGGTAATGTAGTGAGAAACTCTATGAAATTAACAGCTTTTTCAGATCAATGTCTGCATGAGCTTCATTCGTGCTCCACTGAAGAAAACTGGGTCCTTTTCAAGGTCACCTTCAGTCATCTCATCGACAATTTAATTCCTATGTTATCCATTTCCTGCAAAAGCAGTTCTCCTTAACTTGGTTTACCAACAAGGTTCGATGGCTTAATTACAAAAAGAAGAGACTGTACAGGCAGGCCAAACTAATTGGTCTCGTGAGTGCACACATTAAATACAAAGCGTGTGAAAAGGCTTACAAGGCATTGCTTATATCTACTCGCCATAACTTTTTTCTCACGACTTACCATCCATGCTAAAAAATAATACTCGTCAGTTTTGGCATGTAGTGAGCCCTGGTATCTGTGCTGACATCAGTCTTACTGATTCTTGTGGCATTTCTATCCCTGATTCAGATTGCGCTCAGATTCTTAATGATACATTTGTAACAACTTTCGCTCATGAAAACGTTAACTCATTGTCTACATTAAGGGCATTAGTGGGAATCACTACGCAACGAGGTAGTCATCAGTGAGCCTAGTGTTTTATCTCTACTAACCAATCTTAAAAAGTCATCCAGTGCCGATCATCTAGGCTTCAATATAATAAAATTTTAATTGCATTGCATAGTATTCGTTCCATGTTAACCACTCTATTTTCCCAGTCACTATCAACTGGCTGCATTCCTAATGACCTGGCACATAGCTAAAATAATACCCATTTTCTAATCAGGTGACTGTGCTTCTCTGCTTAATTAGTGTCCCATCACCTTAACCAGCCCTATTTGTAAATTACTCAAACATATCATACACAGTCAAGTCATTAACTTCCTCGAAGACCATAACATTATTTTCAAGCATCAGTATGGTTTTTGCAAAAGTTACTCATATGATGCCCAACTTGCCAGATTTATTAACAACATACACATGCTGCTAGATGCTGGGCTTCAAGTTTAAACAATATTTTTAGACATTTCTAAGGCATTCGATCGCGTCCCACACCATAGGTTGTTACTTAAACTTTCTCAACTTAACATTCACTTGAATATAATTGCATGGATCACCGACTTTCTCTCATCTAGATTTCAGTTTACATCAGTTAACAATTCTGACTCATGTTACGCTGATGTTAGGTCTGGAGGTCCACAAGGTAGCATACTTGGACTTTTACTCTTTCTAATCTATCTTAATGATTTAACCAGTTGCATGACGTCAAAAAGCAGACTATTTGCAGATGATTGTGTAGTTTAGCGATGTGTAACAAGTAGCACTGATAGCCACTTACTACAAACTAACCTAGATGCGATATGTACATGGTGTCCTAACTGGTTAATGCTATTAAGTACTTCCAAAACTAAAATAATGTCTTTCACCAATAGGCCACGAATTCCAACCACCTACTTCCTTGATAACAACGCTGTAGAAATCGCCACAACTTACAAATACCTTGGTAATAATCTTCAGTCAAAATTACCATGGAATAATCATATTAACCTTACCCTTGCCTCCACTAACCGTACTCTCAGACTTATTAAACATGACTTCAAAGAAGCCCTAATGCATATAAAAAAACTAGTATACACCACAGTAATCCGTCCCAAACCAGAATGCGCGTCTGCCATTAGGGATCCCGAACAAACTTGTATCACTAGTAACATCGAAGCCTTGCAAAAGCATGCTGTGCTATTTATTTTTTCCGATTATTCCCGCTACACCAGCGTCATCTCATTAAAGAATAAAGCTGAGTTGGACAACTTATCATTTCACCATAAAATTTCCCGCCTATCCCTTTTCCATAAGCTTTATCATCATTCTTCACTTCATGATGATTTCTTTCAGCCACCACCAGTTATTTTTCCACGTCGTGACCACCCATATAAAGTCAAACGCATTAACTGCCAGTCAGCCCATTATGCATATTCATTTTTACCACACACACAACTGAATGGAACGCCTTACCATCAGAGATTGCCATGGAACACGTCTTAACTAAATTTCAAGATCTAATTCTCTCACAACTTGCCACGTAACCTTATTATTATTATTTTGGGACTTTACAGTGTCTCATTTTCTTCTTTTTTTTCTCTTACAATGTATGTTGCTGTTTGCTTTTCATTGCAGTTACCTTATATTCTTCTAATATGTACTTATGTTTCCTGTGCAATATTTGTGATTCATCTTGTATATTACCTAAGCTTCCACTCTATTATTTTGTGCTTTTTTTGTATTAGTACGATGTATAAGTATAATCTGTGACCAATGCCTGTCCCCCCACCCCCCCACCCCCATGTAATGCCCTCGTAATGAGGGCCTTTGGGGGTACCTTGAATAAATAAATCTTAAGACATAACAGACGATACGCAAAAGTCCATAAGCAGGCTTTCCCACAGAGATAATTTTCCCTAACCAAGATGGACGCATTCATGCTAGTGGTACTGTTAAAACTTAGACATGCATTTTAAGTCGAAAGCCTTATATGGCCCACAAAGCGAAAAATCCGGTGTCCGGCATTATCATCCAATGGTACCAAAACCCACATTATCAAGTGATGACTTCACGTTCCTGGCACTGGACCTGCTGCTGCGCGCACTAAGAAATCCCACGGTGAACAGCCACGGCAGCAGCAGCATGCCATGGCCCACACCCAAATAACTGACCTGGCCTACTCCCAAAATTGGATTAAGGTGGATTGAAGTGGATTAAGGTTGATTAAAGTGGATTAACATGCATTAAAGTGTATTGAGGTTCATTAAAGTAGATTAAGATAGAGTAATGAGAATTAAGGTGGATTGAAGTGGATTAAGGTTGGTACAAATTAAAACAAGGTGAATTAAGGTGGAGTCCTCATGCTTTCGCATTCAAATTACGTAAGGATATTTAAGCAACTGTCAACTTCTTGAAACCTTGAATGGTGTGGGGAATGGACAATGGCAGGAACGATGTCACTGACACACATGTTGGTACTTCAATTATGATTCTAGCCAGAGGTCCGCCATCTTGGTTGCGTCAAAGAAGGTGTTGGTAAAAGAAGTACTTGCAGGTTTTATATACTGTCTATTACCTAATAATTTTCATTAAATTCTGGAGTTTTACGTGCAAAAACCAAAATATGATTATGAGGCACACCATAGTGGAAGGCCCCAGATTATTTTTGACATCTGGGGTTCTTAAACGTATGCCTAAATCTATGTACAGTCGAACCCACTTACAACGATACCGGTTTTAACATTGTATCGGTTTTAACAATGAGAAGCTGCTGCACTGTCAACTTTTGTATGTTTTCCATGGTGAAATAACCCGCTTACTACAATGTCTCGATGCCGCATTATCGGTTATAACGAAGTCTGGCTGCTGGGTGTCCGAGCCGAGAGGTAGTGAAATGTGAAATCCTTGAAAAGAAAAAAAGAAAACGAGAAGTTCGAGCCGCTGTACGATGGGCCGCTGCTCCAACAGCCGCCGCACGCTCATTTTCCAGCCATCTCCGTGCGTCTCTCTCCCGTCGCCCTTCCACCCCTCCGAACACAAATGGGCTACGCCCAGAGCTCTACGCTGCTCCACCATCCGAAACACGAATTGACCGCGCTAACTGCGCTACTCGCAGATTGCTCGTGTGTTGCTCGCTGGCTCCTCATTCAGCGCAGTTCTGCAAACACCTTAATGGCCCGCGTTCGTCTTTGTTGGTTGCATCGAAATCGTTCCTGGCCACGCGGTTTCTCAGCCTCGTTTGACCAACGGTTGGTTTGACTCGCCGCCGAAATGGAAGATCGCTGATCCGCCTGCTGATCATCAGCAATGCACGACGTTGCCGGTGAAAAGAAAGCACCTGTCTAGATTTGGAAGCTAAGTGCTTCTGACCAATAAGGCGATTGGCACGATGATGATGAACATGCTTGTATCAAATAGCAACAGCGATGACGGCAGCGATGACGTGGTAGGGCAGGCTGCCTCAACATTGCCCTCACAGGAGGCCCGTTAGATGATTCAGTCCCTCCAGGGCTTTGTTTTCGAGAGGAACCTTCTGCTGCACTACGTGGAGCACCTCGGCAAGCTTGCAAGGCTGACGAACATAGGGTTTTCTCGTCTAAGCCAGTGGGAAGTACGTGGCGAGATGCTTGTGGTGATCTCACCTCAGCGTTTCTTCTGGATTTCTCAAGCTGACAGGCTGCCGCGGCAGGCTTCTCGCAATTTTTACAAGGACCCTTTTGGGGCCCCCAGAGCGATGCCTCGCCGGTGCTCGCATATCGCCTGCCACCCGTGGCCCCTCTTTGCAGTTGTTATAGCAGTGCCATTCTTTACCGCTGACAGCTGTGGCTTGTTAGACACAATCGGAGCACCCAGGAAGCAATTAAACGAGTAAACACAATCAGCAGTCGGATGGAGGAAGGTGCTGGGGAGGGGCACTGGCCTCCCCGCCATTATAGTTTTCTCACATCAGATCAGCCATCTCCCTATTTTGATTTTTTTCATGCAACGCAGTTATAACAATTATCGATTATAACAATGGAATTTTCGTGGCACTTGAATATTGCTATAAGTGGGTTCGACTGTACATGATCATTTTTTGTATTTTGCCATCATCAGAATGCAGCCGCCGCAGCTGGGATTGAACACGCAACGTCGAGCTCAGGAGTACAACACGATACTTACTAAGCTATCGTGGTGGGCCACATATGAATAACAGCAAGTACCATCACGCTTAGGGTACCACCCTTGCTGAGAAAAAAAAATCGAAGTGAAGTCTTGGTGGCAAAAAATGCATGATGCTTTAATAAGGAATTTAGGAAAGTTTAAGGAATAAGGAATGAAATCAGATGTGACAGTATCTGCTACGTATGAACAATTAACAGAGTGCAATGTGCCAAATTTAGGGAGAACTGGAAAACCGGTAAGCATGTGATGGTCAAACCAGAAGCTGACTCCATTAAGAAAAAGCAGCTGTATCAGGGGAAAGCCAGCCAAGTGGCAACCCTAATCATGCTTTGTCTTGCCCAACTGTGCATGCAAGACAAAAGTCGTCCTGAATAACTTCTCACTGGCACTGAAAACATAATAAAGTAAAACTCCACTACAGTAACTGTGGATGTAGTCAAGTTCCAAAGATAGTATACGAAACTATCAGTTCTGACGAATTTTCCAATTTTTATGACCAGGAGCCTGGGTTTAGCAAATAGCCAAACCCAAGAAACTTTCCATGGAGAGACAGACCCTCTTGGAACAATTGCATGGATTAAATTTGAGGTCTGCCTGTTAGGCTACTCATGTGGCCAACACATATGGTGTTGTTCAAGAGAACTTTCTGGCTAGCTGTCATCACTAGCTAAGCTAATGATAAGCACCACTGTATAAGCCTCCAACATGCATCCACAAACACGGCAGTTTCGTTGCTACCCCATGCAAATTGGCTGACGTAAAAGAACACATAAACCTGATGTGGTAATCATTCAAACCAAAAGCCAGAAGAGTTGGGGTTGCCCTGACCCAGGGTCTATGCAGTCTTCACGCTGGAACCACTGTGGTGGATGAACTGGGCAACATCACTAATGGTAATGCAGAGTTGTACTATCTACCTTGTCATTTGTTTTAAAGTGAAGCTTTCTTTGCCTCTTCCCTGGAGTTTGCCATTTGTTGTCGTTTCCTTGCCAGATACATTTGTGAATATATATAGACAACTTGGGCCACTAAGTACGTGCCCGAACAGACAACTGCAGCACTTGCTTTGTGCAACTGGGTATGTGCCATTTCGTGTGCACCCATACTTGGCCAGCCTTCCAAAACTGATGTGCCACTGCGACATGAAGGGTATGAAGCCTTATATGTATTTAACTATGGATGATACTTCTCTGTGCCCCCATAGACATCTGATCAACATTATTCCTTCAATAAGCATTATATCACCTTCGTCCTCATTATGCAGATAGCTACAGGCCACAAGGCTGTGCTCATGTCATCCGCTACTGCTGCTACCTCTCTAACTCATACAAGCTTCCTGTCACTTAGATTCCATCATTGCGTTGAATCTGTGCATTTCTTTTGTTTTCTTTCCATATTTGTCAAAGCTCTGTACCTGCATAAAGTTACAAATAATGTCTCATTCTATTTGTGCTTGAATATCAAATACATTCTCTTAATCACTGCATAGCAACATTACCATATGGCTTTGTGCCTTTCATAAAAACTGTTTCTCAAAAACTTTGTTGTTCTGCATGCTAGATGCAGCTACAGTGTTTAAAAGTAGGATGTGCAGTTACAGAGCTCATTTCAACACTGAAAGAAAAAACGGTAAGATCCAAGCAAGAAAAGCTGGTGAAAGTTCATCTAGAGCAGTGGTTCTCACTGGGGATGCACTGATCCAAGGGGGTCCACAAAGCCATTCTTGGGGGCTCACGAAACCCATGCCCGCAAGTTAGTTGCTGCGCGCGGCAAAGTCCGCAACCACGTCAGCCGGGGCGGCCACGGAGAGCGCCGAACGCCCGCGCTTAAGTTTGTTTGCATGCGTACGTGCAGGAGGGGGGGGGGGGGAGGAGTAGGGCAAGGCCTCTGCAAGCCTTGAGGCATTCTGGTTGGGGACTGCAGAATGTTTCCTCTTTTCCATGAGATGGCTGTAAAGCTTTTGTTGCAGTTTTGTACCACATATGCATGCGTGCATGCTTTTTCCAGGCTTGCATACTTGCAAAGCAAATACAGAAACAGGTTGAATGTGGCTGCAGATATGCAACTCTGCTTAAGCGTGACTGCACAACGTATTGACAAGATGTCCAAATTGTGACGTGGCACTTTTGTTTAATCATTCTTTGCCAGGTAGCAATAAAGGCACCTGTTTCATGCTGTATGTTATGTTAATTTATCCCCCCCCCTTACTGCAAGGGGTTTCCCATCACTTCCACCTTGTGTGGGTCCACAAGGGTTCCCCCACACATCCGTGGCTGAGAACCATCGATTTTCAGCAATGTATTCACTGAAAAAAAAAATTAAGAAAAATAAAAATAATAAATCTGATAGAGATAGAAATCAAGAAATGTATTTCGGGGAATCTAACAACCATGAAAGCTGAACCCTATAAATAATGCACGTCAAATTTTTCACCAATAAGCTGAATAACTGCACCAAAAAACAGCTTATTACAGCTCATGAAAGCTATGGACAATCACCTGGTCATTGAGGATCCGCATTTGTTCCTCTACATAAGGAACCAAGGCTTGGCTGCAAAATTCTTGTATAAAGACTCTGAGGCGAGCTCGATCACTCTGCGCTAGACAGCTGCCCAGTCGACTACCAGGCTTCCTCTGCCACCCCTTTTCTTCCGCTAGCTGTGCAAAAGAGGAAACACAGCATTTTAATATTCAGCAGACTCAAAGAGCTCAAAGAACCTGAACATTGATATCTGTGCAAACACAATTTTTGCATTAATGAAGTGATCTCACATCCTCATTTAAAAGGTACCTCACCAGGCTCCATCAAATATTCGGTTATATACTAGAAGTTCTAAAGCACCGTCAAGGGAGTGCTTTACTGTAATAATTTTAAAGTTTTAGTAGCAGCCAACATAAAAGCAATGGAAAAAACTGTGCGAAGAGAGCTAACCTCCCTGCAGCAGAGGCTCTTTCCCGTTGTCTCAACCAGCATCAATCAACATTACTCCTTCTTTTTGTTTATTTTTTCTCTCTTCTTGCTGAGTGATGCATTTGCAGAGGCAGTTTAGTGAACTCTGCATTTCTTGGGATTTTTAAGTTTGCACTGCTGCTCGTGCATTGCAGGTGCTATAGAAGCGGCAGGTATAAGATGCCATACTGCTGGCGGGGAGTGTAGCTCCTCTAAAAAGCATGCACAGACTTTGTTTCAATTTTCAGCATTTTTCTCAGCACACATACCAGGGGTCCTCCAATACTTTCATTCTGGTCATAGAACTCCTGTGTGATGCTATGAGAGCATTTCATACATCAGCCGCAGTGGACGCACTGCAGTGCTGACACAAGTAGAAGGGCATCAGAGCAGATGCTGAACAAACGGCACATGTGTTCTGTGGTTATGCCGACTTCTGCGCAAGGGTTGATGACCATTATCGGCTTGCGATTATTGTCAGCACAATCTGCAATTTGTTGCACCATTTCTGTACAGTGTTAAAAATTGAAACGTAAACAATTTTGAAACTACTACAATATATTGTTTCGTTTCCAGGTTCACTTGCATTGGCGGCTCAATTCAGACTTCAAAAGGTACACTTGGGACTGCTCCACGGTCAGAAACTGGCTACAGAGCAAATGCACACTGCACTTCCATGTCATTATGCATAAAAGGCGTGCATTGTTGTTGGTAGCTGCTCGCATTTCAGTTTTTGCATTGTACATCTCTCTCCATGCAGTGACAGCGGTGCTTCATGATAGAAACAATGCCCAACATTTGTTGTGTGCCTGCTGTGGAGATGGGATTGCATAAGGCTTACTCTATGAGTACCAGTAAAGAAAGGGCACGATGCTCCACCACTCCACAACACACAAAGGCACACTACGGCAGGGTTCGTGCACTCTCCAACACAGCGTAGAGAAGCCTCCGGAATCAGAACGTCAACAAACACGGGTTTATTAACCCAAGGTACAACACAGTGTGGCAGTCACTGTGCTTATAGGCAAAGGCTCATCGCAAGACCCGTCGAGCACGTGTGCCCGCTGCACTAGGGCTAACTGGGTGGTGATCCACCAAGCACAAGAACGAGAAGTCGTGGAAGCAAAGGTCTCATGTAGCCAACTCGTTACAAGCCTGTGAGCATCTACCTCGGCAATGAAGTGCTCAGCGGAAGAAAGTTCGGGGAGAGAGAGCTTCCGGAGGCCAGCACTCATACGACCAATCAGGGCCTGTCTCGGGGATGTGTACTCACATATTGACTTGACACTGGGAAGGAGGCACAAAGTTTGCACAGGAAATTGGCCCCGGCACGCTAGCCGTGTCTGCCATGTTGCCACTGGGGCAGCAGTTCCCGGAGATTGAGCTGAGAACCATGCATGAGCTGAGGAATGATGTACAGGAATGCACCTCAATTCCTACACTGGGTGCCTGTTAGGTTGCTAGTGCGCCAATAAAACAGAATCCTTGTTTTAAAATGTTTCTCTACCGGCACAGACCTACGAGACAAGTGGAAGAGATCCGTTCCATGGCAAGAGGATCTCGGCTTCACATTTGACTGGATGCACGTTCACATGTGTAAATAATATTTTGATTCGTTATTCATGCGGACATGTGCACAGTGAATGGAAATTTTGTGTCACTGCAATGTGAGCGATCTACGCTCAAAGCAGACATCATTACAAGAATTTTTGAAGGCCTGCCGGTTTGCTTACACTTGCTTACATGTATAAGTCTAAAGAACAGCCCCATCCAGTGACACGGTATTGTGCAATTACAATACATGCTTTAACGCAAAAGTGGAAAGCTGCCCGAATGCCAATTTAAATGGCACTTCTGATAGCCATTATATGCAACTGCACTTTTTTCCTTGACTTACGCAAGTTCCCTAACTTTTCTGACAGACACATTAGAAGTTAGCAGAGTATAGAATAGTGGTTCTCCAATTGCGATATCTAAACACAGCAACCCCCCCCCCCCCCCCCCTCTGAATTTCTTGAGGCGGTTGTAGGTGGTTCGGGAGGATCAGTCTGAAGACACACCTGTGATGAGCTTAGATGAAAGACCAACTGAGGAAAGGGAGAAAAAAATGAGAGGGAAAGACAGGGAGTTAAGCAAGCGCAAGGTCTGGCTGGCTACCCTGCAGTGGAGCAAGGGATACCGCAGTCATACGCTCACTTTCATTGAGCATTGAAACCCAGGTCCCTTGAAATGCAGATGCTAAATTGGCACCTGTGTGCAAGGTCACGGACATAATAAAAATAAATATTTCACATAAAATAAAGGAAAAGCACAATTTTTGAAGCGTCATGCAAGTGATAAGTTTAGAGCCCTCAGTGCTGATAATAGTGTGGACCAATATCCCAAAATTATTTCCTCTAAGAATTCAAAACTGTCATTTCTCTAGCATGCTCCCCAACTTTCTTTTTTTTTTTTTTACACTAATGAGGGCACTAAGAAAGGAGATGCCTGATTGATTGTCCGCTCACAGCCAGATGTCACAAGCAGGTTTTTCAGCCATTCCAATATGGAATGAATATGCATTTGTAATGTGAGAAGTTTGGCAAGTCAACTGCAATAACTCATTGCAAGATACATTCTTAAAACTGTTCCAGATCAGACATAAAACAAAAAACACAGTCAGCTGACACTGAAAAATAAAACTTCATTGTCTGCCAATTGGTTCATTATGAAAATGAAAAAAAAAAAAATTAGTTGTTTGGTTTGTTAGAAAACAAAACAAAAAAGATTTGCTACCTCTATTCTTTTTTTTCCTTTATTCCAGAAACTTTGTTCCTAACATGCAACAGCACTTTTCTAAGCAATGGTATACTGCAACTGACATAAAAAGGTTTTACTTCTGGTTGCTGCAAATATAACATCTTCCAGCTGTATTGGTCCTAGCTTAGCTATGGTTTCCAAGTGTACCATTGTGCACTGGAACGTAGTCAAGGGATCCTTGCAATATCCTGCGAAAGCATAAAGGAGTCCGTGAAGGTTAAAAGATTTACAACCACTAGTCTAGAGCAGTCAAACTACCGTAGTCTTTTAAACCCTTTGTTTCCAACTATACTACACCACTAATGGGACACTGAAGACAATTTCATACTTTGTTTAACTGTTTCCAGAGTCTCTACACCAAGTTCAATGGGTATTAGAATCATTTAAAGGCATATTTTACTATTTTTCTGAGAAATTGTTCTGGGAAAAAGAATGACATTTGTATCTCTTGCACATCCATTGGTGCATGGTGCTTCAGCTTGACTCAGCTACATGACATGAGGACTTGGCCAGCTAATGTTGCTAAAAATAGCCATAAACGAGAGGGTACTCTCGTGCAAATAAAGGGTTGCAATTTCACATTTGAGTCACTAAACACCAGATTCTGATACACACTTGGAAGATGGGTTGTCCATTATACGAATACTACTTCTGGTAAACAATGGAGGCCGACATCAAAGATTCCAGCATGTATAAATACAGGCTACTATGGATTTACTTCCGCACTGCAGTCCCCAGGTTACTAAAACATAGTTTTGAATTCACCTTCCCTTGCACCACTTGCATTACCACTTGCATCTGGCTTCATAAAGCAGACTCCCACTAACTGTTGTTATCCTTGATATACAAACTAAAACAAATATTCGACAAGTTCGAATAGTAAATTCTCGAATTGAATACAAATAAAATAAAAAACAACTATTTGGTTCATATCCAAAATTTCGAATATTCACATACTCCGACAGTACCAGTGCCGCATGATCTTCAAAGCAGCCTACTAAGAAATGGGTCACCTGTGGTTCCACAGTGGGAGGTGATGAGTCACCACTGCTTAATAAAGGGTGCTGCACCCCGCACTTCTCCCTTGGTGCCTCCTCAGATGGAATAACTTCTTCACCTTCAATAAACCAAAGAATGATGGCACAGCAAGATAAAGATACAGCCACCTGTCTTGTTAAATTGCTTGTTTACAGCATAAAACACGCAAAGCACACACACATGCATGCACGTGTGTATACACACACACACACAGCCATTAAATAGCAGTTCAGTAAACAAAAGACCTAAAAGATACCAGACAAACAAAAACTACCTGCCATTCAGAAACCTTCAGCTATATTTTTCAGCTAAGAAACAGGAACATTTGAAGTATTCAGCTGCATAATCTCAAGTTTATACTTTAGATACCCGACAAATAACACATTGGCTCTTTTTAGTCTAAATATGTGTGAGCAACCAAGAAGCAACCAAACAGAGTGCCAATTTTCATTCTTGATGAATGCTTGTGTCTGCAAAGTTACTTCAAAATTTCTAACAAAGAAAAAAAAACTCTTCACTTCGGAGAGCAAACAAAATGTACTGACGAAAAAAGCGTAGGTGCCCATTGCAGGTGATGGGCACCTACGCTTTTTTTCTTTTCACAAGCACTTAATTTCTTTTATTTACAATGAGTCGACAATGGTGCCAATGATATTATGATGTGTAGAGAGTGCTCATTTGCCAACATTCTTTCGAAAAAGTGTTTCAGGTTTATTATACATCAAACAAGGAATTTTAAAGCACACACACTGAAATATGCCTTTTCGCTGTTGTGCATAGCATCACAGTGCTTGCAATACCAGACTACAGCCCTTCACAAAGCATATACAAAGTGGCACATCGCATAGCATCTGGCTTTTCAATGTCATGCACAAAGTTCCATTGCTTCAATGCCAGGCTCTAATCCTTGTCTCTTCACTGTTGCAAATAGCACTTCTACATTTGCAATGCCAAGCTCCAGTCCTCCACGAAGCATGTGGGAGGGGTGCATTCCATTAAGCTGTGCCCCCCCCCCACACATATGTAAATTGTTCCTACTATTCCATCATATCAATACATCTGCCATGACACCGTGGTTAGAACAATCCAAGAAGTCATGAGCCCAGACCCTGCAGGGGCAAGTTTTTTTTTTTTATTATTATTCTCTCTCAAAACAATTTTTTTTTCTTTATTAGCCACAATATTGACTGAGAAGTGGCAGTACCATTGCAGCACTAGTGTGGAAAGGCAGCTAGCTGCACGCACAGCTACATACTATCAGCGTCAAAAGAAACACGAACAGCAGAGCACACAACTCAATGTATAGTGCGCACCCCGTCTAGTCATCACCATTGACAGGAACACACATCTGGTTCGATTGCACTGCGCAATGCTGCTCCCCCTATATACTGCGATATTTTCGTTTCTGATCTGGTTCTCTTTATTTGAGAGCGACAAAACATGGCAGCACAGTAATGATGACAGCGCAAACTGTACCACTCGCACCGTTTCTCGCTATTCATGTGACGCCGTTACCACATACGGTTTTGCCACAGTGGGCGATAATACTTGTTCTATACTATGTGATATTTTAGCTTCTGCTTTTTTTTATTTTTATTTTCTCGCTTTCAAATAAAAGAGAACCAGAACAGAAACGAAAAGGGAGCATCATTGGGCAGTACGGTCAAACTGGATATGCACACCTGTCAATGGCGATGACTGGACAGCGCGCACTATACCTTCAATTAGGCTCGCACAGTTCGCGTTTCATTTGATGCCAATAGTACACCAGTGAGAAAAAGCATATGGACCAGGGATTGTGAGATCAAGCTGAATTTTTCTACTGCATGTGACCGCAACTTGAAATGGAGAACTGCAGTCCAAACTTGGCACTGCAAACTGTCTAGTGCACTCGTCAATTTCAGTTAATGTATGCTAATTGCAAAGAAATTCAGTTTTTTCATAGTCCATATACTTTTGCTCACGGGTGTACACAGCGATACTTTGCTGTGAGCAGAAAGTAATAGCCGTCCGCAAAACCTGCCAATGGATAACAAAAGAAATTGTACGGTTGGAACAAAAGGCGAAGAAGACTAGAAAACAACATCGGAAGCACCCCTCTGAAAGTAATATGCGCAAACTTTCAGCGCTGCTCACTCGTTTAAGCCAAAGCATTAAAAACGCAAAGACCACTACCACAATGTCACTATGAAGCAATTTCTCCTTTCGTCCCCTGCAAAATTCTGGTGGCATTTTTCTTCAATATCAACAACCGTGCCCAGCCTCTGCATAATGGTGAAACAGCATCAGATAAATTACAAGTTGCAGAATCCTTCAACAACTTTTTCTGTTCCGTATTTACAGTTGAAAACGGTGAAAGTTCCATATTTTCAGCCCAGGACAGCACTCCCCCTATTAGTGATGTTATAATAATGAAAGAAGTTGTTCTAAAGCTTTTACTTAAGAGTGATACAAAAAAATCTTCTGGCGTCGATGACATACCCAACGAATTTCTTTCCCGGTATGCCGAATGGTGCTCTAAATTCTGATGTGTGATTTTTAATAAGTCATTATGTCTATCCGAGTTTAGCTATAATTGGAAATTTATAAAGATTGTTCCTGTGCCAAAAGGAGGAGACTCATCACTGGTTTATTCCTATCGAAGGGGAATTCACCAGCACCATCACCTATTCACCTGCACCATCTGAACCAGTTCACGAGGTGCTGCACCCTGCCATTCGTTTCAGCGGTGCAGCAATGACGCCCGCTGAACCACGACATTCGTTTCAAAAGGTGCAGGAAAGGTGCAAGGCTGATTCATGATTTTGCTGCACCCACTTGACTGTCAGTGCCCACTTGGTGAAGGCGTACAGGTGCAAAGGAACAGCACAGCAGACGATGCAGCACACAGGCACGAGCACTGTTAAAACCCCGCTTATGCACGTCTGATGTGTCTACGCAAGTGGTGGGGGGGGGGGGGGGGGTGTATTTACGCCCCAGAAGCCGATCATACCTGCAGCTCAGGACCTCTCACACTTATACTCGGTGCACATTAGTCTGACATAATATAACGCCTCCACCATGTATGCACCTTTGCATGTGTTTCAAGTGTCTCACTGAGCGTGCACTTCAGGAATTGAGCTGCACAATTTCTGAACTTCTCGTAAACTCTGAAATGGTTCACAGTGGTACAGGCGAATCGAACAGACCCTCTGTCTAGCCGCACTAAGCTGCTTAAAAATTACTACTGCAAAACTGAAGCGTCTAGAAATTCAGATTTTCCCTGAACCATTAGGGAATGGAAAGTACTACCTGCTGTGGCGGTTATCTGTGACACCATTGATTCATTCTTAATATTACTTAAAGGGCCCCTGAAACGGTTCGGACAAATTTTGTAGACACGTAGGGTACAGCTAAAGTTAATAATTCGCACCACAATTTGTGTGAAGCGTCTCATATTAAGAGAGCTATGGACGATTACAAGTTACGCTCCTCCATAGCCATGCATTTTCTCCTCAACTCGGTAGGCAAGTGATCGGGGCTAAGCTCCGCCTTCACTGGCTCTGCGTCATGATGGCATGTCGCGTCGTCTACTTCCGGTTCTCTAGGCGCAAGTGCGTAAAGCCTCTCCAACCTCTCCGGCAGCTGCTTGGCAGTCGACCCCAAGCTAGAGCTATCAAAGCAGCGTGCGTTGCAAGCATTCTGTTGCAGCGCCGAACATGTCTGGTATTCTGGTAACCACAGGCAAGCTGGGCGTTTCAGCGGATGGGTGGAGGCATAAACTCAAGCTGATAAAGCAACTTTAGCGCAGACGTACGAGAGCAGCCTGATCGGTCTCCCCGGTCCAGCCACCCGTTGGCGCAGAGCTTAACCAGCCAAAAAATAGCTAATATTTGCTCTAACCAAGTGTAAAACATTTTAAACATTTACAAAAACAATGTGTTAATGATTACACTCCTGCGAAAAATTTACACCTGCAGCAAAGAATACGCTTCGTTAGCGGTATTGTGTTTAGTTGAGCTCTGTGCCACCAGGCGGCTGCACCTTGCAGATCATTCAGTTAGCAAGCACAGTTAGCAATAGTAGTAGAAAGCAGAAAGCACAGTTAGTAGAAAGCACATTTAGCAATGGGGGATCAGAAAATTTGGATGTGGCAGTTCATAGTGTTTAAATTTTTTTTTTTATTGTTAAACTGGGTAGGACATTAGGCTGTAAAATAGCAAGAGCTTGGTGGTGCAACCCACCGCCCCGTTCCAAAGGGGACGCTCATAACACCCACCCACCCACCCACCCAAGTCTGCATTCCTTTACACCAAAGCTAAATAGCAAGTTCATGCATCTACTTCTATGCTAGTACAAATATTGTTTTGTTTCACTTTGCCGCAAAATTAGAAAAACTGCTGCTAATTTCAGCTATGTCACTCTGACCTTAACAGGGTCGCCAGGTTGTTTCAAAATTTTCAGAGAATGAAGTAACTTTTATCATAGTAACAGTTCTAACAAAAACCTCTCTTTGCATAGTTATGTGCACAGAAGCTTTGTGAAAAAGCTTTTTAAATTGTTTAAGAGCCAAATCGGTAATACATCAAGCTATAGCGAATGCCACACATAACTGTGAAAGGAAACTCATAACTGCAGGCAACTTACTGTTATGACACTCTGCGTAAGAGAACTGTGATGCCACATGTGTTGCTCATGTAATAAATACCTCTTATACATTATGCCTCAAAGATAGATAGATAGATAAACTTTATTAAAAGAATAATCAGAAAAACTGCTAATGGTCGGGGCCCTTAGTCCAGGGCTCCGCTGGCTCTTGCCATCTTCTCAGCTCTCTTAATCAGCTTGAGCTGGTCGTCGAGGGCCGAGCTGGACAGCAGTGCCTCCCATTGCTCCCTCGTTGTGTTCGTGTCTGGGTGTTCTATGTTGTGTAGTGTGCACTCCCACGTAATGTGGTATAGGGTTGGTGTGGCCCCACACCATGGGCATTCGTCCCTGTAGGCTGTGGGGTGTATCCGATGTAATATGTGTAGGTTCGTGTAAGTGCCTGTCTGGAGCCTACGCCAGGCAGCGGCTTCTTCTGTGGTTAGGTTTCGATGGGGTGGTGGATATCGCAAGCGACGTCCTCTGTGGTAGTTCACGATGGCTGAATACTCGAGGTCGACAGGGTCCAGGTCTTCTGCAGCCGGCGTGATGAGTGCTCGGTTATGTACGAATCCTCGAGCTGCTCTGTCGGCTTGCAGGTTGCCCGTGATGCCAGTGTGGCCCGGTATCCAGATGATGGTTTGGGTGGTGAAGTCCTCAGAGTCCTTGAGTATTCCGGCTAGGACTTGTGCAGCAGGTCTTCCAATTCTACCCTGTAGGAAGTTGCGACAGGCCTGCTGGGAATCCGTGAGGATCGTCAATGGTTGGTTTGCGTGTAGGCCCTCGCGGATGGCTAACGCGATGGCCAGCTCTTCGGCTTCCGTAATCGTGCAGGGGCGGGTCGATGCCGCGGAGGTAACGTGGCCTCGGTGGTCGCATGCCACTGCAACTGCGCCCTTGTTGTTCGTCCCATACATGGCGGCGTCCGTAAAACGGGCCGTTGTACTGAACCTGAACGCTTTCTCCATGTACTGGGCCCTTGCTCTCCTCCTGCCGGAGTGTAGGTTAGGGTCCATGTTGCGTGGTATCGGGGCAACGTGAAACCTGTCCTGGACGTGACGAGGTATCAAGCAGGTTTCTTGGGTTCGTGTTGTTATTGCTGGGAACCCCAAGGTTTGTAGGACCTGCCGGCCCGTGCGAGTCCGCGCAAGTCTCTGTTGTTGCGAGACGTAATGGGCCTCTGTCAGTTCGCTGAGGGTGTTGTGCAACCCTAGCGCCAATAATTTTTCAGTCGATGTACTCATCGGCAGGCGGAGAGCGGTCTTCAAAGCCATCCTCAAAAGTGTGTCGGCCTGCTTTGTCTCGGACTGTGTGAGGTGGTAGTAAGGCAGGCTGTACGTGATTCTGCTCACCACCAGGCTACTGACCAGTCGGAGGGTGTCCTTTTCCTTCATGCCTCTGTTTTTGGATGTTACGCGGGAGATCATGCGTGATACCGCCTTGACACTGGTTTTAAGGAGTGTAAGGGTGTGTGTGGCCCGCTGGTTGGACTGCAGCCACATGCCCAGCACCCTCAGCAATGGCTTCTCTGGTATGAGGCCCCCGTTGAGGCGTACCTCGAGTCTTCTTGTTGGGTCTGTGGGGACTGTGTGGTTACCCCGGCCTCGCCAGACTCGTAGGAGCTCAGATTTCTCGGGGGAGCATTGTAGACCCCGTTGGCCGACGTAATCTTGGATGAGATTTGCTGCAGTTTGCAGCCGTTCTTCTTTTTCAGCGAGGGACCCTGTTGTGGTCCAGAGCGTTATATCGTCTGCGTAGATTGCGTGCCGAAGACCTGCTACATCCTGCAGTTTGCTTGCGAGACCGATCATGGCGACGTTGAACAGCGTGGGAGAGATGACAGCACCTTGTGGTGTGCCCTTGTTGGGAGGGTGGTACACTGGAGTCTGGATCTCTCCCATCTTCAGCTCCGCCGTGCGGTGGCTCAGGAAGCTCTGAACATACTTGTACGTTCGCTCGCCGCAATTGGTGTCGGCCAGCCCTTCTAGGATTCCTTGGTGGCTGACGTTGTCGAAAGCCCCTTTGATGTCGATTGCTAGAATGACGTGTTCGCCGCTGCGGGAAACGTTACTGAGGACTTCTTCCTTGATTTGAAGTAGCACATCTTGTGTGGACAGGCCTGCGCGGAAACCGAACATGGTGTCCGGCAGGTGCTTGTTATCTTCCAAGTGTCTCTGTAGTCTCGTGTTTATAATTTTTTCGTACACCTTGCCGAGGCAGGACGTGAGCGATATGGGTCTGAGGTTTTCAATTGCCAATTTCTTGCCCGGTTTAGGGATCATGATTATTCGTGCGTGTTTCCACATTGCCGGTACAGTACCTTGTTCCCAGTGTTGGTTGAGAAAGGCCGTGAGCGTGGAGATAGACTTGTCGCTCAGGTTTCTGATCATCGAATTCGTGATTTGGTCCGTGCCCGCCGCTGTGTTACGGGTGGTGGCTGCGATGGCTGCTCTCAATTCGTTTTCGGTGATAGGTTCGTCCATTAGTGGGTTGGGTTGTCCTGTGTAGGGTGTTCTACATGGTTGTGTGGGAGTGGGATCTCCATAGCACTTGGTCTTGATGGCATCGATGAGGTCTTGTTGGCTCCCTGGGTAGGTGTGTAGTAACCGTTCCAGAGCCCTGTGTCCTTCTCCTTTGGTTTTGGTGGGGTCCAGGATGGCTTTGAGGATGTGCCACGTTTTGGCCGTGTCCAGCGTGCCACCGAAGGAGTCACAGAATCTATACCAGTTCGCTGAGGCGAGTTGCATGGCATATTCTTCTGCTTCCGCTGTTATTTGTGCTATGCGCGTCCTCAGTTTCCTGTTATATTTCTGTTTTTTCCAGCGGCGGGTAAGGCCCCTTTTGGCATCCCACAGGTGTAGCAAGTGGGGATCCACCTCTGGGGTCTCTTCCGTTCTGGCGATTTCCTTTGTGTGGCGTTGTTTATGTCGACGGAGATTGTCGCACCAGTCTTCCAGGTTCGTGATTGTGTCGGCATCCTGTTCTTGGGATTCCCTGATTTTTCGCCAGTCAGTGAGTTTAGCTGTGCCGATCTGCCTGCGTAGGCGTCCAGTCTGTAGTGTTATGTTTAGTATGTAGTGATCGCTGCCTAGGTTTTCGAGTGTGTTGAGCCATTCGGCTCGCGTGGTTTGAGTGATGAAGGCGAGGTCGGGAGTGGTGTCGCGTGTTACGCTGTTCCCTTCCCTCGTCGGTATGTTCGGGTCTGTGATGAGTGTGAGGTGGCATTGTTCAATTAGTGTTTGTAGCTGGAGACCCTTCCAATCCTGCCTCAGGTACCCCCATAGCGTGTTCTGAGCGTTAAAGTCGCCGATGATTACCAGGGGACTGTCTTTAGCGAGGCGGAGGGTGTCCCCAAAGAGTTTTCCGATGTTTGCCCGCCTTTGGCTTGGGGGGCAATAAATATTGAGGATGAAGGCGCTCTGTTTCTGATTGCCTTTGTATATTATTTCGAGAAGTACATGTAGTATGTCCACGTCGTCTATGGGTTTGTGTTGTATGGTTGTGATGTTTCTGTCTACTAGTGTGGCTACCTTCCACTTGTCGTCTTGACTTGTGTGGTATTCTTCGTAGCCATGTAGTGTTGGTCGGGTACCGGGCTCTTGTAGGGCTATGACCCCCGGTGGCTTTGAGGAATGGGCGATCAATTGTGTCAGCAGCCCTTTCTTCCTCCGGTACCCACGGCAGTTCCATTGCCAAATTTCTAAGTTTTCTTTGACTTGCCTGTATCGTCTAGGCATTGTTGGACGTTGTGGTCGGTGATGTTACGATTTGCTGCGGGGCTGCTACAGGTGTGGCCTTGTAAAGGTTCTGTCGTAGCGTCTTTCGTAGTTTTATGGAGTGAAGCTGGTTCCTAAGCTTGCTATCTACAGTGGATTCCATGTGTTTTATTGCTGCATCTGTGCGTTGTATTGCAGTCTGTGTTATTTGTTCCAACTGGGCGCGTGTAGCGTCCATGAAGGCTTGCATCTGGGTGCGGATGGCATCGACATGGGTTTGTAGGTCAATGATGTCCTTGTGCGGAGCCATCTCTTGTGGTATTTGTGTGAGCTGTATCACTTGTTGTTTGAGTTGTCTGTTTTCTTGTGTGAGTGTTTGTATCTGTGCGCGCATGGTGGCGAGTTCTTGTTCCAATTTAACAGATGGTGGCGTCTGCGGTTTCTTATACGAGGGGGAGGCTACTGCTGCCCAGCTTACCTCGTGTTCTTTGGTGGTAGTCCTCTTGAGTGAGGCTTCCTTGGTCTTTCGGTGGTGTTGCTGGGGCCCCTTGTCTTTGAGTGCCGCGGTGGCTGGTGCTGCCTGCTGTCCTTGTTTGGGCGCCGACCGAGATCGCCGTCTGGGCGACCGAAAGTGAGACCGGGGGCGAGAGCAGGAGCGGGACCTGGACCTTGGGTTGGAACCGGACCGGGATCCGTAGATGCTCGGAGACTCCGAGTAGTCGGAGTCTTCCCGCTCGGAGCTGAACCATCGCGGGCGAAGGTCAGCCGCCTTGGTCGACTGAGTGACCGGGCGAGGCTGTCGTTGGGTTTTGGGTGTAGTGGTGGAGGTAGACTTCCATCTGGGTGGAATGCGCTTGAGCTTGTTGTTGCACTCTGTTGCGGCCGTGAGATGGGCCCCTCCGCACAGGGCGCACTTCGGAACACAAGTGTGTCCGGCGTCTGGGTTAATGTGGTTGCAAACGTTGCACGCACGAACCGTTGGGTTGGGGCAGACGTCTGGTCGGTGTCCGGTGATTCTACAGATGGAGCAGAACTGTCTTGTCGGCTGGTAGTCTCGGCAAGGCATCTCCCCTCCGTAGTAATACACAAATCTAGGCACCTGGGGTCCCTCGAAGTGGAGTAGGGCTGTCTGGGATTGTCCCAACATACGGGCCCGCACGATGCGGACTCCATGTGTGCGGACCCGAAGATTCGCCATAAGCTCTTCTTCGCCGGTGCCTGCGTCGATGCCGTGTACGACACCTTTAAGCAAGCCCTCGGGTGCTGATAGATACACCTTCACAGGGTGTGATCGTCCGTGAAAGGTGAGGCTCATAATTTTCATGAGGGTGGCCGCCGTGGCCTCGTGAGGGGTGCTCACGATGATGATGTTCGAGCCATGTCGCAGGCGGACGATGAAATCATCCCCCTTGCAGGTCGGCGCACCTCCGGTGGCTTGGACGATCGCCTTGGCCACCTGGTGGGTCTGTAGTTTTCGAACTATGAGGCCCGGGGTCGGGCGGATAATGATTTTCATGTCAGTGCGCGGGAGTGGAGGCGCGCGTCGGCGAGGCCTGCTCCTTGCAGCCGCGTCTTCAGAAATAGGTGTTCCGGCTCCGCGCTCTTCGCAGGTAGCTTGCGACGTGGCTTTTGCGGCGGCGGCTGGCGCCTGGGTTAGAGCTAGCCCTAACGGTGTGGCTTTCGATGGCGGGGTTTGCCCGACTGGGTCTTGCTCACCAGTGGATTGTTGTTTTTGAAGACGGCGTTTCCGATGAAGGGAAACGACCGTTTGCCACTGAGATTCTTGATTGTGGAGCTGCTCCGAGAGGACGGGAGACGGCCCAGGCAAGGCCTCGTCAGGCAGGGGTCTCGGGTGACTCTCGGATAAGACTTCCATGGTTTCGGTGTCGGTGGGTTGGTGGGCAATGGTGCCTGGGTTTTCCGCGATCGTAGCGTTCCGGGCTGGGTCGCCCCCACAGCTCACCGTAGAAACGGTGGCTGCTTGCGGGTCTCCGAGCTCCCGCGCGCCAGCGTTCGGTGTTAGGGCTAACCCTACCGTCGGCGTGGCTGAACGAATAGGGCTCTCGTTGGTCTTAAAACTGCGGCTCACCGATGTTCGGTTCCGTAGAATCCCCTTGATGTTTAGAAATATATTCCGCTGATCCCAGTGGTACCAGCAGACTTTGTACGGTTGGAAAATTTGAAATCACGGAGCCGATGCAAAGCACGTCTGCACGCTTCGAGCTTCTTGTTCTTCCCCTCAAACAAACAGCATGGTACAAGTGATTAAATATATGAAGGCAGCCTTACTTGAATGATGACATCTATGCATCTTGACTGCGTACTATTACTATGGCACTTTTTGGTGCATAGGACCAAAGTGCACAGGTGCCACAAATGATATGACAAAATACACTCTCCGTAGCAGCACCATAATCACATTTTCTAGTTTTGTAGAATACCTCAGGCACTAAAGCTAGCCATTAAAACCCTAGATGAGTGCCATTCAAATATAATGTAGAGTTCTAAGATTGGGTGTATTACATCGTAGGTAGTACTTCAACACTGCCTGATCGGAGTTATGTGGGATGTCAAAAAACGCACAACTTTTAACTAATTAAGATGAGTAGATACTGAAGCCCTTCATTCGTGGCCCACAGCAACCAACTTATCATGACGCACATGAAATGATGAGCGGTTATCAAATTGTCTGTGGCCAACAGAGGGTGCAATTATGCAGGGCCCATTTGACGAGAGGCATAACTGATCTTATTATAGTGCAACAAGAGCATGAAGCTTGGTGCTTCTGTTTATCGTCAAAAAAGGCAGACAAGCTATCATAATTTCACTAATGCCACGGTACAACAGTGTTTACAAAATATGCACATCACACATGCACATCCGCCTGAGTCCACCACGCTTCGACTACGCTTAATCTCACCACAAATATGATAAGCCTTACGAAAAGCCTAGAACCACAAATGCCAGTGAGATATCTGTATAATGACTAGCACCATTAAGAAGAGAAACAGAAGTTAAATTGCTCTGCAATAAAGTGTGGCTGCTTAAACATTTCAGACAAGCTGGCATGAACAATGCTAGATACAGGACGTATAGGTAGGTACTATTTCTAAAAAGCTGTGAAGCACTTTGCCCTTTGTTCTGCAAATGTCTTGAGAAAAAATATGTGGATTTCACGCACTATGGGAATCTATGTAAGCGAAGCTTTCTGCGCTGTTTGCATTGATTGACGATAATTAGAGGTGATGTTGACAGTGCATGTTTAATTTTTTCAACTTTTAGCCCAACACGAGAGTGGTGAGTTGATGTTAAATGTTACATGTGCACCACTGCTGTTTGTCTGCTTAGTACACAGAACACACAGGGGTAGGTGTTTGCTTGAAGCGTTGTTATGCACCATGCTTCATAACCTATGAGAGGGTTGAGCATATGAAATTGCTCCACATGGCACATCGCATCGTGGCAGAAGTATTATAATTGAACTATGGGGCTGTACGTGCCAAAACCACAATCGGATTATGAAGCACGCCATAGCGGCGGACTCCAGATTAATTCTGACACCGTGGTGTTCTCTAACGTGTTCCTAAATCTAAGTGCACAAGTGTTTTTTATTTCGCCCCCATCGAAATGCGGCTGCACCGGTCAGGATCAAACCCGCGAACTCAAGCAATGCCATAACCGCAAAGCTACCGTGGCAGGCACAGAAGTGTTGATTTGACGTGCGACCGCTTCCACAGTGTCGCCTAGACCCTACGGTGCGTTTTAATGCGGCTCTGCTTCTGCACACCCTGCGTAGTTGTCCACTTGACAAATTTGCATGGTGTCTATTTTTCAGAAATAGCAGAAACGTGCCATACCTTGAACTTAACTTTATACCGCTTGCCCGCAACTGCAGTCGTGTCTACAGTAGTAGCGTTTTCTTGCCTTCTCACATCACCTTTTCCCAATCTCCCCCCCCCCCCCCACTCTATGGGAACTGCAAGCAAAGAGTGGCAAGGCTGTTACTCGCTCATTTCACGACTGCGTCGGTCCTACCCACAGGGGTAGGACTTCCCATATTCATTTTGGAGTAATTTTTGGAGCAAGTAAAATTGCTTTTTGGGTAACTTTGGAGCAGAAAAAATTGCATTTTGGAGCAGCTTGAAGCAGATTAAATTTCATTTCAGAGCAGTTTGGAGCAGACAAGATTTCATTTTGAAGAAGTTTGGAGCAGGCCAATCTGAATTTTGGTGGAATAATGGAATATGGCAGCGCACTTCAATGCCACAATGAAACAGAATAAACCAACAAGAGCGCTAAACAGCAACTTTCTTAAGCAACGTTTTAAGCTAAATTTTGAAGCGGATTACTCTACTACTGAAACCATCTAGTGCATGCAAATTTGGTAATGGTGCCTGTAGATATTTAATTAGTGATAGAAATCACAAAAACATGCATTCTGCAATAGTGAGTCCAAAATTTCGAAGAGTAGCCCAAGACATTTTTTATAAATACATTTTTCTTCAATGTCTCGACAGTGTGGGTGAAGTGCCTGGAAAAGTGCTTCATTAATAGACCCTACTGAGAAACAATAGTTATGAACTACTGTGGTTTATTACTGCGATAGGCATATTTATGCTGGCGTGACCGGCATTGCCGTGATCTTCCTTATTAAATTTAAGGGTAATAACACTGCCACCGTGCGCCGTAAGCGGCGTGTGCGAGTGAAAGCGTGTGAGGATGAGGCGACGATGGTGGCTCAATCTAGCGTGCACAAGGGAAGAAAGTGGGGAGAAAGCATGCCGTCTTCCGTCGCGCCGAAGGCACCGGGGCAGGACAGAGGGTGTTCTACTCTGGCAACTGCTGCATATGGTGCGGCCACACGGGCCCTATCTTGAAAGTGATCTGCGATGGGGACAGAGTGCCTGCAACAAGTGCTGATAGATTTTTGTCTGCTGTGCTTGCTTATTTGAAATTATGTTCAAATTTTCAGAATAATTCCACTATCATCAGGGGTGCGACTCCTGTGCGAATTGCACCATTCTGATACAAACACAAGTTCACCGAAATTGCGCCACACTGCACCAGAACGGCTGTGGCATGTGTGGTTGGCAGCGAACAGCGAGTGTATTCATTTCCCGAAAAAGAGTGCAGCCATTTACATTCCGCACACCGCACGACGACGGCGCCTCCTGCACACTGCCACGTAATTTTCAGGCTTAAAACACTGGACTTTTCAGCGCTTCCGGCAGATGGCCGGCGCGCGCGGGCAGTGCCGGCTGTTAGCCCTTCGCCCTTAGCGCTTCGTGATAGGTCAAAATGGCTCCGGCCTCGCCCATACGGGCATAAAAACAGATTGGAATAGTTTTAAATTATATATGCCCTGGGCACAGAGACGCCTGCCCGCTAACCTCCTGCAGCGCACGCCTCCCTGATATCTAGTTAGTTCACAGCACCCTCAGCATACTTTTCATTGTTTTGCACCTCATCTAGGGAGCACCGCGCCACTCGGCCCGCTCAACCAAATTCTAATATACCCTAAATACAGCCGTCCTGGCCGTTTCGACAGCATTGACAACAGTAGGGAGTGGCCATGCGCGCCCTGCCCACCTGCCGTAAGTGCCGAAAAGTCCAGTGTTATAAGCGCAAAAATTAAGAGGAAGTGTGCTGGAGGAGTCGTCGTGCGGTGTGCAGAATGTGAATGGCTGCACTCTTTTTTCGGAGAATGAACACACTTGCTATTTGCGGCTAAGCACACATGCTGGAGCTGTTCTGGCGCAGCATGGCACAATTTTGGTCAATATTCTGTGTTTGGCACAGTTTGGCATAAGAATTTGAGTTTGTATCAAAATGGCGTAATTGGCACAGAAGTCCCACCTCTGTACCCATTCTGTGCCTCCTCTCCCGTCCCCCTCTCTGCCATTCTATCTAGTTTCCTTCTGGACTTGCATGTTATTAGAAAGGTAAGTGGTAAGTGGCAACACCCAAGGAGCTCCGGAGGGCACTGTGCACATTCGACCCAATGCAAAGGTCCAAACAAGTTTCTAAAGTCACCTTTACTCTCTGCTGCACTCCTGACAGGTATACACAGGCTCTGAACCACCCCCAGATGTGGTGTGCCATAAACAGTGGCTACAGCAGCAGCAGCAGTGGGAAAGTCAAAGGAAGAGACAAAGAAAGCTTCACTTTAAAATATAAAATTAAAATTTCCTATACACTAAAAGGAGTGGAAAATCGTGATCCACCCAACACTAACACGAAGCTACATGGGTTCCTTCTCAGAAACAAAGTTTCGTAGTTAAAGAAAAAATGTTCCTGGTCCAGGGACAAATCAAAGTTCTTCCACCATACAAGCATTTACAAGACTGATTTGCCACAACCAAAGGAGTTTAGAAAGCATGAAAGTACGAAGCATTGTCAGTTGGTTTGCATTCAACATAGCAAAGAGCACAGGTAATGGAAAAAGGGAGACAAACTTGGCACAGCGTAATTGTTTTAGTCATATAAAAAACAAGATGCTAAAACTAAGACCACAAAACTAAATAAAACAAGACGCTTTCGTGAACTGCAGTCGCTGGCCGCAAATCATGTTCAACTACCCGGCAGTGATTAAAATTACAGAAAATGTCATGTTTCATTTTGGTATGGTCATGCACCCTCTCTGTGTATTTGTTCGCTGGTGTCGCTGGATCTAGGGCCAGAGCCATCGCTGACCCTGTAGACCTCCATCGTGCCGATCTTGCAAACAACATGCTCAGGCAGCGTGTAACCGAAGCAGCATTTATCATTTCTTCAGAGACCAGCTTGCACATTAAGAATGGCATTTATCATCTTAGTGGATATTCTGCTATTTAACTTAGATTTACCCACATTTAGCTGGCTGAAAACACACTCAACTTCCACATTGGAGCATGCCAGCACAAGTCCTGATAAAGCGCAAATAGCCAACTGCATTTTTGGATGTATTTCACCAGAGCCACTCACAAGCTGAAATCCCCTAACGCACATTGCGAAAATGGTGAAGAGTGAAACTGCTATGAACTGCTGAAGCTGCTAGAGCTATAGAGTGGAGGCATGGAGGAAGAAATGCGAAGCACTGTTTGTGAATGAAGATCATAATTTCTTCTTCCTTCTAAAGGGACATGATAAGCTGTATATTAGTGACGTGAAGTACGAATATTTCAAAAAAAAATCTTACGTTTTTATATTGCCAGAAAAGAAGGCAACATTACACAAAAACCACTAAAAAACCCACCACCTGCAAGCGAAGAAATTTTGCCGCTAGGACGGGCAAAAAAAAAAACTAAATTTAGAAGGAGAACTGCTAAACTGGCAACACTGCTGTGGCCCTGCCAGATGATAAGATCATCACTTCTGTTTATCACAAGCTTCCTCTGAGACAAACAATGTGGATGGCACCCACCTTTTGATGACCTTTCTCCTTTTTCTGTTACCTCCCATTAGCTGTCACTGAGGCTCAAGCTCAAAGAAAGGGGTCACACATGGCAAAACAGCTAAACAACTGATGCTAATCTAGAGGCATTGGCTTCTGCCTATTTTGAGCTTCATAGGACCAGGAGGAACACACAAGCCCCCCCAAAAGCCTGGTGACAGTTCCTATCACTTGCAGAGTCGCTCTATAGCTACTAACAAATGGCATTTTATAGACTTAAGCAAATAATAGAAAAAAAAATTCATTCTCGTGTCTTACTTGCTGTAGGGGTTGGGGACGGACTTCGGGATGAAAACAAACTGGGAGGATTTATTTTACATTATTTACAGTGAGGTGAGAGTCAAGTAACAGTCGTACAGTCATTACGGGCCGGCAGCAACTCGGACGCTGCGGCCCGCGGCAAGCAGTTCGAGAGAGATGAATCCGGGAATGCTCTGGAATCTCTGGGATCTCTTCTGCTCCCGGTCTGCGTTTCTTAAACCCTTCGAGGTCTAGAAGACGTGTCATGTTCGGCCAATGGGAGAGCCCGCTCAGATGACGCCACCTTCGGCCAATGGTAGGCACCCGTGCGGTGATGTCACACCCGGCGGCTCCCCGCGGTCTTGCCTTGCTGTGGTGCAATGCTCTCTTCAAAGGCGGCCGGTGAGGCGACGCTTGGGCCCCAATTGTCCGAGGGCCCACCTACTCCCGGCGGTACGGCTCCGCTGGCTTGCAAATGCCGTCTTCAAAGGCGACCGGTGCGACGCTGCCAGGCCTTCCCGGTACATCACAGCCGTCTGGCTTCGGGACTCATGTTACCTGGAACAGTGCCGGGCTATCCCCTCGCTTTCTGGAAGAACCAAGCATTGAATAGCTCCACCGGCGGCGTACGAAGTGGGGGCCTTCAACTTGTTTGCTCGAGCGCTCCTCTGGAATGTGCTTTCCGCGTTTCTGCGCTTCTCAATTAGTTGTACGGCGATTCGATGTGGTCTGGGGAACTCGAAGTAGACGCAGGAAACAGCCCCATATCTAACACTTTCCAAAACAACGATATGGATATGAGGCACACCGTAGTGGGGAACTCCAGAATAAGTTTCACCCCCTGGGGTTTTTTAACATGCCCCCAATGCACAAGACACAAGTGTTTTTGCATTTCACCCCCGTAAAAATGTGGCTGCCGTGGCCAGGATTCGATCCTGCTACCTCGTGCTAAGCAGTGCGACACCATAGCTGCTAAGCTACCACAGCAGGTAAGCAAATTATATTTAATAATCTGCATATACACCTTAGTGTTATGACACTGCAACCACCATATCACGTTTCTGTGACAGCATGCAATGATAGTTTACCAATATATTCTGGATTTCTAGGCACAAATTTTTTTTTTTTTTTTCGCAGAATCACTCTTTTTTTTTTTTTTAAATACTACACTTTTACAAGCTGTATGTATAGTACACGCAGAGATCTTAGTGAGAAAGACTCAAACTTACCTTGCTGAAAGGCATCTTCATCAAGAGAAGAGTTACTTCCTCGAAGTTTATCAGGACACTCCAAATTACTTGTCACCTGCCGATGAAACAACAGCAAAAACTATATAAGTCATTCTGTCAATAACATAGAAGGAAAGGATGAGAGGAACAAGGCAAGTCAATGCTGACCACCTTTACCTAGACCAAGATACTTTTCTCATACACTGACCAACTTTCAAGATGGAGGAACAGCAAGACAACAGTTCTGTTCCCTCATAGTATAAAAAAGTGCATTAAAAATGCACTAGAGCAGAAAGCAGCAATGGCAACCTTGTGCAACTCAAGGTAAACATGCTTAAGTGGAGGGAACTGAGAGAAAAAGAACAAGTTCATTTATGGTAGAATTCCCAGTTAGACTGGTTGAAATCAACTGAAGCAAGCAGAACCCATCTGGAAATTTCACCGTTAGTTCAAATGATTTGTATTTTACATAGGAGGTGAATGACACACTGAAAAAGTATCACATTTGATTTTCATAAATATGCTATCTACCCCTGCTTACGAAAAAGCCATATGCCACCGCTAATGATTCGTCAGGTATGACTAAATCAAGCAACTGCTACAGCGACTGCACTAGCCTTTCTTAATGAGAGGGTGAACAGCACATTGCAGGCATCCAAAACTGGTACAACAGGAAGTTCTGGCAATGCACAGTTCTGTTCCTACTGACATAAGATCACTCAATACAGTGCCCCAATACAGTTGAATATAAAATGACTATCCCTGTAGATGCCCACTAGGTGGTCCTCGGATGTGGCCAGTATGAAAGAGCAGCTTAAAAAATTTCACAGAATGCACATTAAAAGTGTTAGCCATGGTTCCCATATGTTTTGCAGACAGAACCTATTCTACTGAAAGCAACCGATGGAGCTTTAGTTACAAAAGTTTTGTTTCTGCCACATGCAATGTCTTCAGCTTTTATATAATAGCTATATGTACTATACAGAATGCAGCCTTAACGCCTTAACATTCACATATACTTATCACTCAAGCCTGCCTATCTATCAACACTTCCACCATTTAAACCATTCAACTAAGCAACAAAACAGAGACCGCACCTTATCAGGTGCATCCAAGTGTAAGAAAGGAGACCAAACATCAGGCAGACTCGTAGCACTGGGGTCATTTGCAGGGACAGAGTTCATCTGGAGCAGATGGCATGAGTTGGCACCATAGTTCCTCTTCAAAGTCTGGAAGCTAGCCTCTGCCCTGGAACAAATGCCATTTATACATAGCAGCCCCCAAGTAGACAAATTTTTTTATGTAACTGTGCCCCACTCCCCCCGTACAACAACACACATACACATGGACAAATAAGACACAGATTTGTGTTACACAAAGACTTGCGTAAAAAAGCCGTGTCAGCTCGCATCGGTAGTTGTCAGAAATAATGTTTCAATTGGAGAATGATGGGACTTTCCACTATATATCAGGGAGGGTTGTCTAAATGTCACATGCACAAGATCCTAAGCACAGCCTATCAAACTACGTATTCCTCTTGTAAAGGGTAGATTGGGCTATGTGCGCTTTAAAATAATGCTAGAGAACAAATGTCAGTGATAGGTACAGCAGGTGTGTTAAACAACAGCTAAGTGTAAAAATGCTCCCCTATAAGCCTATTCAATATTGAAGCCCACTGCTAATCAATATCAACCTCAGCAACCTAAATCCCATGTTTAGTTCTGAGCAAGAATAACTGTAACAAAGGGGTTCGATTCTTGTTAGTTACAACCATTTTGAACAAACAGACAATAAGGCCAGAGAAATCATAAGGGAAATGAATCATGTTTAATCAGAACAGATAAATAAGAAATAGAGAAGGAATGAAAATAAACAAAAGGACAACTTGCTGCAAGTGGGAGCCATATCCACACCTTCTACATTAGTCATACGGTGCTTTACCAATTAAGCTATGGTGACATCCATCCTTCTGTCAACTTTCTCAGGCATCTGTGTATGTGAACAGTGCTTAGCGATTGAAATGCGATACTCAGTCTGTGGCTGGTGGCACTTTTTGTGCCACTGCTGAGCACTGATTGAGCGCTGAGGCTGATTAAGTGTAGTATACAATAAAGGTGAGAACCTTTACGATGCATTGTGACCGTATTTGGTGACCCAGCGATCACCCAGTGCTCTCGTGCCGCAAAAGGCACCGGCCACCATGTGGTCCAAGTATCATGTTTCAATCGCTCTTCACTGCACAATATTGGCACTGGCAGCAGTGGCGTAGCTAGGTCGTCAGGCACCCGGGGCCCTTAGCTCTTCTGTCACTCCCCCCCCAGGTGTAGTCGAGGAAGGGAAGGATATCGACAATTTTCGGGTGTCTTCAGACGTATATGACACCCCCCCCCCCCCCTACTGACCCCGTGCACCCGGGGCCCACGGCCCCCTGGCCCCCCCCCCCCTGTTGCTACGCCACTGACTGGGAGTGTTAGCCAGCGACACCCACGGTCATGTCAGCCAATGTGGAACATTGTTTCAACAGCAGGCATCGTGTAATATGTGAACTTAGAAGCAGGAAGTAGCAACTAGACCTCATATGCTACCTAATGGCATCATGGTTGCCAAACTTGAGGCTCACACCATGCAATGCACGTGAAGCATACAGGAAACTGGGGGTCTCGACTTTTTGTTAGTTGCAACCATATGAAGCAAACAGACAATGAAGTCAGAGAAAGCATAGAAGTTAACTGTTATATTTAATTTAAATATAGATATAAAAATGAAAAGGGAAACAAAAGTAGATGAATGACAACTGCCACAGGCAGGAGCTAAGCATAGCACGATTTAACCCATTCGCTGCTGCCTGCCACGCACACGCGGGCCTTCTGTGCTGTGAATTTTTTTACCGAAAGGTATAGTATGCTATACGCTCATTTTTCTTTCCATCACGAGCACCTAGGTCAAATATTTGGTGGGCAAGTTATAAAACCTACATTTACATAGACTTGAGAATTATTCAGATTTTACTCTGTGCAATTTTTGAAGTCACACGTTTTATTGTGTGAAAATGTTCGAAGCGCTCCGGCATGGGCTATCGTCCTCTGGTGAATCCGAGTCACATCTACCATCAGATCACCCTTCTCCAAGAAAGGCTCAGAAAAATTGCTGTCATCACAAGCCTTGTCATCACTTTCACTGTCAAAGAGAATACCTAATTTCTCACGCTCAGAAAGAGCACGACGGCCACCAGACGCATTTATTCTGCCACTCGAGGTGATCAAATAATCCAAAAGCATAGAAAAGCTTGTTTCAGTAACACCGGTAACTAGTGTCATACAGCAGTTAACATATATAACCATGCTCAAATAAACCGACACATTCTGCCATCCATCAATAGCTTCGAGAAATACAAATTACAGCTGCCCGGCAATTCGCTGGCTTTGACAATATTGCCACTGCAGGTGCACCCGGTGGTTCACCGGCTCTGGCAGCGAATGGAAGCTACATAGACTTTTGTATGGCAATTTATTACAGCTGCAACAGAAAACACCTAAAACTTCCCAGTCTATGTGCTACAAATTACAAAAAAAGACACTGTTGTGAACCATGTCAGTTTACAAAGTGGCAATTTAGATTATGCATAACTAAGCAAGGCGTCACATGTAATAACCAGAAGCTATGGCAGACATGAGAAGTGGTCAGTGACCTCACATAAGGTATGAGGACACTCTTGAAATATCAAATTTTTTGGAAAACTTGCATTGCTAACTTCTATATTTTTATGCAGTCCCACACACTACTCCACCTACCGCAACAAGAATCATGTGTCTACCTTGTGCCATTCAAACGTTACAGGATAAATTGTAGCATACACTGTACTTGGCGAAACCGAAACTGATAAATTTTGGTTTCACTTCTTATTTTACTTTCCTTTTTTTAATAATAATATGCAAGTATTATTTTTTGCACACATCAATAATATGTTGTAAGAAATGCAAGATTTTAAAATATTTTGCTAATGTTATGATAAAGGGCCCCTCTCCTCACCAGGTCTGGCCATATTGAGCTGACAAGCACAGGGCTGTGCTGTGACCTCATAGTGCTGTGCTGTACTCATAGTGACCCATGACTTCGAAAATTATTCAAAGCAACATCTGTTATTTGTGTAATCTGTTGCTTCAATAGATGAATCAAAATTTCGAGAAATAATAACACACAAACCGAATGTCTGCGTGTTTTTCGTTTTACTTCGCACGGCAGCAAGAGAGATGTACCTCTGTTTCGTCTGCTTATTCCCACGTTGTGCACTCGCGCACGCAGACAACGAAAGTATGTCATTTTCTACCATGTTCTAGTGCGCGATCATGCTCTAAGATCCGCTTGTGTCTGCCTTAGTATTCATGTAGCACTGACCTATACCACTAGTCAGGTGTTCTCGTGCACAGCGCAGAAAACCGTGCGCTGTGCGAAATGAGACAAATGCAACAGCTCGCGCACGACACTGTCAGTGTCATCTTGTCATTCGTCTTGCCAGTCGTCCGACGAGCAAAGCAAGCCAGAAAAACAATGAGATCTGATGAATGGGCAGAATACAACAAAGAGGAAGCTCAAGGACAGGCTTGCAACAAGTCTGGAGCATATTAGTCATCTAGAACTTCTACTTTCACGTGTATATTGCAACTTGATAATCTTTACTCTTGCTTTTCTCAAAACACGACATTCCATTTTTCTGCTACACCATCATTGATGAACTTTTACTCAATTCAGGTTTTCTTCTGAAACTTTTCAGCATGTTTTATTACGTATGAAGGTGCACAATGAACTAGGATTATTGAATTATACAAATTATATTTTATATACTGCCTGTTACTTCAGAATATAGGCTTACAAAAAAGCAGTTTTTTTGTGTTTCTACTTTTTTATTGATAACTGCTCCAATACACACCACATATTTTTATCCTAGTTCATTGGTAGCTTTGTATAAAGTCCTAAACAAATGCTGGTGGGAGGGGCAAATTTTCCACTTTGTAAAGGAAAACATTAAATCTACAAATCGCAAAATTGTTTTCTTTCTCTTTTTTTTTTTTTTTCAAAGCTTTAAACAGATGCTTTCAAATGCTTTGGCAGAGCACGCAGCAATGACCCCGCACAATATTGACTGGATGAAATCTAGTCTAATTGGCCAGAAAAGAAACTGCAAGTTGCGTCTGTACCTGGAATCTCTCGAGATACATTCTAGAGCACACACGCTCAATCAAAACAAAGGAACCCTCCCCCTGTCTTACGCGCGGTGCTTGCGCCACATGCTAAAGCCTATTTAAACAGGCACTTCAACCTTTTCCGCCCACTTGTGACCAAGGCTTCCGTATGGAAGCCGAAACGTGTTGTCGTTTAAAAAAGTTTTACATGGTCGGTGTACGTCTTTCTTTGTCAAACAGATAAATAGCATTAAAATGGTCCTCATAACGAGGCACAGCCAGCCCTACAATTTTAATACCGAAAATAAAGCTTTTCATCTGCAGAGTGTCGCCATACCTTCATCAGACAGTAAGGACACTTTACAGAACATTTTTACAAAGGGCATACATATGCAGCAAGAAACTCAAACATGGTACCATCGATGAACAGTGAATTCAATAAAATTACAGTGCTTTTGACAGAAAAGTGTTTAAAGAGCTCACTTAGTTTGGTTGCCTTGAGACACATCATGAAGTAGAAGGTAATACTTTAGGCATTGTGGAAAGAACCATCGCTGGCTGCCTTCCGACTGGCCTGCCTGGTGGCCTTGGGCCATTTTCTCAAGCTCTTCCTCTGGGGAACCATGTTCAGAGGACACCACAAAAATGCCTGATAGGTCAATAAGGTGAAATAACCTCTTTGAAGATTTCGCAAAACATAGTGGCACACAATGGGTTCAGCTAATTAAGATCATCTGTACCTGTTGCTGCAGTTTTTAAAAAAAACGGACACATATTGTCATGTCAGGCATGGCATAGCGTGGTTGAACATTTTTGCATTCCAACTGTTTGATAACTGGAAATCCAATGCTGCCTGCCAAAAGCTCAACCGATTTTGAATCATGAGGTCAGAGATGGAACTATTGCCACATGTGCACTAGCGTGCTCCCTCAGTTGGCAGAAGGTATGAGGTGCTACCCAAAAGTTTAAGGAATTTACACAGTGCATGCGAACTGGGTGTAGCACATCTTTCCGCCGCTAGGTGTGGCGAGCATTATGCCTTGTATAGTATATCAGTGTGCAGACAGCCATGCGGCTGAGAGGACGTTTTGTTCAGCTTGATTTTGCAAAATTGTGTTTCAGTGATCCAGTGCATTTATTTTTGATTGATATGATGTATTTTAGGAGCAAAGAATCTGAATCAAGTGTTGATTCAAACTTAACAACACTGCTGCAGAAACCCATCATATGCTACAGATATACAGATGCTCTGGCTCACGGGTAATGCCATGAGCCAAAGCAAGACGTTCTTGTGGTACAAATGCTTCGAATGAAACCAAAAGAAAAAGTAACAGTTCTTAGTTCAGGTTGGTCACCTTCTCGGGAGCTTTTGATCCATGCATTGCCTCCATTTGTGGCTCATCCTTGCTACCACATTTGTAAATGCACAAAGGCTTGCTGTCATTGAGAATTAGGCGTTTCCTAGCAAGGCAGTTGCTTTTGACTGCATTGGTGTGTACAATAGAAATTATGTATCTATTACTTCTGACAAGTTGCTTCTGAGGTGTGCCTCCACAAAGCAATTTTTTTCAACTACTTGTGGCATGAAAAATAGCATGCATCAGTCTTCTTGTGCACCTCAAGAGCAGCATCAAGTTTCTGTACAAAATAAATTTATGCTGCTTTTCCCTGTAATTATAGCAAGGTTATGCAAATGAACATCAACCAGTTAAAATTAGTTTGAACCATAATGTTTTTTACTATAGAGTTGAACTGGAAGTGAACCATTTTCAGCAAAACAAAACAAAAATCAGAATAAAAAAGTTTTGCTTAGACACTATGGTCACAGCAATTTAAAAACATTTTGTCATCCAATTTGCATGAATATGAAAATAAAAAGAGCGTATTCCAAATATATGATTACTTTTAAAAAAAACATAGCGAACTGCCACAACTTCTGCAATCATTTCTGGGGCAAATGTGCATGAGCAGAGCTCACAGGCATAGTGCACTCGCTTTGAGTTTAGTCACAAGGGAGCATTAAAGGATACAGGCAAGAAAATGCCGTGTAAAATCATGTTCCAGTGGAGGCAGGACCCGAAAGAATGCATCCCTGTAGGAGTAGAACCATGGTGTAGATGCTGAAATTTGAAAAGGAGAAAATATTTATTAGGACCAAAGTAGAAAGATGCCCACTCACCACAATTTTGAAGAACTGTTTGCACTTATAGTACTATCAATGTCTTTCCAGTCAAGTGAACATCCAAAGTATTCCGACTATGTGAATAACAATATAGGTAAGAGACAACCATTTTATTTTAAGCAAAGAAACTGGGGACCCTAACGTAACTCCTAAAGCCTATGAGCAGTCACTAAGTACTGAACAGAAAAAAAGAAATATACCTGTTTATTCTTCCTCTTGTGTTCAGTGCTTCAGTTTTCAAGTAACATTACTTTATCACTAACTATATCACACCATCTAATCCACAAAAGGCAAGTTTTAAGTGCACATAAATGCTAAATAATTTTCTTTAGTTACATTGCAGATAAAAAGTAAGTTCAGAAAGTTTATCATAGTATAAAGCAAGTTCCCTCTGAGCAGATTCAAATATGTAAATTAGAAGTTTAACCTTTGGAATGCTATTTCTTTAATTAAGCATGCCAGAACACAAGACGCTATGTGTCCTTTTTGTTTTTTTCTATGATGTAACAGCAACAATTAAATTTTATGTAAAACTTTTCTCTGTATAGCTTGGCTGAAGATATCATGCAAACATTACACAAAGCACCCCATGTTAAAGAGGCCCTGCATTAACCTTCTAATACTACCAGTTCTGTCTAGCTCTTTTCTCTGTGTCTCACAAACAAAAGCACATGAAGAATAGTAGAAATTAGCATGCACAAATGGAAGTCATTTAATAAAAGAAATTACAAGATACAAGCAAATTAAAAACGCTCTGACTTAAGTTCTGGCAGCTTTCACTCTTGCCCTTCTTTCTACAAAACACCATTTCGTGAAGCAAAGTGCAACAGCATATCACAGGCATGTAGGTTGGTGTTGTAGTTTAGAAAGCTGGACAATTCAGCTTGGCTCAGAGGTTGGTGGGCAGGCTGACCAATTTCAGACTCAAACACATTGTTTTCACTGTTAAGTAAAAAATTTGCAAGTTTCTAAACCCAGTTTCTTTGTCTTATTGCTGTCTGCAATTTTTGTTCAAAATTGGTAATCTGATATACATTTTTGCCTTCGTGAGTTCATTTTGCCTTTCATATGTTCCAAATTCCTGGGTGGTCTGTACTTGTACATTTATTTTGATGCACAACTTTGGCATAAGCAAGACACACCTAAAAGGCATCATTTCTTAGCTCAACGCTGTAATCCATTATAGCAGCAAGTTTACTCTTTTTCTTTTTTTCGCCTAATGTTTTTTTATTAAATTCAGCCAAATTGCTAATGTAGATGAAGACTGAGTGCACAAAGTATATTTTCAACTTCAGTGAGCATTATCTTTACATTATTTGGATAAATTCTTGTGCAGACAAGCCATACCACTTATTTGGGCTTATCTTGAGAGGCTTTCCATTTTCTTATTTTGTCTGGTCACCCTGCTTGCAGACATGAGTTGCACTGTTTAAATGCCTTTACTATACAGCTATGCTCCATACGTTCATGTTGCCTCATACAGAATGTACAGTACTCAGCAACTGAAATGTGATACTTGAACCAGATGGCCTGCCAGCACTTTTAATGCGAGAGCATTACTTGGCTCATCGTGCGAACCCACCATCCTCAGTTAGCTGTGGCAGAAAAACGACACACAAATTACATCATCTTCATCTAACTAAAAAAAAAAGTGACCACAGTGAGGATTCGATCCTCTGGCCCACCGCCACTGCTACCGCTCCGTAGCCAAGCCCATTAACCACTGAGCCGCTGTTGCATTGTGCCACCGTTGCAACAGGTGGCAGAGATGAATATTTTTAAACCTGGGTACATAGTTGGGCTCTGCCTGATGGACAATTCACTAGATGGCAGAGCGAGCGGTTGCAGAGATGGCACGGCAAGCTGCAGCCACTCACTCTGCCATTCGTGTTGTCGGGGGCCCTCAGATGCAGTCGCCAGAGCCCATGGACGACGAAGAATAAAATGCAACGTGCTTCAGGTTGTGGGGATGCGCGACTCTCACGCGTCCCCTGATATCTTGTTTTCTCGCATAGCTCCTGCAGTGCGGCATCGCCGCGTGGCCTGGCGCCCGCGGCGGTTGGAGTGGTACAAGCGCAGTGCGAGAGATGGCGCGAGTGTCGCGCTGCTCGCTGCTGCGGGGTTACTTGGGTGCGGGCAAGACAAGGCGCTCCCTCTTTGGTTCGGGACAGCAAGCAGTGCGGACGTGCCGTGCCGCGCGTGCGCCGATCGATGCTTCCGCGAGACCGCCTCGCGTGGCCTGCCTTCGAACGCGCCACCGTTCGCGTGACCGTACGCGCGAACGACCAGGCGTTGGGATCCAGCATGGGGCGAACATATTCGCTCGTTATCCGGTCGCGGTGAGTCGGACTTCTAGATTTGTCGCGCGCCCATCGGCATGTTTTCTGGATCGCAACTTGGCTAGCAGGCATTGATCTATGAAAGGCGCAATAAATGCCCTTGTGATTGTTTGCTCTACTGTGTTGTCGTTCCTTTGTCCCAAGAGCACGGGAGGAGAACCCACTAGGTACCCATCGGACAACTACGACATCCCCTCAGAGTATGAGGTGGAGTTCACCTACGAGCCCAAAGAAATTTAGTGTCAACACCATGGTGCCACTCAGAAAAGTACTGGCATCACTCGGCAAAGTGGTGTCATCCTGCTGAAAAGTGGTGTCATCGAGAAAGAGCACTCAATGCAATGTGCATGAAACACTACTCCGCAATTAAAACTCAGCTAAGAGATCGCAATATGGCCAGTTTGTCGTCTTTCATTGTTGCAACCTCATAAGCAGCCACATTACACTCGAAAACATAATGCAGCAGCACTAAACTCAACAACATTACATCTCAGCACTAAACTCGGTGACATAACTCAGGGACAAACTCAGCAACAAGTAATGCTCTCGCATTCACACATAAGAATTGCTAAGGTGTCCCCATAGTTTTTTACTTTACCGGTAGGCGGGGGGGACACAGAACTGATGCATTGTGGTATACAATGAAAGTAAGAGCCACTATGATGCATCGTAACTGCATTTGGTCCTCCAGAAATCACCAAGCACCCATCAGTGGCGCAAAAAGCGCCAGCAACAATGTTCTCTGAGCATTGCATTTCAATCGCTGAGCACTGTACATCATTGTTACCAATACTTTGATAAATGACTAAAAGCTACACTCCAAAAAAAATGTATGACCATAGGGGTGTATCTTGTCCCCATACAGTAAGAGTCATCTGTCTTGTTTACACCTCTTTTACTTGAAAAGGTGTGTGCTCACTACTTTCCTGTCAAGAATGCTAAGTCACGGTGATAACACGCATGCCATTCATGACCTGGAAGTACCGGCATGCAATGTTAAAGAAAGGAAAGCCACACAAGATAGATGACTGACTATTATTGTTTTGGAGACAAGATAAGCCCCAAGGGGTGCAAAATTTTCAAGGAGTGCATGGCACAATACAAAAAGTAAATCTTGTTTTAAAAGAAAGTAAAAAAAAAAATGAGTCAAGGCAATATTCAGTTTCTAAACCAAAGCAAATTATTTTACTTAGCTGTAGTAGCTGTGACAAGCAAAATGGAATTAATGGTACTAAGCCCATACTTGACACAAGCAGATTGTAGCTGCCCGCCTTGATCTTTGTGAGTGAGGCAGCATTCTCATTGAGAGGAGGTTGGACATTTGAAACTGAGTCATTGAGCAATTTCTTGGCAGCTGCCAGCTGTGGCACAGGACTATTCAGGTCTCGAATGTTAAGGTGCAGCTTGGCAGCTACACTCCCCTGGAGCAGATTTGGCGGCCTCACTGACACTGAAAGAGGAAGCATTATTCCACACTATAGCAGATAAGAAATAAACCTATGTTTAATACGAGAAAACTAGCAATATTGGAAAAAACAGCACCAAAGCATCATAATGCTTTGTTACATAAGAACATCAAGTAGGAGACTGCTACAAAGGGATGCACACAGAGGGTGCCAGAACACCTCCCAAAATTTTCACGACTCTTTGAGAACACCTTTACAAGAATGATAGTTTATAAGCAGGCTGCAAATGCCACCCTAAATAAGGTTTCTGGCTACAGTACATGCCGCTGACAAGAAGTGTAGAGCTACCAAAGTTGTAGCTCACAAATGGCAAAGCTACATGTCTACCTGACTATTGGATGTGATATATAGATATGCCCAAGATTATCAGATTTATGTCCCCTGTTTTGCACAACATATTGCCCCTAGGTTCCTTTTTTCTCTTATGACACAGAGAATTACCCTCAACTGTTTTCATAACATCACATATTCTGATGTATTTTTGTTTGTTTTATTAATGAATTATCTACAGACACCTTACAGATACTATTAATATAACCATAGAGGCTAAAGTATGAATATTAAAGCACTGATTTAAAGGGTGTGCAGACCCATTTGCAAACAAACATGCCATTTGTTCAGAAAGTGCATGCGCAGAAAGAAGAAATGCTTACAATGAGGTGCAATTCCCATGGCGACTATATGCATACAAATATTTTGATTATTTGTTTCATGAGTCACACTTATATGGAACTATATTAAATTTTTGATTGCGTTTAACATCCCAAAGCACTATAGGGGATATGAGGGGCGCCATAGTGGAGTGCGCTGGATAAGCACAACCTGGAGTTAAAGCTTTAACAAACACCCAAAGCACAGTGCATGAGCGTTTTTCCATTTCCCACCCTTAACAAAATGCAGTCACTACTTCTGGGAGATGGCACGCATGTGATGACACGACGCCCTCCTCCTCCCTCATTTTTTTTTTGCATGCACCCATTTAACCTAAATGTTCCTTGAAAATGTTGTTCTGCTCAAGCAGTGCACTCCCTGAGCCCATACGTAGCAAACCTTAAAGATGATCAACGTAACAGTAAATGGCTGCCTTTTATTTTAAAGTAGCTTATTTATTCATGGAACACCTTTGGTTTTATGCCACCGTAGTGTATAGCATATCTTAAAATTAAAGCGTCGAGTTGAAGGCTTAACACTGCAACAACAGAAACAAAGGAACAGTGCCTCCTCCCTTGTCCATACTTCTGAAGCGCTTGCAACCTTCTTTGTCAACTACCACCAAGCCCAGAAGTCTGTGGTGACGTCCAAAGACCTTTGATCGCTTGCTTGAAATGAACAAACAATTCTGAAGTGACACAAGCATAACTATCAAAGAAGCCAAGAGTGACTGAATCTTATGTAAGAAAAGGGCAATTCCACTAGTCTTGCCTTGGTTTCAGCAAATGCTTGCTTGTTGAGTCATTAATCCACCCAATCGAGACACTGAACTAACTCGAACCACTACACCCCCGTTTAAAAATGCATTTCCAAAACAATACACATAAAATCTCTCACGAGGTAGGTGGCTCCAATTACTGTAATTAGAGATGCTGTGCATGTCTAATACAATGGGGACAGCAATTAGACTAGCCCACAATGTAATTGACGGAAGTAACGCTTCAATTTTGTTAAATCATGAAATGCAATTCTACCACAGAAACATGTGCCAAACGGACTGAAACTTCACATGATTAGATTTAAACTTTAGACCGTCACTTTTAAATTCGTTCGGCACTTCATATGTGCTTTATGTAGAATTAATTGATAAGTACTCATTCTGAATTGAGTTCTTACAAAAGTGATCAGCTTTTCTTTCTCTTGAAATGAGCAGTCGTTCCATAAACATAAAATTAGGGCACTACATTTTCACATAGGTGATACCGAAATCCCATAACGTGTAACTATCGTGAAACAGATTTAAAAATAGCATCGTCTTTTTTTTTTTTTTCCAAGTGGCCTTGGAAAAGACAAGTCCACTTGTCGAAACATTGGCTCCTGCTTTTACCTTGTTCTCGTTTTGCCACTCTTGAAAGCTACAAGCACAAGCAAACTGCATCCTTACAAAAGCCCATGCAACAATGGTTAAGCTACAGCTAGTATAATTCACACTACCTCTTGAATTATAAAACCCCAAATGAAATTCAGTTGCACAGTATTATCCTAAAGTACACTTAAGGCAAGAGTGCCGGTTTCTGCAAGGTGATGGATGATAGCACCTTACGACTTATAATACATGACAATCAGACGTTTGACAACATCATCTAGACATGAAATTTTGGATCAAGGTTATGAAAAATCGAAAAGTATGGTATGTCATTGACTGAAATGACAAATAATGTCAGGGAAAATCATGCCAGATCAAATGCCTCAGCGACAGCTTCGAACGAAGGAAAAATTGTAATGAATTTCAAATTATATTTGCCGGTTGTAAGATGCCTACAGTTACAGGAGACGGAGCTAGGCGCGCAGAAAGCGTGAAAAATACGCATAGCATATCATCAACCATGAAGTTACGGCACGCTGGCAAATGTTACCCTGGCTCTCGCAGTCATGACACTAGCTCTGGAGCGTTCTATGTGCTACAACGTGCCACGCTAGCCTAAACACGACTTATGGACCTAATTTACGCGCGGTAACAGAGTGCAACCACACATGTAATCAGCGTCAACGTTAGTCGAATGTACGTACTATGCACTGCACAATCGACATGCGCGACTCAAGAAACAAACCAACTGACAGCACTACTACCGCAAGGTAGCAATGTGGCTTTTGTAAACTATATTCACTGGATAATTCTAGTATCATTAAGGGCGATAAGTAAGCGCCATTCAGTCCTGCTAAAATCCCTTAACTTCAAAAGACGCTGATGCGTGTACGCAACGGAACAAGCTGGAAACCTACCTTCCACATGCTGGCAGAAAGGTTGCAGCAGTTCTGCGAATGAGAGATTGTTCCTTCTGCACACATCTTCGGCGTCAGAAGTGCACTGCACCGTTACCGTCGGGGCGAAAACGCCTTGGATGAAATCCTCTGCAGTCCGCTTGTTGGCGTTCATCATTGTAAACCACTGCTCCCCCTAAAGTGAGGCCCCACGAGTTTATGTGCTGCGCCGTTTCATTCTGGATTTGATCGGTGTGCGGTATTCACTTGCATGCTTCTACTGCTTCTACTAAATGATGATAGCCGCTTACTGTTGCATTCGTTCAACCTTTCAGTAAGTTTCTTACTGATTTAAGGCAGCGAAGCGGCAGCCGCCACCTAAAGAAAGCATTCTCAGCGCCGGAAGTTGTCCTGCCCCCTAGTCGAAAGCCAAGTCTACGGTCAAGTCGCCGCAAAGTAGCCAAGCCTGCTAAGCCATTAAACGATTAAACCGCAGCTATGCCGCGGCTACTGTAGCGCGACTGTGCTTTTGTGCAAAAACATAATCTCTATCATGATTGCACCCAATTGCACCGTTGCACCACCAGACATTCGGAAGATGGCCGTCGATCTACGCGACATATACGTAGCAAGCATGTAGTATCAGCGTGGTATCGCTGTATCCCCAAGTAATGAAAGTGATTATTAAACAGGCTGCCATAGAGTGTTCGAAAATGGCCTATTTTTGTGTGGAGACAAAGGAAACTGGTTTACTTAGCCCTTCAATACTTTTCTAACTTTCGGGGGAAAGCACAGGCTTCCTTCATACTAGGAGCCACGACCTGCCAGGAAGGTATTCATGAAGGAATCCGATCACCTTCAAATAGTCGCCCAGTGTCAACGATGACGACTATATAGATATCCTAGGGGTGTGTCGAATACGTCCTGCGGTATCCCGTTACATGACCGGTTGGCCACACTTTCCGTGTCATTTGGACACGGACATGATGTGTATGTACATGTACATTTTACAGACAAATGCCAGGACCTTTTGCGCAGTAAGTCTTTGCTCTCCTGTCGCATCACACGCTGTGCGACAGATGCAACGGGCAGAGCGCCCACGCATCAAGGACAGATACCTTGCGTGCACACATTACGTGCGTGTGCACGTAATGCGTGCACGTAATAAGCCACTTGCGCCAAGCGCAAGTGGCTTATTGAACTAACGAACGCTTTCAAAGTAAATTGTGTCAGAAAATTCGCAAGGTGCGCCGTACGCACGACCTGCAGACATGATAGCTTCGGATCGTAATTCTGACATGCAAGAAAATATCTTATTATGAGGAAACTCAATGACAAAGACTCAGTTGGAGAAAAACTATTCACGTGTATGTCAAACGTTCACGTGGGTAACCTTGGGACATTCATCGTAGGATATCCAAAACTGGACGTCCAGCAGATGACCTAGCTGTTTGTGTCTGAAATGGAGCCTGTATATTGGGACATGATTCGGATGTCCTAGGGACGAAGTGTTTTCATTGGTGGGTAATGACGAAGGGCAAATTAAAAAAGAAAAGATTTCCTACATGATATGGCCGTTACTCCTCCTTTTACATAGGCACCTGCGTGCGACTGCTCGGCACAAACTTCATGAAACATTAACAAAGCAGTCTTTTAGTTTTGCTGAGGTATTCATAGACAGCTCAGCAAACATTTGTGTGGCAGTACCCTAGCACAGAGGCAGCTCTGACGAGAAGCATCACAAATTTTCCTCTTCTCAAAAGGATGTTGCTCATGCATATATATGTGTGAATGTTTACTTCAGTTGATACCGTACGGAACAGTGCAATACTTGTGCATAATATTGTGCCAGCTATTGCACATTATGAGCATAACTGCAAATTTTTTTGTGGTTTAGATCTCAGCCCTGTCCCTACATATACTTAAGGAAATAGTGGGTTGCTGTCACCACAGATTAAAACACCAAGTACGCCATTACCTGAGCACTCCCCACCTACTGTGCTACTTATGTTGCAGACTTTCATCTCTACGTCATTTTACACCATGGCTCTCCATGTGAGTTATTCGTAGAGAATGGTTGTACCGTTTTGTCCCGAGTTATCAAGGACATTCTTTGTTTCTGTTCTAACCAGCTCAGCTGAACACATCCTGCCATCTACCAACCAACACATTGACCCCGCAGTGCTTCAGCTGCACCCTGACCAAGGCACTCTTGATGTTTGTTTCAGCTAGCATGAGTGAGATTTTGCCCCCAACACCGCCTCACATTTGTGACATTTGCATACTATAGTGCTCTCACCACAACAGTGCTGGTTTGGCAGTGTTATGGTGAGAGTGCTCATTTATTATTTGGCCGAAAGCCAACGTTACCTTTTAGTAGCTTACTACCACCTGCTACAAAGCCGATGACCAAGTTTGTGTGTGATGACTGCACCAGCCAATCACACATGACAGACTGCTGCCACTCAGTTATTTGTGTCACAACACAGTTAGAAGTGTGTCTATGACTGCCAGCTCATTTTGAACTGAGTGGAAATGAGCTAAGCTAATTTTCCACTCGGTTTACTTGTGTTCTCTTGGCCTCTATGAGTGGCTGTCCGAGAAACACCTATCTTGTTACACCAGCCCTTACTGTAGTGTTGTGCCAGCTGACTGAAATATTGTTTGAGATAGCTCAAACATTATTACCTTCCCTGATGCCATCCTTTTTGCTTTCTGCTGACTTCATTCACATTTATCGGCTCAAGACCTAAGACTGTATTCCTGACATTGACCTTTATTGCGACCAGGACAGTGTTTTTGCCACCAAGGGTAGTGCTATGAGACTGTTGAAGCCAATGACAGAAACTTGTTGGGGTGGTAAAGACAAGCTCTCACATGAGCTGCTCATGTTGCTCAGCACTGTGCTCCTTTGTAAATATAATCTGTAAATAGTCCTTTGCTGCTGTTTCTTTGCACGTAACAATATAGTACAGAGTTTGAGGTATGTTTGGTATACAAGGTCATTTTGCAACATACTGAATCCTATAAAGTAAGACCCTGCTTATAGAGTCAAAATCATGAGAAAAAGGAAGGCATTGGTAACTATCCAGGCATATTCTGGCAATTGCTTTGCATACTATTGCCCAACTTGAAGCATGATTGCAAAGTGAATTTGTGCATCCTGAGAGCAAGTTGGTGGTTGATTCGACATACTAAGGCAGCAGCGCAGGAAGGACAAAGGATACAAGAAATGTACAACTGACGTCCCAAGTGTTTATCATGCATCCTACAGTCTACTGGCACTTTGCAGTTAAGGATTTGTTATTGCTTATTTTATTATTTGGTAATGTCAGAGGATCACTGTTCATGGAATCGTGTGCCCCACAGTCAAATAGCATGTCTTCAGAAAATATATACACAGACCTTACATGGTGTGGGAATCAATGTTATGGTAAGCATTTTCCAGAAAAATTGTTTTTTAGCGGCATTTAGGGTCCCACAATGTGTCACCAGATGGCCTACCATGTATGTGTAGAGTAAGCAATTGTGTGTATGTAGATGCCACACAATTGCTGTGTGTACCACACAGAAATTGTGTGACAGCAAGTGTGTGTGACAACAAGAGCAATGTGAAGACATGGGGACAATGATGGCAAAACGACTGGTTGTACTCCGGCGATGAAATGTGCAGCCTGTTCCATTATGACATGGGCTGACCCCGTAAGTTATGCACTGAGTAAAATGGGCTGGTCCGAAAAGTCACATAGGTAGCATTTCAAAGAGCTAGCTGCCACACTGGAAGGATGGGATGCTCTTGCACAAGGGAAGCAAATTCTTGCTATGTGACGACGCGCCCATTGGTTTGCACGTGGGAAGGATTGTGGCAAGGTTATTCATGTGCCATGCAATGCATGTGTCTGTTGCCTAATGGGTTGAGCATTGGGGGAACCCTTGTTCAAATCCAATAATCGGACATCTAATTTTTTATTAAAGTAGCTCGCCACGAGGCTACGCCAATAGCTATACAAGAAACCCAGAGAAGCACCCAAAGAATGCTTCGCGTTAATATAACCTGCAATGCTCAATTTAACAGAAGGTTATGGCTGAAAGCTCCATTTGCCTTGTTTAGTTTGGGCCTTTCTCCTCTAGAAACTCGATTTCTAGAAACACTCCTTGTGTGCACATACACGTCTTATGTTCTGCATATGTCAACTTCATACCATAGCTTCACTTCATTATGGATGTTGATGTTTATTTTCTCATTGGGATAACAGATGAAGATAATGAGTTAGCCGTAGACAAAAAGGATGTCTCTGACATCAGCCAGAAGCACAAGCTAACAGAATCCGAAAATGAAGGCAGTGGTATTGGCCCCAAGATATTTTGCATTGTAGTTAACCGAGTGTGATTTGCATTGTTCTCAGAGACATTCCCAACTCAGCGTCTGTTTGCTGAAAGCATTGACCTCCTCATCACACTGCCTGGCAAACAGCTTTTACATTATCTCATTAGTAATATAATTTTTGCACTGGGGTGCCTAAAAAAGAATGAGATATAAAAACTGTCATACTTACCTGTTAACTGCAACTACATTTTTCATACAAGTTCCCCAATTTGTGGTGCACTGATTTCGGTTTGTGAATGTATATTTTATTTTTTAATTGGGCTAGTGACACATTGTCATTTGTCAATAAACTATCATTTTACTTTGTGATGGTCTTCTTCTGCTGTGCACATACATGTTGTGTATGCAGCATTTTCATTTGTTTTCATAGTAGTGTTTAAGTAATACAACTACTGGCCTGAACGTAACCTAACATACTTTTTGCCTTTATGGCAGTTTTCTTCTGCCATTTTTTTTTATGTGTCTGTGGTTTCCCTCTTTTCAAGAAATGCTGCTCTGCAGTTGTCACCCATAAGCTATAATGACATGGCAGGAAAGCAAATTCATTGCTAAAATCTGGTGCAGTAAGCTTGCCAATCTTGGTAAGGCTTGGTATTCGAATGAATGAAGTAGTGCAAAAGAACTATGCAAGAAACCGAGTAAAAAGGTGGACAGGGCAAACCCACCATTTGTCTTTTTCACTTATGTAGTCCTTATGTTTTGTTGTTTTCTTCACTAGTTTATTCTTTCAAGTACCACAACCAATCTTGTGAGAAAAGCATACATGTGCACCGGATGTTTACCCGTGAGTATAAGTATACAGACCTCAGGCTTGCTGAAAAGGAAGCAAGTTTTTTGTGATTAAGATGGACAAACTTAAATTGACAAGTGCACAGGAAAGTATCCAATTCCAAGTTTGGAGTGCAGTCCTCAATTTCAAGTTATGTTCACAGGCAAAGGAGAAAAATGCTTTATTGTGAAATCCCTGGTCCATGTACGTTTGCTCATGGGAGTACAGCTTTTGTCAAAAGTATACAGGTTATAGTGAACCTATCCTGTCTGGTTGTGTGGTACGGTTCTGCTGGCACTCCCAACACTCCAGACCTCTAAATGGTGAGTAAGAGGCTTCTTTTCATTCCCCAGGACACTGGAACCGATACCATACCAACTCCCTTAAGCAGCCTGTACTCAGCCTGGTGGTCGTGGGCAATGTAACCTGTATACTTTTGAGAAAGAGTGTACAAGTTGCAGATGGAAGGCTGCCTGCAAAGTTACATAAGAGTGAGGACAACAGGATACTTAGCGAAATATAGAGCATAATGTTAAATGGCAAATCAAAATATGTGCGGTTCAGCCAGAATGCATCACTGTGATGCAGCAGCATTGTCACTTGTTGGAGGACAGAGTATGCTGTTCTTGCAGGGTCTTTGACTGGTCATTTTTAACACTTTAACTAAGAATTGTGAAGGAGAGCATGCATGCTGTATTTCGAAGGATAAACAGACTCCAACATTTGAGCTTTTCACACATCTTGTAGCAGGCTTGGTCATATAATAAAGCTTGCATTATGTAGGGGTTTGCAAATAGTGATTTTTGAGACTGAATCGAATCATGCCAGAAGTGCATAGAATCAAATATAGAATATTTTTCTAATAGTATTTTTAATACTGAATAACCGTTATCATAATTAACATAAAACTAGATTCACATTCCAGTACTCTTAAAGTTAGCAAGTTGCTGCCATTACATAATACATTATTAGGTGTTTATAAAAACAAAAATAGGGCTTTAGCAGCAAACAATTGGCTTTTTCGCATGCACACGGCTCTTCAGAGAGTATGAATGATCGTTGTACAGCCTGTAGAGTATGGCTATACCTAAGTGAAGTAGCCTGCTCCCCTACGCAAGTTCTCGTGTTTTATGTCTATATTATGCCCACAGAGGTGAAAATTTACCATATTTTTGCTCCAATTTTATGTTTATTTGGGTGCAGTTGACATTTTGAAATATCTCAAAAGTATTAGAAAAATATTCGCATTTACAAATAGTGACCATTCCATTTGAAGACTGGATTGAATAAGTAACTATTTGATTCGTTATTTGAAAGGTTTGAATATTCGCAGTGTAGTGTAGTGCTTCTGGAGTGCTCTGAAACAACTGGAAGATGTGTTTGGACTTAAGTTCTACACATTTGTAAAAAGTAGTTTGTAAGAGAGACATTGCATTTAATATATTTGTCTTAATAAACTCAATCTAATTGCATAACTTTACTGAATGTATGTAGCACCAATCTAAAGATGTCCCACAACTTGTGTTTTTCGGGCAGAGGGACAGGATAGGAGCAGGCAATCTGTGTGCTGCAAGTCAGCATGATTTTTGAGACGGGTCACAATAAAGGTGGGAAAATTGATTAAATGTATAAACGTATACTTTGACTGCCGCATTAGATGTATCCTGCAACCTTCACAGCATTTCTGCTGTCAAGATTTAGACAAATATCGGCAGAGACACTTAAGACTGCTTAGGTGTGGGAATGCTAAAGCATTATGGTCACTTTGATGAAACATTTTTTTACGCGCATTTCTTGCTCGCACAAGTTTTCACCTCAGTTCTAACTGTGCCTCGGTAAGGCCAAATCAAAATGCTCAAAACACCTCAATGCACTCACTTGCCCGCGAGGACTTCATAACTCAAAGGACCGCTCAGCACCATTCAATTGGACATTAATGCTTTTTATTCTATACACACATGACGTGGCGCCACCTTGACTGCACCGTCACGTGCCCAATGACGCACGCACTAGGCCACACCTTTAGTCAACGAGAACCATGGAGCCACCGTGGCATTGGGCAAGTATGCTCATCTCGCACCCCGGAGGCCCGGTTTCTATTCCCATCCAGACTGAAATTTAACAAATTTTATTTTCAAAGTCATAAATTTATTTTGTTTACATGAACCTCCCTGAGAAATCTGATGTCATTCCGAGCATTTTGTGACATGTTTTTACTCTTTGCGCCGTCAGCCATTTTTGGTACCATCTTTCGGTTGGGCCGAAAGATTTTCGTGTAATGGGGCATGTAATCTTTTGCATTAAAAAAGTGAGTGGTCCTCAAACTAAACCTGAGTGACTGTAATGTGATAGTACAGTCATTCAGCTGTAATTTGAGCTCTCATTTCTGCCTCCAAAACAGGTTACACATTTCTATGTATACAAAGCTAATTCACTCCTTTTATTATGCAATAAGTGTTAAAGGGATACTAAAGAGGAATGTTATGTGAATGCCAATTAGTCAATTAGGGAATGTCAGTGAATTGTGCTTCTCCAATAGCACAATCATATCATAAGAAGCCAACAAACAAGGACTCCAAGGACAACATATGGGAAATTGCTTGTACTTAATTTATGAATTAAAGAAATGATAAGTTAATGGCAATGAACTTTCGTCGCACGCCTAATGCAAAGACGTGGGATCGTTCCCCACCTGCGGCAAGTTGTTTCTTCATCCACTTTCATTGCCATGAATTTATCATTTCTTTAATTCAATAATTAAGTACAAGTAATTTCCCCTATGTTGTCCTTGGTATCTTTGTTTGTTGGCTTCTTATGATATGATTAATAAAAATCGGGCCCCTCGTTTAACCCCTTTCTTCTTGTCCAATAGCACAATAGCCACTTGTGGTATCCTGTGTTGACTTCTGGTTTTGGTTTTGGGTCGTTTACGTGAGGGCGCCACTTAGCGCCAAACGCTGTAAGTTGCCTGCAGCGTTTCCCCTCGCAGAAATAAAAGGATTCTTGGTCTGGTCCCCGACTGAAGCAGTCCGGCTCTTTCTTGCAGCGCTGCGCGCCCCGGCCGTTTAGGCCTTATGCCATAGATCCTCCGTCTGGCCGCCCCGTCGGAGCTACAACACCACTCTACCATGCAAGGAGCCTTGATAATCTAGAAAACATGCAAAAAACAAGACATGTGGCAATGCTGCAATGAGTTCACACACTACCTCACTGTGATGCAACGGATTTTGACAGCACCTGCTTAACTGTGGTTACTAAGACATGAAAATACTGGTCACACTAAGAGGACAAACATGCGTAATTGGTTATCAGTAATGTAGGAATACATTGCATTCTACAGGAGCCAAAGATTCACGCTAGAAAGTTTCTATACCTTTTTCTGCACCAAAAGCATATACGAGAAAGACTTTGAAATCCATGGCCTCATGCTCACGTACAGGGGAATTACTTTGGATGATCACTTTCAAGGATACTGTTACTATCACAAAATTTCGTGTGACTCGGTGCCAGACATGTTGGTCATATACTTTGATGTGTCTAATACCAAGTCACGTGAAAGCTTGCGAAAGGGATATTATCTCTGAATGTGATCACCAAGAATACCACTCAAGGTGCTGAGGCCTCAGTGCAAAATTAAAGAAATGGAAGTATAGCCTTTGTTATCTCCAGCAATAATTTTTCCTACCAAATGGATGAAAAAATTTCCAAAAGAATGCCAGTCTAAACCAATTTAGCATTGCTCTTTGGTGTCCCTTAGCAGTGTTGAAAATATTGGTGAATCTGTTGTATTCTACTGTTGTGGGAAATCCTGCAATGCAATTAGTATTACTTAGTGGGGCAAAGAAAATTTGGAGGAAGCTTTTACCAGAAACAGCATGAAATAGCCACACTAAAGTTCCTGAAGCAAACCTCACTGCGAATTTTCAGTAATCTTCAAAACTAGCGCAACAAGAATGCCATACCTTATGGTATGAATAACACTGGGTGAACAAGGGAAGCTTCAGCTATGGTGTACTAGAACAGTATACTTCAGCCCCAAGCTAGCATTTGATCAATGGTACAACAAAGACAAGTGCCATTGCAAAAATGTTGGCTCTGGGCTGACATTTCCTTTCTTTGATCAATCCATGTGTCCATTTTCCCTTTGTTTTGTTCATACTTCATGATTGTGACACAAAAAATTAATTTCATGCATTTCTGTTTCTGAAATGTTTCTGAATGTTTACTGAATTTTTTCGTAGGCTTTTGTGGGCAAAATGCAATAAGTGAAGCACAACTTCATACTTCAGCTGCTGACCATGGCAGTTCAGTAATTTGGTCATGCACTCAGTTTCTTAAGGCACCTACTTATACACTCAGACATCACCCACACTTTTCAATAAATACATGCAGCTAAGGTGCCAGGAGGGGCTGTGATAAAGCACTGTGCAGCACAAAGGAATTGCACAAAATTTTGCTTTTCACTTTAGAATTTCAGATTGTATTCTGAATGTTTTATTGGTATTCAAATTTTCCAGAGACAGGTGAATTGATAGATTTAAATCATTTGGCAGGATCACTGTCACAATAGGTGCGAGTTAAAATTGATGCCTTTTATTTTCATATTCCTGTCAGTTAAATTCTGTCCTCAACTTTACACGACAGCATTTGGAAAAAATAGAGGTAGGTGGCACGTACGGCCGAGGACAACACCTATAAGTGACTGTGTTTTTCTAAAGGTTTCAAAAGCTAAATCACACCGAGTGCTCTTAACCCTTTCTGTACCATAGACAAGTATAGTTATCATGACCTTGTGTTATTACTCGCTGGTGACGTTGAGTCAAACCCTCGACCAATGTCGAAGCTTGAAGCTGACGCATTTGCCCAAGCTCTCGAAACAATATGGGAACTCAAAGGTGGGTTTACTGTTTTATTAATTAAAATACTGCAGTCCATGACAAAATGAAGCAACTTAAGCAAAAGGTTGAATCATTAGAGAGGGCCGATGCCACTCGACCAACAACCAAGGACATCCAGGTGCAGATGCTTTGTGCAATACGTATGATCAGCTGAAATCCGCCGAACACGATATAAAGTGCCTGAATGCAAAGGTGGCGTCGCTGGAAGAAGTGAAGGCTTCTCCCGCGGCAACTGCTCTGGGCACCATCTGCAGACACTCTACGCATCATGGCAGATCAGCTGACGTCAATTGCCTCTCGATGTGATGATGCGGAAAACAGGATGCATCCATCCAATCTGCTCCTCTTTGGTATGGAAGACCACGCTTATGAATACTGAGCAGCTTCTGAACAAAAAGTTATTAAGTTCTGTTCTGAAAAACTCAAGCTTAGTGTAACAGCCACAAAGTTAGAACGCATTCACAGGTTGAGTAAACATGATAAAGAAAAGCAGAGGCTGATCATTGCCAAGCTGGCGTTTTTCAAGGATAAGGAGCAAATTTTGTTGCATGCACGTAAACTGAAGGGGACAGCGTTTTCCATACGCGAAAATTATTCCTTGGCAACGTGACAGACACGAAGAAAGCTGTTGGAATTTGCAAAAGAGTAGAGAAAGCGGTTTCACATTTTTGTAGACAAGCTGCACATTGGAAATGGAACCTACGTCTATGATGCCGTGACTAATGCAGTTGTGCTTTCACACAAATAGCTAGGAGTAAACTGACTACACTGCTTATATGTAAACAGTGAAAGCTGCATCAGCCTTTCACTCCTTCATCATTAGCAATATCATTCACCAAGTTCAGAAGTATTCTTTCTAAACGTGATATGGTCTCTTCTTATGTCAATGATAGTCATTCAGATATCGTTGTCTTCACTGAGACGTTGCTAAATGCTGACTTCACTGACATCGAAATTTTTTCTCACGCCAACAGTTATAACATTTATCGCTGTGATCGCACTGACAGAAGGGGAGGTGGTGTTCTTCTTGCAATTAAAAAAAAAAAAAAAGTTGTCTAGGTAGTTTGCATATGTCATTCCACAAAAGTATTGATCGGCAGCTGTTATCACCCTACCGATTCTCATATTTCCTTTTCAGCTGCGCCGCACAGCAGCATCAGTAGTGCCGTTGAAATCTGTCAAGCTTGTGCAGTGTACCTCTTTGGTGATTTTAATATTCCACTTATTCATTGGGAGCAATTGCCCTCTTGTCGTAACTCGGCTGACTTCATTAACTAAACTTTATCCTTTAATTTTTCCCAGGCTATTACTCAACCAGCTTGCGGTTCAATACATTAGGCCTTATTCTAACCACTGCACCTAAAATAATTAGCCACATAGATTATTTCAATGGGTTTAGTGACAACAAATTACTACAAGTAACTATTGTTATCCAGCTGCTCTTAGCAGGAACTGAATAAAAAAAATTACTAGATTATAATAAATCCAACTACAATGCCATTCACACAGAACTTAATATATCTTTTGATAGCGTGTTATTAGCTTGTTTTTACACTACTTCAGTAGAAGAAAACTGATTTCTTTTCAGAAATAAGATGTCGGCATTACTAGAAAAGCACGTCCCTTTGATATCTGTAACTAATGATAAATCTAATCCGTGGTTTAATAAGGCTCTGCACCCACTCGGAAAGAAAAAGCAGCAGCTTTACAAGACAGTGAAAAATTCTCTAATTCTTTTCGTCTGTCTCCATTAGTGAAGATGACACTTCATTTTCCCGCAATGCTGGATCAAGATTACCCCTACATGGCACCCATTGAAATTACAGTCCAAGGTATTTCTAAAATCACAGAAAACCTTAAAATGTCTTCTTCTGGTATTGATAGCATTAACTACAAATGCTGTATCAGAGAGAGTTTATGCAAAGTTTTATGATAATCTTAAAAAATATGTATGCTCAAAAATCTGATATTTTGCAATTGCCACATTCACCATTCCCCTTGCCCATACTATGGTTGCCGATATGTCCATACTTTTCTTTTTTAACGTGAAATCAACTGTCAGTTGTTTTTAGTCTCCATACTACTGTTTCTCATTTATAATTCGCATTTTTGTTTGCTACCCCCCCCCCCCCCGCCCCAATTTTAGATACTATTGCTACTCCCTAGCTTGGGTTCAAACTCACCTTTCTGCACTAATCAGTGTTGTACTTTGTTAAGGTGTTAATGCATTTTGATATTTATGTATGCATTCACTGTACTGCCCCCCTTATACAATGCCCCATGAGGGCTCTGTAAGCTACTTTATTTATAAATAAATACCTTGTGTGAACAGCTGTGTTCACACTGAAACTTGCTTCTAGTTGGTTTTTGACACTAGGTGGCCTCAGTGTTGTCTTCTCTTCAATGTCGGCTGCTTGACTCCATGCACTTTTTTTTAAAACATCGCTTGCCTGGAAGCTGCATTTCTTGGAAAATTGGTACACCTTTGGCTATTTCTTGCAGTATGGAAATAGTTAAATAAGTACAATTATGTACTTGGAATGTACCAATATTCAAGCCCACTCTTAAGTCTTACAAGCTGCTACTGACATGTACTGCTTTTTAACAAGGCCAGTCATACAAGTTCAGCTGAATCATTCAGGACAAGCATGTACAGTCGGTGTCCAATGTTTAAGGAGCTCAATATTTCTGCAACCTAGTATTTGGGTTTCCAGTCTGCACTAGTATATGTGAAAAGCAAAAAACATTAGTGCCGTATGGTTTCACTTGCTACAGTCACAAACTGCTTGAAAATTCAATGTTCTCTGAGATCACGTGGTCCATTAACATTTGATGCCGACTGTACATTGTCCTACTTGTAGGTCTTCTCCAATGCATACTTACACTGCAAGAAAGCTTAAGCTCTATCAACATCATAATTGTGTGGTGTGAACCCCTCACCACTCCTTGGCTATTAATATGACATCAACAACTGTGCAATTATGTTTATTTTTTGTTCCTTTAACGTTGGCATCAAAATTGAAAATGATACATCAAAATGCCAGAACAATAAAAATACAATAGCAGAAAAAGATAAAAAAAACCTGCTCGTAGTATACAAATATTCTGCTTGGAATGCATCTCAGCTCCCAAATGGGTCCATACTACATGCTCCTGTGCACATTAAGCACTGTGACCCAGCAAATCAGAAACATCAGGATGAGAGATGCATAAAACACAGCTGTGCACATTGACTTTATGAGCACAATTCACAAACAGTGTTACCCATAATAAACACTGGTACAACATGGTCAAGATGACATAAAATGTTGCAATTATACCTGAAAGGCACTGGTTGTACTAAAATTTAAAAGGGCCCCGATACACTTTCCTCACTAACTAGCTAACTAACTAGCTCTCTCTTCATTTCAGCTATCATGCTGGAAGCTACGCAGTAGAGATGACAAAGGGACAAAGCCCTGCGCAGAAGTTTAATGTCATGGCACCTTGTGGTGGCCGCGGTAGACTACACTATGGGCAGTGCAAAGATTAAATGATTTTTCTCTTTTTGAGATCACAGACACATACATTTTTCATTTACTTAACTAAAAATTAGCAATTATGTATTACTGAGAATGTTCTCGCGATTGTGAAATCAGCCAATAGTTTTGCTGGGCCAACTGCTTTTGATGACGACATCGCGGATGCAAGAGCAAGCAACTGTTTGCAGACTACTTTTGACACGAGATTGTAATTCCCTGCTGCATGCAGTGCAATAATGATTTGGCTCACATGTTCACAGGAGCCTCGTTTAAAGGTGCACAATGTTGTTGTTGTTTTACCATGTTCAAGAAGTGTTTCAGGGCCCCATTAAGGCACTCATCTTACCACACAGATAGTATTCACTTAAAGGGTACTGACACAATGTCTGACTTTTCTTTTTCTTTAAATCAAGGTCCTGTACCTCTAAACACCAGAAAATGTACTGTCGAGTCTCCCAGCATTCTAAATAATTTATTATAATAAATTCTCTACAGCCAGTTTCGGTATTGTTTCTACCGAGTTGTGATGTCACAACACAGTATGTGGTCACGTGGAAGCAGGACAGGGCAACATTGCGACACTTGCTCCAGCTCACTTGATCATCCATTATCTGCTACATTGGCCCTCACAAGTAGCAGCATATGAGGCGACCAAGCGAGCCAGAGCAGGTGTCAAAACACAACAATGCTATATCCTTCTGGGAAATGAATCCGAAGCTTGCTGTGGAAAGCTATCACATTAAATTATTTACAATGCTCTGAGGCCTGCCGCTTTTTTTCTAGGGTTTAGAGGTCTAGGACTCTTCATCTAACACAAGAAATTAATAGTCTAAAATATAATGTCAGTACCCCTTTAACTCAAAGGCACAGTAATTCTGCTGCCCTGCAAATAGTGTATGCAGAACACATTTTAAAGGGACAACACACCAAGCACCAGTTAAAGCACTATTATGTTGGCAACCACAGGGAAGTCCAACTATGTGGTTCAACAAGTTCATCTTCAGTTAAAATACTCTGAACCTCTACAAAACATAGCACTCACTTTTCAAAGTAACATTAAAGGGAAATACTTAGCCAAGCTACAGTGGTAGGTTACTCTTTTGGAACTAACTGCAAATGTTTTGTGAAAAAGGCTTATTAGCAAGTCTGATTCATTTTTGTATTTCATCCCAAATGAGCACCGCTAGGCAACATGTTGTAAGTTAACAATGCATTCCTGGCATTTGGATTCTTGCTGCGCAGAAAGACTAGAAAAAAATTAAGTTGTTTTTCTTCTTTTTTTTTTCAAAATGTAATGCTTATTTTATTAATAACAACAAGCACAACCCAGCCAGACGCTCTGGCACTCTGACACTACATGGAGCAGGTGCATGAATTTTAATGTTACATCAGAACCATATATGTTGCTATTTTGTTTTTCTAAAATGCCGAAGGCCTCCACTCTTTTTGCAAACTCCACCTATATGGTTTTCCAGAAGTGTAATCTACCACACTAGCTCAACGTAATATTTTTCTTTATTATCCCTTCAAAAAGCTGTACAAGTATTTGGTTATAATTTCCATATGCATCGTTAGTAAAACGCCTTATATCCTTTCATTCTTGTAGGTATCACTTCTGTTAAAGGGCAGCATCAATTCTGAAGTTATCTTACTCACTAATACACTGAACAGCTTTACACCTTTATGATTCCTGTAACCAATATTACTGATCAACTACCAGACCATGAGAGCCAACACTTGACTCAAACTGATTACATTGTATACTACAAACTCAATGTGTAACAATGAATTATGGTTATAATAAAATGCTACATGTACAAAAAAGAAGAACGAATTGAACCATGATATGCTGTACTGGGTCATACATGCAAAAGTTAAAATAGCACCTTCATGACATCACTACTGCATTTACATGCTGGCATATCTAGACATACACTTAGCGCCTTAAAAGTGAGTGCTGCCTTGATGCCTGCACCAAGATTATTCAACATGTATTCACAATATCCCTCTAAAAAAAAGGGGGGAAAGGGGGGGGGAGAGAGAGAGCACCACAATGCAGTACATCATGCAAGAGAAGCAGGTATGCTACCAATACAACTTACGTAAGCAATTATGAACGATTGCAAAGGCAGTAAAGTTTCAGATGTGTGACTGTCTGCAGCTTACAGATATATAACGTATTTGACCCCAGCACACACAACTATTTATCGACCGTGCATAAGGGTCAGTAATACATGAATTTTGTTGAGAAACTTAAAACATGATAACATTCACTCACTTGAGCAACAGTTTGAATCAGTACCATTCAAGCATAATTGCCAATGGTTTTGAGAGTTTGACAAAGTAGCACATGTCGCAAGAGCCACAAGAGTCCACCTTACTGTTATGGCCATCATTTTGATGTACAGCATATTGTGCCCTGTAACATCACACCAACACAATGAGAAAAATTCAAATGCTTATGTGCCCCCCATGACAACACAAACTGCCATAAAAATCTGAAACCTGACAAAACACCTTGGATTGCATTTTGCTGCCATCCTGCAACATTCTTAAGCCTTTTTTGCTTTGTTGATTAAGCTTCTTTAGTATGCACCATGCCAATCCCTAACTTTTTTTTTTTTTTCAGACAACTGCAAGTCACGTTGCTGCAAGAGCATTAGCTAGCGTCTGCTAAAAATGCAATATGCTTTTCACATCTTAAGTTCTGCATGGACATATCAGGGGAGACTGTAAAATGAAGGCAGAGAGTAAGGCCAAGCAGCGAAATTATTTGTACTTATTCAGATTCTATGAACACTAAATTCTGGTTCATTTAGGCTTCTGTCGATCTATTTCGCAGCAAAGTTCAACACTGCTCATTCATCCAAATCACATGATTACAGCGTTTGCGACTAAAATGATACAGAACATTCTTCCTCTTTCTTCCAGTGCATTTTATTTTTCTGCATAATTTCTTACAAATGCTGCTTAGTTTTCACGCCTACTCCAAACCGCTTGCATGAAATCTTAGCCGCCTACTTCGGGTATTTAAAACGGCTGACCTGCAATGAAATAAACGTGTGCGCGATCCAAGGCAGAATGTTGCTAAAACCCAAGCTGGGCCGGTGAAACTTTTTTTCAAAAGCCGCGAAACGAACGACGGCGTTTCTGAGGTCAAAACCATTCGGCACTTGGCAAAAAAAAAAAAAAAAAAAAGAATCCTTGAAAGCGCGGCACGAGCGCAGTCAGATAGAAAAATGGAAATGTCGGAATGCAATACTTTTCATTTCTTCCGCTATCTTGGGCGAGATGTGCCAGAGGTCGGGAAGTGGCTCTGCCAGGTCTTGCTTCGACCGCGAGCTCGAGGAGCCCGCCTTTTGTGTTGCTTGCTTGGCGGGCTTCTGCACTTGCTGCGGCGACGATGAAGCCGGTGACGGCACCGATGCTGTTGGTGCAGCAGGCTCTTTCACTACTGCTGCAGTGTGCTTAGAGGCCACCGGGGTCGACGCGACGGCGTTAGCTGTTTTCGTGGTCACCACGATGGTCGTTTTTTGAGCAGTCGGCGAATCATTGACATAGCTACGCCCGCTGCGGAGCGATCGCGGAGTGTCGCTGCCGCTTTGGGGCTCACTCTGCGGCTCGGGGCGATCTACTCGGGCCTTCTTGGGTGCCGGCTGAGCTGAATGTTCGCGGGGAATGGACGTCCTGCCACTGCGCCGAGACGGACCCGGCGACGCCGCCGCGTCTTCTTCGGAAGGACGCGACTGTTGGTTGGCATTAGACGACCCAGCCGACACCATTAACGCTGCGTCGATACGAGACTTCATGTTGCTCAGGCTGATCTTTGGCGTAATGAGAACGCGGGTTTCTGGCTCTGGAGATTTCACGAGTCCGTTGACGGCCTCTATTATAAGCGTAACACCCTTTGCGTTGAACATGCCTTGCTGCGCTGCGTCCGACTCTGATGAGCCCATGCCGAGAGTATTCAAACGCCGGCTGTAGCTGCGTGGCAGTACAATCTTGACGCCCAGGACCCGGCTCGGATGGCTGGTTGTTGTGCAAAACTAGAGTTGATATGTAGTCCGCTTACACCACGCTAATTCCAAAAGCGCGAAAAGGGCTCGCCTGCCGCACGGCCAGTACGCACAACGGCACAACCATGCACAATTTCCACCAACACGGAAGGAGAACAGAGAACGGCGAGAGCGACTCAGTGACGTCACAGCGACGGCACCATGCATTAACCACGCATATGGCAGAATATAGTGAGAAATTCTATGTATGGCAGTATACGCTCGATTAGGGCACGGTGCCGCGCGTCGCCCATCTCAACCAATCGTACAACCGCTGCGCGGTTGTACGATTGGTTGAGACTGTTCACGTGATTCTTCCTCCTCGAAAAACCACCCGAGCGAAGCACGGGAAGGTGAGCGCTGGAAGTTATTTTGCCTCGCTCGACGTCGTTCTGTGCTCGGTATAATGTATTAATGGAACATCAAAAATAAACTCATTGTCGATCAGCTTTATGCAAGCTAGTGGGAACAGTAATTTGCGTGATTCAAGAAAATTAGCCGGATATATACAGTGTCCTGCATATCTCGCTTAAAGGGACCCTGAAACGATTTTGACTATTTTCTACAAACGTACTGAGTCGTTAGAGTAGGTCCTTCTGATCATTAATTGACACATCTAAGTGCTCCGCGTAAAGCGTGTAATTTATCATAAGGCTTTAAAAATGCACATCGCTGCCAATCGCAGCACACTGCTCGGCGGAATTTTAAGCCGCCCATATACCCATATGACCGATGATGATGATGATAGCAATACCGCCGGATAAGGAGGCCCCTACCACAGAACACCTATACAAATGCCCCTACTCCCCGTCCCCGGCACACAGGCCTTGGGGACGGGGGCCGGAACCTCCGCGATTAGAAGCAAGCAAAGAGGTCTTGACTCTTCGCGGCTTCTTCCGCCAGGCGGATGGCGTGTTGCTGTGGAGTAGGGTCCTCGCTCCGCAGCAGGGCTTCCCAGGCCTCTCTACAATTTATGTTTTCTTTAGCCCCTGGTGAGCTAGCGCATTCCCCGATTATGTGATCGAGGGTCCCTCTCGCCCCACAGTGTTTGCACTCATCGTTTTCTCTATCATGCATAACATGGTATGCCCAGACCGGGTTTACGAAGTTCCCAGCTTGCAGGCGCCGCCATGCGACTGCCTCTCTATTGTTTAGACTTTTATCCGGTGGTGGCACCAGTCTCCTGCGTAGCCGATAATTTTCGACAATCTCCGTATAGTTTTGCAGACGCTCGTCCATGTTCCGGCAGTCGGGCGGTTCCACAGCCACCCGGAAGTAGAGAGCTCGGGCTAACTCGTGGGCCGCCTCGTTGCCAGGAACGGACGTGTGTGCAGGGGTCCAAATTAGGCTAATTTTTCTGTTCAGCCGTCTACTAGCCAGAACCCTTGCCGCTTCCGGCGAGATTCTGCCCTTTCCAAAATTCCAGATAGCCGTTTTGCTATCGCTAATTATGAAATTTGCTTCCGTTCCCACGCAAGCGAGCGCTATCGCAACTTCTTCAGCCGTTTCCGAGTTGCGGCTTCTAATGGTGGCGGCCGATACGGGGGCACCTCGGCCGTCGACCACCGAGGCGACAGCCGCACCCGACTTGCCACTTACCGCGTCCACGTACGCAACCGACTTGCTGTCCATTGAATCAAAGCGTTTGATTAGTGCTTCTGCTCTTTTTTCCCTCCTCTCAGTGTTGAATATGGAATGCATGTTACGAGGGAGGGGGGGAATGATTATATTTTCTCGGCAGTCCAGCGGGATGTTTGTCTTGCCTCGTAGATATATCCCCTATCTGTTTGCAGGCCTACCATTTCGAGGATAGTTCTCCACGTGGTCGTTCGGCTTAATCTTTCAAGCTGCGAAATTCTGACAGCCTCCGCTATTTCGTCCCAGGTATTGTGCACTCCCATAGAGAGGAGCTTTTCTGTGGAGGTGGTAATTGGTAAGCCCAAGGCCCTCTTTATGCACCGTCGAATGAGCGAGTCGAGTTTCCTCCTCTCCTCTGACCTGATGTTTAAGAAAGGCGTGGCATAGCACACGCGGCTTATTACGTATGCTTGGGTTAGCTTAAGCAAGCTTCTTTCCTTCAGGCCTCGTCCTTTCAGCGCGACCCTTCTAAATATGCCAAGTGCTTGCGTGGCAAAGCCCTCTAGATTTTTGATTGTCCCATCATTATATCCGTTTTCCTGTATGAAAAGTCCTAGGATTCTGATTTGGTTAACCTTTGGGACTGGTTTCCCCTCTATTTTAATGTCAAATTCCCAGCTACGCTTTCACCGGAGCGACTTTGGGTTGTAGACGAATAACTCCGATTTTTGCGGTGAGCACGAGAGACCCCTGCTGGCAGCATAGTGCACGACAGTGTCCGCCGCCGCCTGCAGGCGCTCCTCGATGCTCGCATCGCTCCCCAGCTGGTTGGTCCAGAGGGTCATGTCATCCGCATAAATACTGAAATTTAGCCCCTGTATGTTTCTCAGAGCTTCGGGGAGGCCCCTCATCGCCACGTTGAAGAGGAACGGGGAAAGAACCGAGCCCTGTGGCGTGCCCCTGCTTCCTAACTTCAGTGTTGGAGATTCAATATCTTGGAACTTCATGCAGGCAGTTCTGTCTGACAGAAAGTCCTTGACATAGCCGAATGTTCGCGCGCCTACCCCGATTTCTTGGAGACCGTGGAGTATCGCTTCGTGTTTAACATTATCAAAAGCCTTTGTCAAGTCCAGGCCGAGGATTACCTTGGCGTCTCTAGAACGTGAGTCGATTATGTCATGCTTTTAGTCGGAGCATCACGTCCTGCGTACACAAGCCCGGTCGGAAGCCGATGATCTCGTGCGGCCACAGGTCGTTCTGCTCCATAAAGTGCGTCAGTCTGGTCTGGACTACGCGCTCCATCAATTTCCCCATGCATGAGGTTAGGGAAATGGGTCTTAGATTTTCTAGTTTAGGGGGTTTGCCCGGCTTTGGAATTAGGATCACGTTTGCCATCTTCCACTGCCGTGGCAGGTGGCCTTTAGTCCAAATTTCTTGCATGTACTCCGTCAGAGCGCTGATGGAGGCATCGTCCAGATTTCTTAGAATTTTGTTTGTTATCCCGTCAGGGCCCGGGGCTGATTTGGTTTTTAGTCCCAATATTACTGCCCTGACCTCCGCCTCCGTGATGGGTGCGTCGAGCTCCTCATTGGGAACTCCGTCGTATTCCGGGAGGGGGGTGCTATGGTTATCGCCAATGTACATGGCGATCAGTTTGTCCATAAATTCCGCGTCTGTACCCTCATACCCGTGCCTGGCTTTTGATAATCTAATTCCCGATAGGGTTTTCGAATTGGTCGGATCTAAAAGGTGTCTCAGCAGACTCCACGTTTTGGAAAGGCTCATGCCCCTCTCCATCTCGTCGCATCTGCTGCACCAATTCTGTTCGCATAACTTGATCGCGTAATTTTCAATTTTGTTTGTTATGTCTAGCAATCCGCCTTCTAAGATTACGGTTACATTTTTGCTTCTTTAGTCTGCGCTCCATACCACGTTTTGCCTCCCACATGTGAAGCAGTTTGCTATCGATTATTTCCGGGGCATCGTCCCCTTCAATCGTCTTGGTTGCCTCTTCAACGTTATGGTAAACAAATGATGTTCGTAATAGTTGGAATGTTAGTTAATTTGTTTTTATAACAAGAAAGTAACATAAAGAGAATGCACAAGAACAATGTCAAGAACAAGGTCAACGGCCAAGCGGCTAGCGGAGAGGTTTCGCGCGTGCGGGGGCGGGCTCCAAAACAACCGGAAGTGGACGATGCGACGTCGCATCGTGACGCAGGACCAGTGAAGGCGGAGCTTAGCCCCGATCGCTTGGCGAACGAGTTGAGGAGGAAAAACATTTGCTAGGGAGGAGGGTAACTTGTAATCGCTTGTAGCTCCATTAATACGTCACTTAAATTGTGGTGCGAATGTTCTACTTAAGCTGTACCCTACGCGTCTACAAAATTTGTCCGAACCGTTTCAGGGGTAACGTGTTCGAAAAAAGATTTTGAGCTCACCGCTGCACTGTTCTTGCTCAAATTTTGCAAAAAGATCGCATTTTGGCGTCGACTTCAGAGTTTCCTACAATGAAACGCTATGATTGCTAGTAGATACAGCCATAGAGTTTCCTACAAAAATTATAGTTTCCTATACGCAAAAATTGTAGGAAACCCTATGGATGGAGTTTCTTACTATATTACACCGGATGGATGGATGGAAGGTAGGAGCGTCCCCTTTGAAATCCCCAACTGCTTTATTTTAGCCTGGACGAAGACCTGCACTTGTTGTTTCTTTTTGTTGATAACATTTCCATTTTTGGCCTATTTCATCTTCAGATAACTGCGCCCTGCTTGCTTCGCGGTGTTCCCGTGATGCCCACCGTCGTCGTTCGATGGCCTCCCCAATTTCCTTATTCCATCAACTTCGTGGCTTCCTCTTTCCTCTCCAGCGGTTTACTCCCTTTACTTCTTTTATTTTTGTACTAATTAGTAGTTCTAACTGATTATAATCCCACTTTTCCGTGGAATGTTTCTCTACTGCTTCCTCTATGCCGGCCGCTATTTGCGCTATTTGTTCTTTATTTAATTTTGCGTACTCTTTTTAATTGACTTCCCTGCATTTCTCTCTTGAGCAGGGCTCCCAACTGTAGAGTAATACGTTTATGATCACTTTCGAGGCTGTACTTCCCCTCTTCGTCTATTTCCATTATTCCAAGCTTGCTATACATCCCCTGCGACATATATATATAAGCAGTAGTCAATGGTCGTTTGCCTGTTACGGGATTCCCACGTGATTTGTCCCTCATACTTAGTTTATCTATTTACTACACTCTTAGGCAAAGTTACACCCTTTGGCTTGCCCCTTCTGCCACACAACAATAATCGCTATCTGCCTTGATGCGTTTCCTTTCTTTAAGAGGAAGCTTTAGCTCGGGCCCAACTCCGACGCGGCCTATTCAAATACATGTAAAAACGCAAAAACGTTTTTCTGAGATAACCCTTGGACCGATTTTAATGAAATTTGTTGCTTTTGAGAGAGAGAGTTATATTCTAGTGACTGTTGGAAGCGGAATTTTGATTTAGGGCTTGTATTTTGTTAAAGAGATTTACAAAATTTCAGAAGTTTGAAAAAAATAGAAGCACGAAGTTTACAAACTAATAGCTCGGCATCAAGAACAGATATCGCGGTTCTGTAAACGGCATCCATTAGATCATTCAAAGCGGACAAATTTCATATGTCATTTTACATCTTACGTGAGTTTGTTACGTTGTTTACGAGGGTTCTGCAAAAGTTGTAATTACATATTAATAAATTTTTTGAGATTCATGTATAAGATGTCAAATTTGTCCGCTTTAGATGTGCTATTAAGTACAATTCACAGAATTGCGATATCACCTATTCTTGCTGAGTTACAGAGTTGTAAACTTGATAGTTTCGTTTTCTGAAAATTTGAGATTTTTGCCAATTTTTAATAAAAAATGACGACCTAAATCGAAAATTCGAAACCAACAGTCACTAGATTTTAAGTTTTTCTTGTAAATGCAACAAACCCCATCAAATTTGGTGCTGTGGTTGCCGAGAAACACGAATTCTCCTTTTACATGTATTTAGATAGGAGCACCCGAGCTAAAGCTTCCTCTTAACGCTGCGAGCCCGGTACTTTCCAGTAAAGAACGGCACGCGCGTTATCAGCATAGAACAGTTTACACCCTTTGGAGTGCCCCTTCTGATAACGCGCGTGCCGTTCGTTACTGGAAAGTTCCGGGCTCGCAGCTTTAAAGAAAGGAAACGCATCAAGGCAGATAGCGATTATTGTTGTGTGGCAGAAGGGGCAAGCCAAAGGGTGTAACTTTGCCTAAGAGTGTATAACTTATATAGGTCGTGTCGCTCACAGAAGTCTAGCATCAACTTTCCGTTACAATCTGTGCATCCATCCAAATCCTCGATGTGGCCATTCATGTCACCCAGCAGACAAATATCGGCACCTTCTCCAAACTGCTTTACACTCTAAGAAGAGATTACACCCTTTGGCGTGCCCCTTCTGCCACACAACAATAATCGTCATCTGCCTTGATGCGTTTCCTTTCGTTATCGCCGCGAGCCCGGAACTTTCCGGTAACGAACGGCACGCGCGTTATCAGAAGGGGCACTCCAAATGGTGTAAACTGTTCTATGCTGATAACGCGCGTGCCGTTCGTTACCGGAAAGTTCCGGGCTCGCAGCGATAACGAAAGGAAACGCATCAAGGCAGATGACGATTATCGTTGTGTGGCAGAAGGGGCACGCCAAAGGGTGTAATCTCTTCTTAGATGTATATCGTCATTGAGACACTTCACTAGATCCTTGTTCTCTTGACTGCATTTGCCCCCTGTCCCTAAATAAACCACTCCTAGCCATGTCTTTTTACCGGCAATTGTACCTGATACCCAGACATGTTCTTTGCAAGTTGACTTTATTCTTCGCCAATTTGTTCCTTGATGTATCAGCATACACTCTTAGGCAAAGTTACACCCTTTGGCTTGTCCCTTCTGCCACACAACAATAATCGTTATCGGCCTTGATGCGTTTCCTTTCTTTAACGCTGCGAGCCCGGTACTTTCCAGTAACGAATGGCACGCGCGTTATCAGCATAGAACAGTTTACACCATTTGGAGTGCCCCTTCTGATAACGCGCGTGCGGTTTGTTACTGGAAAGTTCCGGGCTCGCAGCGTTAAAGAAAGGATCGAAACGCATCAAGGCAGATAACGATTATTGTTGTGTGGCAGAAGGGGCAAGCTAAAGGGTGTAACTTTGCCTAAGAGTGTAGCTACTCCTCCTCCCTTCCTCTCCGTTGTTGTTCTGTTGCTCCGTTCCCAGACGTAGCCCTCAATAAACGGTGGGTCTTCTAGATCCCTGAGATGTGTTTCGCATAGCGCATATACATCTAATTCTTCGTCCTTTAACTGCTGTTCTATTTCTAACCACTTCGCTCTCTTCTACCGCCTTGCATGTTTATGTGCCTGATCCTGGTCTTAAATTTCTTTTTTGTACTTTTCTTCCTGGACCTACTAGTGGCCGTTTTATTGGCGTCAGCCTCTATTGTTCTCAGCGCAGCACAGCATACCACAGCGCAGCAGCACCAGATTTCCCTTGAGGTAATAAAGTGATACAGCCATAGAGTTTCCTATGGATACAGCGGGGCGTGGCGTTTCTCACAGCGCTGGACGTTTCTGCGCAGACGCGAGTAAGAGCGGTGAGAGAGAGAGAGAAGAAACTTTATTATAAAGTGAAAGGATTTATGTGGTTGGGGCCCTCAGTCCAGGGCCCCAATGGCGGTGAGAAACTCTGGGGACCTTTGTTCCTTGAATATGTGACTCTGCATAGGTACTACGGAGGGGCGCGTACGTGTTGTATGCGTTTGTCCCCTACACTCTTAGGCAAAATTACACCCTTTGGCTTGCCCCTTCTGCCACACAACGATAATCGTTATCTGCCTTGATGCGTTTCCTTTCTTTAACGCTGCGAGCCCGGTACTTTCCAGTAACGAACGGCACGCGCGTTATCAGTATAGAACAGTTTACACCCTTTGGAGTGCCCCTTCTGATAACGCGCGTGCCGTTCGTTACTGGAAAGTACCGGGCTCGCAGCGTTAAAGAAAGGAAACGCATCAAGGCAGATAACGATTATTGTTGTGTGGCAGAAGGGGCAAGCCAAAGGGTGTAACTTTGCCTAAGAGTGTAAGCTGGCGCGCGCTCGACCATAGAGTTTCCTCTCTATGCGCTCGACCAATGGCTTGACGAGAGACCGCGAATCCTGTGCCTCCGGGATTGCAACAGACGCCGCCAGGATCTCGGAGGCATGGCTACGTGATTTAGGTTTGCAGCGGCCACCGCAGCTAGCGCTCGCAGCCGACCCGGGTTAAAGTCCCTTGATTTAACCCGGGTCAAAGCCACCTAGAAATTTGCCCGGGTTAACCCGGGTGGGGAAGAGTAAAGAGGAAAGGGCAGGAACCAGCTTCTCGGCTCACGCGGCAGGCAAAAGGAGGCATTATTTGAGGAATCGCCAGCCGTTTGTGCGCATGCGCGAGTAAGAGCGGGTGCGAGAGAGAAAATCCTGGGGCCATGGAGGAATGCTTGGGGCTTTTGCCATATGCTTTTGCCACCGGGCCGCAGATATTGAAAACCTAGAAGGCAGAGTGCCGTAGCAACCGCGGTTGATCATACGCAAGTGGCTGAAAGGCCGCCGGTGACGATGACTGACTCAACGCCAACGCCGCAGGCGCGAGAAAGTCAGTGTGACGTACCTTCAGAGGCAAAGTTCTACTGGTGCTGCAGAAGTCGCGGGGCGCGGTAGTGCTGAAATTAGCGTCGCAAGTTGGCGGCTGGACGTAATTATATTTATTCAATCGTGTTTTTTTTTTTAACTAATTGAAACAACGTGTCATATTTCGCACTATTGCTGGCGCCTCCAGGGCACCAAAGAGGCAACGGGGTCGATCATCAAAGCTAGAACCCGGACTGGACCGTGGGTTTGGGCATTTAGGGGTGTAGATCGGCTGTCCGCGACAGCGGACAGCCAATTTTTTACGCGAACACCCCCTGGCACGCTTCGGCCTCCGCGGCCCCAACGCACGGGCCGCCCTGCTTCCAGCTTTGGTACCCCCCCCCCCTTCCGCTTGGGTGCCCCGGAGATCCTGCGCCGCCTGCTTCATTATAACCTCAGGTGTTCTCCTAGCTGAGGCCTCCGTTTGCCGGTTACATGTGCCCTCCTGGATCAGTGCTTGTAAAAAATGCAATCTGTGGTCGCGACGAAAAAAGCGACCCGTGACAACACCAGTCAGAGCCTTGCCCCTTCATACATGCCCACTGCCTCACTGCGCGGGCAGCCAGCGGCGGAGCGTAAACAAACTCGCCCGCGCTCCGCAATGCCGGAGGCAGTGCCATGGCAGTGCCTCAAACCATAGCTCGATGCCTCAAACCACGACGTGCCTCAAACCACGACCTACTGAACTCCAGACCTGCACAGATCTCCCTCCTCCAGCACGCCTGGTCTAGTTCACCCCTTTTGCCACTAGGGAAAGAACGTACGAGCAGAGTGGCGCTAGTTATGACCTGTTCGCTGTCGTCTGCTTTTGCGATCTGTTCAGCGCTTGTCTTGCCATTTCGGCAGGCACAAAGCGCTTGTATTGGCGGTAAATGAATAAATTCACAAATATACAAAAGAAGACATATTTGCGAATGCTTTGCGTTTGAATAGTGAAACTAGAAGAGGAGGAGCGGTGCAAGAAATGTAAACAACGAGCATAGGTAGCCGCTGCAATGCTAGATCGACGGCATAAATTTCCCTTTCCTAGCCTCCTTAAGAGACTGGAAAAATTGTTTTAAAAGATTCATAATAATCTAGCTTTTTTTAGTTGATTACAGACAGCCTAATGTCGTAGATGACATTAGGATTTACTGCTGTGCGCCGTAGTGAAAGGCAGATGATCTGGTAAAAGTATAGTAAAATATTCACGAGTAAGTCCTCCGCCCGATATGTGCAATAGGCTGATCGATTCTGTTTCAAGGGAAGGTGAGCATATCTTGTTTATAATATCGTTGGATGTCTAGCTTAGCAGAAAGCTTGCAAAAAATTAAGCGATCCCAGTGCTTTAAAACGTACGTGTGCTGCACTGCAGGCCTTAAAAATCGTGTCACGGAACTCTTTTCAAACTGTAAAGCTAGCTTTTCTTCGTGGTACGGCGGCAGCATAACGGTGGTGCTTAAGATACGTACGCAGTGAAGCTGTGTACGTAATTCACTTTTTGAACTCGCGTCGCATTCACAGACAACTTTTAAGAGTTAAAATGAGTGGTAATCGTTCTGTCGTCGAACATTACGGTGGCTTCAATTTTCTAAAGAGCGCAGACGCGAATTTTACAACGTGTACAATGAAACTGATGTGTACGTTACAAACTCTATACACAATGTGATTTATAATAATCTGCTTGAAAAAGGCAATAGGAGCGGCTATTTAACGCTATTTTAGAGAGCAGCGGACTACACGCTCCGACATTTTTTAGGTTCGGGCAGTCAACTTTTGGAGCCAAGTGACCGATCAAAGCCTTGTGACATTACTGTCACTGTGTTAGCAAAAATCATCAACTAGAGAAGCAGGTCGTCACAACACAACAGCTCGGCAGCTGTTACAACGCCGCACAGCCGCCCACCGCGTAGCAGACGAACAGGTTATAAAAGCGCCACCTACGGCCGTCGGTTGAACGAAAGTGGGCGCAAGCTGCTCCCATAGAAGCCGGATATCTGTGCAGGTCTGGAGTTCCAGTAGGTCGTGCCTCAAACGTTGCCTCATATGAACGTCTCCTCTTTATTCTGTGCCATTACTAGGTGCCAACTCAAGCCGAGCCGATCATAACAGAAGGAGTCGACCGTGGCTGCCGCTGTGCAGCAGACGCTTAAAATCACTTAAAAAAGTTCCTTCTTCGTTGTTATATGACCCCCTTATTCTATGATGTTAAGGCTGAAATCTTTACGTGAACCACTGCGTAAAGTTTTTGAAGTATCACTTGCCCTATGTGTAAACGAAGTTTAAACTGTTACCGTGTGTTTTTCTCGCGCATGTGCTTGAAGCAACATGTGGCCAGATTTTCCACGTCTTCACTGTGACATCGACATTTACCTCTCGAACTTCGGAGATCCAACCGAGCGCTGGCAGGAAGCCATTCGCAGATGCAACTTCATTCATTCTGTATGCATTGTATTCAGCGTTGTTAAAATGAAAAAAAGGATCCAAAAAACAGTGGAATTAGATGTTTTTGCTTAGATCAGTACAGCTATGTGTTGGTATTAGGTACAATTCCCACATGTGCTTGTCTGCTGGCGCTAAAGTGCTTTCCAAGTTGTTTATTACGACTAGTTGCTCGTATTTGGCGTTCCTTTGCAATAACTTTTCAACAAGAACAAGGCCATGCGCACTCTTCTTTCATTTAAAGAAAAAAAAAATGGGGGGATTACTTCTACGCGTCAAATCAAAATTGCAATGTTCAAACAAGAAGTTCAGAAATGTGATAGAGGCAGAACTGCATCTGTACTGTTTTGACTATTCTGCACATTCTCCTTGTGTGTGTATGTGTATGTGTGTGTGTGTGTGTGTGTTTTGCCAGTATTCACATGCCTGAGTGATGTTTGATTTATTTACCTTTTTTAAACTATAGACTGTTTCATTCTTAAAAAAATATTGAAGTTGCTTTGGTTTGGTGCAAGCAAATATTGGATAAAGTGCAATAGCGCAAACCAAGAACAGGACAAGAGCAGGTTAGACACACAAGCGCTGGTTTATCTCGCTTCCTCTGTCCATGTCTAGTTTTTGTGCTATTACTCTTTCATCATGTACCAACATGCCGAGTCTGCTATCGTCAAATATTGGCTGTTTAATGTGGGGCAAGAAACAACAAAGCACCAACTCTGGCAATAACAGGAGTAAGGAGCCTGACCCCTGCCTCTAGTCTTGTCAGTGTTCTTTGCCACCAACATGTCGAAAGAGAAAGTGTGGCGGAATTCGACACCTGTGAAATGTCTTGAGCAGGGTCACAGAATGTAAAAACTTGGTTATGCAAGAGATGTTGGTGGGGGGGACAAGAAAGAAAAACAAATGTCAACTTTACGACACTAAAAGTGCATAATTTATCGCATAAAAATAGAGACAACACAACAGTGAAAAGGACAAAATAAGAGAATTGGTATGTGTTCTGCCCACTTTGCAGTGTGTATGCATATTACATTTCTCTTGTTATAGCCATTTGTTATTTGCATAGGTGCAGCTGGTGCTTCCAGAGCTGTCTCGAATCCCAGAGGATGTGCAGTCTTTAATGGCCGCTCAAAATTACCATGTTGTCCGTAACATCCATGCCAAGGAACTTGTGGCCTGGGACTTGGTGAAAACTTTTGTGAGGCAAGGTAAGAGTTGGGTCATGATAGAGTCAGAAGGCACACAAATGAAAAGAAAAGAAGTAGCATACCGCACTTCAGTTTTTGTTGTGTTACTGTGAAATTATGTCTTTGTTGCCAATGTGGACTACACAAGACTGGAATTTTCTTGCAGCCTTATTAGCCACTGCAGCTAATTTTAGCTGTTTGAAGTGATGTTAGTCATCAACAAACTAATTTGTCTGAACATCATTTTAATGCCTACCTCTGTTGTGAATTTCAAGGTAAAATGAATACATAACACATAACCGTGCCCATTGGCAAAATTTGTGATACTAAATTGTACAAGGAGATCAAAGCTTTGTTGAGTGATTGTAAGTGTAATTTTGTGTAAATGCCATTGAAAGGCAGTAGCTGTGAAGTAAAAATGTTAATATAGAAACGGGTATAGCAGGAACCATCTGTATTAACTATATGCATTTTTCTTAATGGTATAGTAGCATAAGTGCATTGAACGCATGCACCATAATGCATTAGATATATGTATTGAGAATCTGTTAGTGTTAATTTGGCAGAGTGGTCTTTCTTCCTAGGAATCCCAATTTTACCCGTACAAATATGTAGGAATAAAATGTATTTTTTATGCCTTATGAACCTCAGCGTAACACTGCTTCACCTGTCAAGGCATGGCAGATTTTCCGTATGACAACATAGTAATGGGACTGTATTTATGGCATACAAAAACATTGAATGTCCCTGATAAGGTGCCTAGGAATTTCCGTATAGATATGTCTAGAAAGCCACAAGCATGGCAAGTTTTATCTTAGTTCTTGTGTTTCTTTACCTAACCATGCAGGAAAGCTGCACTTGTTGTCAATCAACACAAATGTTTCATATGGGAATTGTGTGGCTGTCACAGCTGATGGTAAGTGCCCTTCGATATTGCTACCAAGTGTCTAGGTATACTCGTGATCAAAAATATGCTGACCAAGAATTCTCTGAAAAGACCATATGTTCCTAATACTTTGGCATATAACCTGAAAGTGAAAATTGTAGTTCAGACTTGGCATTGCAACCATTGCAGTACATTCGTCAGTTTCAGGTTTTCCGTCCAAGTTTTTTTAAGACATTAAACTTTTTCGCAGAACCCCTGGTTTGTATGCTTTAGTCATGAGTGTACATGCTGCACTATGTTTTGCAAGAATTGAATTGAATTCTGCGGTTTCACATGCCAAAACCATGATTTGATTATGAGGCATGCCATAGTGGGGAACTAGAAATCAATTTTGACCACCAGGGGATCTTTAGCGTGCCCACAATGCACGGGACACGGGCGTTCTTGCATTTTGCCCCCATCTATATGCAGCCACAACACTGGACTTGATCCCACGACCTTGTGCTTAGCAGCACATTACCATAGCCGCTAAGCCACCACGGCAGGTCATTTTGCAAAAATTATTGCATATATGCTGGTACATTATTGCTTTGTTAGTGGCATTTTAAACTCTTGATGTCAAGAAACTCAAAATGTAAGCTCGCATGAGTTGTGTGCAAGTTGATTTCGTGCATATGGTTTTTACCTGTGCCATATTTTAGCTATCCCCTACATTAGTGTTCATGGCATAAGAGCTGTGACAAAAATAGATCCTTGAAGCAGAAAACGTGTGTTTGGTAATAAAGCTTCACCATTTCACTTAGGCCTATATTTGTTAGCCAGTGTCAGCCATATGCCTTGAGAAAGTTGCCATACGTGGCTTTCGTTTGGTATACACATTTGGTACAATCTAAGGCCACAATTTTTCCTGTCCTTAAAAGTGCCTTAAATGAGGCACCACAGTGACTGTCAAATGCATTTGGAGGTAATGTCATGGCTGTTTGCAAGTTGATAAGTGCATTGGTGACAGTGACTGGATAAAGAATGGCTGCCATGGATAGACATGTCAGGAAAAAAAAGATCGTGCGAGACATAAGGAGACACTTGGAAATTAATTCACTGAGCATTTTTCCAGCTCTTCCTGGCCTCTGCTGTTTGAAGATTACTTTGTCTCATAAGGTGCCATGTAGGTTGATAGAGACTGAAAATCAGACATGGGTGTGGGATGATGACATGAGAGGCTGCCAGATTCACTGATGTCAATTCTCCTTGTGTTTCTCCAGGTTATTCCTTGTGCTGGCACCCAGCACCTAGAGTAGCATGCCAGGCAACCAGCCAGACTAACGTTTCTGGCACATCATTAAAGCTTGCATCTCTCTCGCTTGGCATGTTTCTGATATTGTGATAAGAGAGAAAATGGGACTATACCAGTGATTCTAAAACGAAACATCGATCATTTTATAGGCCTTTCCTGGTTACACCCAATTAATCAAGGTCAAAAAGACAAGAGAGTGTTCGAGAAAAAACATGGCAGCAGCTTATTTGTGAAGTGGTGACATGGCAGCAGTGATTGAGAAGAACCAGAGCACAGTGACTGGCCGAATGGTACAGCACCGTTTGCCTCCCAAAAGTCCTTTAGAAAGTTGGGAAGCAACCAGAATTGGGCTGGTGTGAATCCGGCTATACTATGACAATGAGTTAACTCACATGGCAATGAGACATTGCATTTTTAAAAGGTCTGTGAAGTTGGTCATTGGCCTGTCCTGCTGAATTTCTTATTACGTGATTCTCATTCTTCCTGATAGTGGAAGAGAAGCTTGTGTGCAGATTACCAACATCTTCAGAATTAAGAGATATATAACTAGGGCTAAAAAGATGTGGGGCGAGAAGACGTGTGTTCTTTTAGATCTCGTCTGGCATCTTTTAAGTGCTGTTTAAATATGTTTCAATTCTGGAACACACAATAACATTTATCTCCTATTGTACCAACAGCCGAAGAGGCTCCACTTGCTGCCAATGGGTACTTGAATCAAGTCCTAGTGCTTGCAGGACCACTTTTTAGATAGGAGGCACAGAGTTTGTACACCACCTTGAAATCCTTGAAAACCATTGAATTTGAAAAAAAAAAAAAAAAAAGATGTAAGGGCCCTTAAAACCCTTTGCAAATAAATGTACTCCTTGAATTCCTTGAGAACTAGGGTTGGGGACGACTTTTGAACATTCAAACAAAGAAGAAAGAGAAATGAAAAGGGGAAAGGTAGGGAAGTTAACCAAGGACGTGTCCGATTGGCTACCCTACGCTTTGGGAGAGGAAAGGGGAAGAATAGATAAGAAGGAAAGAGAAGAAAAGTAATAAAAGGGGGTGGCCATGGGCGTTAGACACTGCCTATTGAGAAAAAATTTTAGTATTTTATTCTAAGAGTGTCACTAAGCGATTGCAATGGGGCATGACCACAGCCACCAACCACAGGCTTGTTTAAATCACCATTGCCATCATGGAGCTAGACAAAGCCAGATCAAACGACCAAACTGTACCACCATCTTGTTGTTTTGCTAGTTGGTTCGCACCGCAGCCATCATGGCTCCATTTTTGAGCCCTAGGCTCCCAAATTCCTGACAAAAAGTAAGTTTCAGCCATCTGGCATTAACACCAGTATCTCTCGCTGAAGTCTGATACTGCTAACCATCATGCCAGGAGACGATTGACATCATTACAGTGAGAAAGTCAACTTAGAAATGTGGTTTGAAGAATTTGAATTGTGTGTCCAGATCAGCAGCTGCTAGCTGCAAGAAATTGCAGCTTGAAAGGAGATTTCACTATTTATCAATGTGTGTACGATTAAGGTTTGTTTTTCTCTCCTTGAATTTTGGCCTTTGGCATCCTCGAAATTCTTGAATTGTCTCTGAATTTTTAGTCAGATGTCTTGTACAAACCCTGGGTGCTGCATGAAATGTTGAGTTCTCTATTAAAGATGTGATAGGTTTAATGAGGATAACATGTTTTTATGGGTCTGATTAATTTTCAACTGCCTTGCCTTGGGAATATTTTCAGTTTCATAAAAAGTTTAAAGACGAATTTTTGCAGTAAACTAGAATATGTGTACATGCACTTACAATATTATGATAGTTGTTCTTTATTTCTGACTTTTGCTGTGTTGTTTGTTATTGTGCACATGCTTTCAGGTGAACTTCACTTGTCACTGCAGGAAGAGGTCTTTCGTGTTTCAGGACTTGAAGGTTCTCGTTTTGCAGGCAGTTCTAAAGGGCATTGTGTTTTTGGTAAGAAAAATGATAACACACACTTGTTACTGTGTAGGAAAGCGCCTCCATTATTCCTTATTCACTTCATCTTATACCTGTGCCACATGGGCACAGAAAATGACATTCATTTATTATTAAGGCCTTAAGTTCCTGAATGATGTTTTGTTTGGCAGAGCTGTGACACGTCCAAATTTAATGACATTTGGCCCGATGATGTCGATAACAGCGCTTCCTGAAGTGAGCAATTTTAGGGTATGAATAGAAAGTTAAACATGCATTTACAAGTTTAGCCTACCTTCAAGGCTAGTGAAATGTATCAATAAGTATACTATGGTGCCGCTAGCTTTAGTTTGTTGATGTCTTTTACAACGTTGCAACCGACAAAGCACGATGCCAACGGCATCGTGCTTTGGCATCGTGCTTGTGGTATGCAGAATCGTCCTTGTATGCTTGTTGCCACCATTTAACACGACACCGCTTGCAGCAACACATCACATTTAATGTTTTTTTTTTTCTTCAATTATATAAAACTTGATGTGCATGTTTATGTGTGCTGTATGGCTTAAACACCTGAAAAGTTTGTTTCCCGCTAAATAGGATGTCGTTTCAAATACTTTAACTAAACCGCACTGAGCAAGCTATGGCGTCGAGAGTATGCATTTCTCATGTCGAATGAGTTCTGGTGGTAGCCTTTGGTGACGAATGGCATTAAGGCAAATGCCATTTGATTTGCCTGTCTAGCAGCGTGCAAATGACAAATCTTAAGGCATTAGGAAGTTAATGTCATTTTCTGTGTCACTGTGGCACGGGTATTAGTGTGGTTTACAACTATTATCACTTTGTGGTCCAATTACTGTTAAATAATTAACCTAAATAAATTAGCCAGGGATTGTTTAGGGCTCAATGTTTGCAGAAACATGAATAATACTGCAACTCTTCACTTGATTTCTGCTAAAAATATAGGCAATTTTTTCATTAGTCATCAAACAGAAGGTAAGCCACATGTAGGAAATTATGTTTGATGTAGAAAAGCAAGAAGGACAGGTAGCTGAAGTTTGTTTACACAGCATAAAAATCCAGAAGTGTTTGTTAGAAAACTTTAAGGGGGACATCCTATCGGTATTGCATTAAGTTGATTGCATTAAAGGCTGGGTGAGTGTAATTTAGCTGTAAACAAGAAGAAAGGGGGTTAACCAAGGGGCCCGATTTTTATTAGTCATATCATACAAACCCAACAAACACTGACACCAAGGACAACATAGGGGAAATTACTTGTGCTGAATAAGTGAAATAAAAAAACGATAAATTAATGGAAATTAAAGTGGATAAAAAATTTACTTGCTGCAGGTGGGAACCGAACCCACAACCTTCGCATATCGCAGGCGATGCTACCAATTGAGCTACCGTGGTGCCGTTTCCCCATCCACTTTCTTGGGTATTTATGTGTCCTAGTAGAACCCTGGGAGTGCTAGCCAGCGCGACCGCTCACTCCGATTTCCATTAATGTATTGTTTCTTTATTTCATTTATTAAGCACAAGTAATTTCCTCTACGTTGTCCTTGGTTTCAGTGTTTGTTGGCTTCTTATGATATGACTAAAAAAAATCGGGCCCCTCGGTTAACCCCCTTTCTTCTCATTTATTACATATTGAGGGTCTCGAATCCGGCAACATTGATGCCTTCAGGTAGCATGTGTGGGTTTATAGAGCAGTTGCCTTCACCCAAAAAAAGATCACGTTCTCATGACGCCTGCGGCAAAAAGGCCGTTCCACGTCCGCCGCCAAGGTCTGTGAGTGAGTGGTGGCGCTGGCTAACACTCCCAGGGACACATAAATACCCAACAAAGTGGATGGGGAAACGGCGCCGTGGTAGCTCAATTGGTAGAGCATCGCACGCGAAATGCGAAGGTTGTGGGTTTGGTTCTCACCTGCGGCAAGTTGTTTTTTCATCGACTTAACATTAATTTATCGTTTCTTTATTTCATTTATTAAGCACAAGTATGGTAATTTCCCCTATGTTGTCCTTGGTGTCAGTGTTTGTTGGCTTCTTATGATAAGACTAATTTAGCTGTAGGCATACAAAGAATCAAAAAGGCTATTTGAAAATAAGCAATACATATAAACAAAACTAGTATAATGAACACAGCATCAAACATTGCAATGCAAGATAAGTGCTTATGTATCAAGAAAAAAAGGAGAACTGTAAAAAACAGCAAAAGAACGAGAGTGCACTTTTGTTTTCATAGCACTGGAAGTAATACATATTAGTTAACGAAAGTGTTCAACATTGCCCTGATAGAGACAAGTTCCCTTTCTTGACACATTTGGTTTCATCTTTGTTCAGCCACTCTTGATCACCTAAAGTCTCCAGATTCCTGTGTACGTATGTCCTGTTTACATTAGTTGTAACATGAAGCACAAACAATCATTATACACATTTTGTAGATAGTGGTTATGTATAATATGCAAAAAAAGCAGTATTAGAAAAGTATGAAAAAATCAGGCACCTGTAACTATAGAAACATGGCTAAGTTTTTAACTGAAGTAGTCAGATGATTGATTCCAATGTGAAACTTGAGGCCTGCCGTCCTACGAGTTCATGACCACTTGCAAACTTGCAAGATGCTGGCACAAATTTCTTTTTTTTACCAGTTCCATGTTGAAAATAAACTCAATTGCCAGCCAATGCAATTACTGTGGCCCTAGAATGAGTCCATAAGTGACGTGACTGTTGGGCAAGGAGGAAGCCAAGGAAATCAGGCTTTATGAAAATGCTTGCTCATGCGGTGAAATGAAAACAGTCACAGCACGTGTGGTGATCTGCTAAGAGCATTGCATTTAGTCTCCTCAGTGTTTCAGTTTCGGTTTTCTGGGGGATATTGGCTGAAATTCATTACCCTGCAGAAATTTGTATCAGATTTTGGCATCTGAAAGTGGCTTATGACATCTTAGGAATACAAGCTTCAAGTTTTACAATAGAATCCATCATCTGACTCTTTCGGATAAAGGGTTTGTCACATTTTTTGAATTACTTGTCTAAATAGTATCTTCTCATTAAAAACGTAAGCCACTGTGATAACAAGCAATCCTAAGAAAATTACTTACCTCGCATTCCCTACTTTAAGGAATTTCGAGCACATATTCTGAAATGCCTTACGTGTTGCCTTGGCTTCGCTGTTGTTTTTTACTTTAATTAATCTATTGGGGGAAAAAAAAAAGATAAATATGACTGACATTTTTTTACAGGTTCAGTGATAGACCTGCAGAAGCAGTGTTTCCACCCAGAAAAGAACAATTACAAGCGAACGCTGCATTCCCTGGACCGGTGTGGCGATCTTGTAGCCCAAGATGTGGCTATCGTCTGGGAGCCCTTGCCAGAGCATGCAAGCTTGTCACCTTCCTCTGCTGCAAGGTATTTCAGCCAGTGTGGCCACACTGTCATTGCCTGCAAACCGAGCTACTCTTCCACAACACAGTTCTGTCAGGTTGTGCCTACTGCAGTGACAACATTGGAATATATGGGAGAAGATGCATATCTCCCAGTCTATGAGTGGCTTGGAGCCATTGCCTGTGGAGTCGATTCAAGGTGTGTTGTTTCTCTTTTTTTTTTAAGTAATGGCTTTTATCTTGTCAAAGGTTTGCAATTACTGCCAGTTAGTAAAGTCAGTTATACATGTTTGCTAATGATTGTCAGCAAGCAAATTAAGTGGCGCAAAATTGGAGCTGCTTGTATTTGTTTTGCAGGCCTTTTCATAGCTGTTGTGTCCTATGCCTGTTGGCTTGTTAGTGGCAAGACACACTGAACTCACTTTTTACATTTATCTGACATTTTATTTAGATGCTGCCTTGCAAAGTTTTGCATGGACTAGTATCTGCCATAATAGAGCATTCTTGTTGTAGGGGCTCTATGTTACTAAATAAGAGCTGGGCAATATTTACATTGGTACAAACATAACTGGGTGCAAGAATTAATAACCCTGCTCTAATAAAAACTTCACCAGTTCAGTCTGCACAAGTGTTAGTGGTAATCTGTTACTTTTTTGGTAACTTAGTATCATACTCATTAGTTTTTCTCAACTGTAACAGGTAGTATACTTCCATTAACATTTTGAAAGGTTATAAGGGTCATGTTATTGGTTACTTTTCACTGCAAGAAAACATAATGTGTAGAGCACCTGAACTAAAGTGGCATGCCAAATAAACCGAATGTCGGGGTGCTCTCGACAGACAACCTTTCCCTCAGCTCGCATGTGTGCCGCAAAACATATGCCATTGACAATTTGATGATGCAAACAGCCAATCTAACTAAAAAAGTACAACATACCCATCAAGCTTTACCACAAAAAATGTGTACACCCCCCCCCCCCTCCATCCCTCTCCCTGCTCACGCAATAGATTTAATTGTCTCACCCACTCATGCATAGATTTTGGAGCTGATTCATTATATGAATAATGAATCAGCTCCAAAATCGATGCATGAGTGGGTGAGATGTTTTTGTAAACCTGCTAAGTGAGATCGGAAAGAGTGATTAGCAAGATGCTCAGGGCATTGGTGTGGGGATGGAAAGATAGCTAAAAGCAGGCTTGTTTGTTTGCTTCATAGGTGGAAAATTCCAGAGCAAGAGACCATTCAAAACAATGCTGTGTGATTGTTTCATGGGCAAGGTAACAGGGCCATGACAGGAAGAATGTCAACCTAAGGAGACAGAATTTTGTGTATGTAGGCTCCCTATGCCAAGCGATTTGAGGCTGCCACACTGATAACTTTGTGAATGCACATTGGACTCTTGAGATAAAAATGCTGGACCAGAAAGCAACCTGCCATGGCCGAACGTTTTGATGTACATTCTACTGAAACGACCGAAAAGGGGAAAATGCTTCAGGTGGCCAGAAGCAAGTGCAAGGGATGAGCAGGAACTGGGGACTGTTTAGCAACGATGGCAACAGCCTGTAAAGCAACACAGTACATGATGCACATTTGCGCAATAGTTTTTTGTGTGACAAAGGAAGGAATTTGCAGGTGTCGCAGAGGCACCTGGGATGCATACCGAGAGGTATGTGCGAGAAAACAATTGCTTAAGTTCAACTGCAGGTTATAATTATTAGAAAGATGTTTGTCTAATACTTTAGGGGCTGCTAATGCACTTTGTTTTAAAAATATATCTTGCTTTATTCCATGTGCAACTGCGAGACTGTGTTTCTGGTTAATTTTGAGTAAGACTGACCATGAAGCACCTTCATGCAAGCATTCACAGTAGGTATTTCTGGTAATTATACCGGTTCAAAATTAAAGAAAACCCTGGCCCTGCCCCACTACCCTTAGAAATTTATCTGTACAAGGTATACCTGGCATAAAAGGACATGCAACAACACCTGCTTGCCTCCTCCCCCTCCCCTGAAAATAATTTTTGGCTACACCACTGACCCTTTGCACACTAGCTAGAGGTGGCTTAGTGCTTTCTGCACTAATGTGCTCACTGAGGAATTGAATTTGGCAACAGCTTGGTTTCACGATGATGTCATCCTATCATACCAATTTGTTCTTACTTCTCATGATTACCTCACCTTCCCATGCCCGCTTCACAAGTCAAATTCCTCCCATGTCATAAACTTGGCAGATATGCACTCACTTACATGCTCTCTCACTCCACTCTACTTACTCTCGCTCAGTAACTACTAATATTTAAAAAATAGCCTTTTCAAACCTGACAGGTGTTCACATGTTTTACAGTGCATTCAAAAGCGTGAAGCTTACTCTGCTTGGTTTGAACTATAGTCATTGACAGCCTAAGTATGCCGGCTCAAGTACACCGCTCTGCATTTCAAAAAGAATTTATATAGTTGCACCAGCTAATTATGTTTGCTCGTTTCCTTGACGACACTGAGTAAGGTGAAGTGCTTTTAATATCGACAACTCTCAGTAGTAACTACGTTTTGTAGTGTGGAGGCACAAAGGGCAGATGCAGTGCTGTTTTGTGGGTGAGGCTTGGACTTAATTCTTGGTTGTCACTGAGTATAAGTGGTGACACATAATTCAGAAATTCAGTGGCACACCTATCCTGTCATATGCATTCTTAGTCTGAATTTGTTTTGTTCCAGCATAGTTGACTGGTCCAACTATAGAAGTTCTTTTTGAGTTGCATGGCAGTGCACTTGCTTCTGCATTCTTGGGCTGTCACATAATTCAGGAATTCAATGATGCACTGATCCAGTCTTATGTGTTATTTGTCCATATCTGTTTTGTACCGTTGAATTTCTTAACTTTATGTTACCAACTAGCTCAAACCTCGCTCTGGTGCCCTGTTTTGATTTAGCATTGTGCAGGCAATCTGTGTTTTGCTCTTAGGCAGTTAGCTCACATGCCATTGACTCTAGCACATGCTTTATGCCAGCATTACCTATACCCAGGCGCAGATCCAGGTTTTTTTCAAGGGATGGTTGGTTCTGACTTTGAGATGGTGATTGATGATGAGGATGTATTTTACTTGTTTGTAGGGTCTCCTCAATAGTTATTAAACCTTTTTTGTCTCTCCAGAGCAAAAGAACAGTAACAGCTGGTAAGGAGGACTTCATTAGTTCGTCATGTGCCATACGCTGGTGGCTGCGCACACAAGTTTTAAGGGAAAGTGGAGGGGTCAGGACATTTGGTCATCTCACCTGGATCTGCGTATGCTTATACCTTGCTTGTGTGGAGGCATGAAACTTGCCTCTTTGCAGAGTGGGCCTCACTGAGAATGGTCATTCATGATTTATATCTTGGGGAAACTTGTGTCCTAAAAATCTTGCAGAAAGAATCTGTGTTTAGGAACCGTAAGCTTCAAGTCTATTATACGTAAGCTGATGCTGTAAAATCAGCAGTTAAAACATTAATTTATGAACTTTCATTAATTAGTCAATTGTTTTTCCAATTTATTGCCGAGATGTTTCCACCTGTCCACACAGCCCAACCATAAATGCAGAATTATGCTGTGCTATGGGCAGTAAGAAAAAATTAAGACATGTTGGATAAAAAGGTAGGGGATATGAAGTAAAAGCAACACTTCGCATTTTATTCCATGCAGGGATAATAAGGATGCAAGGGAGCAGTTTCTTAGCAGCCACCACTTGCCTGGTCCAAGCACAGAGGTGTCCCGGCTCTTTGTGGCCAACTGGAAAGGTTTCTTTACTCCAACATGTGCCATAAGGCTCCTTTTATTACTCAGGTAAATTTTATCTTGTTTTCTTTTGCATAAATATAATGTAGCATAAGTGCTGCCAAAGCAGGAAAACTTGCATGGGACCTATTATGAGGCCTACTTTTTTTAACCTTTTTATTTTTTATTTTTTTCAATAGTTTGGGTGCAGTGTACCCCTGTGATTTCAGTATAGATGTGCTAAACAAAAATGCAAATGTTCTTATCAATATCTGAGATATAACTATGAATAACATGTATTGCCTTATGGTGGGAAAATTCTTGCAAACATCGTGTTTGGCAAATCAGTTCTGTAGTAATCCACAAGGTAGAAGTTTCGTTAAAGCAAACAACTTTCATGGACCTGGCAGTTGCGCGAAGCTACACAGGTTTCACGATGATAGATAAACAGCGCACAATAAAGACATAGACAAAGAAAGGATATAACAGGTGCTCTCGTTAGTCTAAGTCATTATGGTGCACTGTTTCTCCATTACCATGCAACTTTACCAACTCGCTCAACTTGTCAGGCACAGGTTTGGTTTGGAAAATTGAAGGTGTGGCCATTTAACTCTTTTTTGGTCTTGCATGCATTTTCTCTCTGTTTGGTCATTGAAGGCACTTAAAGATCATACAAAATTCAAAAGCATAGAAAATGAAATGGAGCCCCTGTGTGTCTTCTCTATTCCGATATGAAACTCATCAAGGCCATCTTGTTATGGCAGCAAACTTATTGCGAACACGAACTGAAACACGCAGGTTGCATGATGACAAATGAATTGCTTTCTTTTTTTCTAGCAGACAATGGATGTATTATGCAAAAATTATTTGTGTGAAAGTAAAATGGTTGCACATAGGTGATGCAAAGTTTTTTTGTTTTTTTTTCCAGACAGTGCATGGCTCAGGAAGACCTACCATTTTTTGGCCTTGTACTGCATAGGTTTGATGATGATCCAACTCAACCATTAAGTAAACACCAGAGTTTACTGCTAAGCCGTGCTTCAGAACTCAGTATCATCTGTACACCAAATGGACGCTATTGTCTTCTCCATTCTCCCAAGTGACCATACAAAAAATGAAATTTGTGCCCTGTCATCACAAGAAGACTGTTGAGTGGTTTCTTTCCTTTTCACCTTGCAGATTGCTTTTAGCCCAAGCAGAACCATGCAAAATCTACATGGAACTACATTGCTTGGACATCTGTAGTGGTCTGTCTTATGATTCTGTGGTATTTAACTGACACACTGAAATTTAATTAGTTTTGAAACAGCAGGCTAATAAATAAAGACAGTTTTCACTGCGCTTGTTCTTTCTAAATTTCAAGCAAGACATCTCTTTACAAAAACTGATTGAAAAGTTCCTGGAGCAGTGCCCAATGTGCTGCTCTGCAAGGATAAGGCGGTAGATCAGCTGCAGAAAACAGAATGATATACAAGAGTGGAGCTCAGGGGGGCCTTACAGAACAGACGGCTAGTTAAATAATATTTTAGTAATTTATGTTAGTATACTGTCAATCTCGCAAGCGGGATCATTACAGAGATTGGTGTACTATACAGATGATATACAAGAACAAACAATGCACTTGATACCAAGCAAAGAAAGAAGGCAAAATACAAATAAATAAAATGCACAAGAAAGTAATCTAATGGTGAATGAAATCACCAGAGTATGCATTTGCTTGCTTCCACACTGGATGATATAATGAAATGACTATTGTTTTGCTCTATCACCAATCGAGGGATTGACATGGAAGAAAACGCGAAGCTTATAAATTGAAATTTTGAATCATCTCTCTTCAAATGTGATGGAATTCTGAAGGAAAACACAACCTTGCACAAAAGCAGCAAGGATCTTAGGTGATAGTATAAGGAGTTGTTGAGCCGTGTGATGTCTCCGGAGCAATATTCAAATGGAAATAACATTGAGAGCAAGGGAAATCCTGTGACACAAGATGAAAACTGTGAACTGATAGTAAAGAAACTGGGAGCAAATCAGTTATGCCATGGACTCTAAAGTGTTTGTCATAGTTGTACCTTGCATGCACTACACACACTACCAGTGAAAAAACCCTAATTGTTCATTTTGTTTCAAAAAGATCGAAAATGAATTTTATCAAAGGGTAAAGAATGCACAACTTTCCAGCGGTGTGTTTGGATTTTCTTCAAGCAAAAAGTGATATCTGTTCTCTCTCTCCTTTCTTTTTTTTTTTTTGACAGCACAGAATTTTTAAACATCGCCTGTCACAGGTAGCAAAGTTCTAGTCCTTCAGTTGGATTACTGAAAGAGGCGGAAGTTGCACAAGAAATCAAAGTGCATAGTTGACCAATTACAAAGTAACTAATTAAGTTCTGAACGAACTGTTTTACAACAAATATTGCAATTTACAAATTGCAGCCGGTGAGTTCACAAGGCATATCCGTTTGGAACAAATTATCAGGATGACGTGAATTTCGAGATAATAATACCCGAAATGTGCAACGAAATGCATTGGTGGTCCAGTTACTTTTGTACTTCAATGCATAAAACAGCGTTTCGTTAAAAAGGTAATGGAGCAACACTGCATTCTTGCCAAAAGTTTCATAGCTCAAGTCTGGAAACTGGTGCCGTCCTTAGAATTGATTTTTACTGGATATGCCTTGCTTATTCACTGGCTAGAATTTATAAGTTGCAATATGTGCTGTCAAGAAAATAATTTAAGCTCTTATAAGTATTTTTTGTTAATTAGTTATATTGATTTATTGTGCAAGTAATGTCCACCTTTTTGCACATTCCAGTATAGGGATTAGAACTGTGCTATATATGGCACAAGCAGTTTTTTTTTTAATTGTAAAAAAAAACATCTGGTACTGTAAAAATGAGCACTTCACATATGTAAACAAGTTGGCTGGGGTACTGAAGTGAAATAAGGAAAGAATTTAGGTGGAGCCTATCCCTTGGGAATGTTAACCATCGTCATTGTGATTAGCATTCAAGTGGTGGTGCACATGTAATGATGGATAAAAGCACATGCTGGCACCCGTGTTCATAAATGCCACTTGATAATATACTGCCGTTGTTTTTTTATCGTATGATCCAGTTTGAAGCTCTTTAGAGAGAACTGAAACAGCCACTGCCGAAATGCGTCGTGTATGAGCCATGTACTGTAGTCGGGCTCCTTATTCCCACACTCCTTTACATACTATGCCATCTAGCAGCGAAGCTCCTTATGTGTGGTCTTTAAGATTGCAACAATGGTATGCCAGTGTGTGCTAATACTATGAATTAATCCCTCATTGCCCAGTCCTTGATCGTGGCCGAGCAGATTCAGCATTGGGCTGCTGTGCTTGAGGAGCCAGGTTAGATATCAACTAGTATTGCAGTTTTTTAAAGTCCTTGTTTTTATTAGAAAGACAGCCGGAGTAAAGAGGCTAGAAACATGGTACCGACCAAAAAGGGGGGGGGGGGGGGTAGTAGGCTAATAATCCCTGTCAGACAGGCAAATTTAGTCTTGCCTAGCAATTTGTCTCGCCAGCGACAGCCCTCGCTGTAATGCGCAGGCCATTGCATGGAAACGTTTAGTGATACTTGCTGTAGAAGGCACTTGCCTGTGAGTGTGATCATTGAACTCGCATTGCTGCATCGAAGTGCGCAGCCTCGGTGGCAGTGTTTCAAATATAAATAAAATAATACTCAGTGGATGCTCGGTGCTAATATCTGAAACCAGTTTTATGGTGATTTAAAATGTTCTAAGCGTCCCTGCTTATGAAAACAGCCAGTCTTCATCTGCCAATGAAATCTGTCTAGCTTGAACATTCCTATTATGCGAGAAAGAAGTGCAAACTACTGTTTAATGAGGCACTGGCACTCAGCCACACATTCTGTGTTTTACCACCTTCTTGGTGCTCTTTTCCATGTTCAGCTTGCATTCTGCCTACTCTGTTGGCATTGCTGTTGTGCAGCTCAACTAATGCAGCATTTTCTGCTAGCCTTTGCACTGGTTTAAAAAAAAAGGCTATTCCTGTTCAGTGAAGTTAAAGTAGCAAGTTAATATGCTTGTATGCATGCATATCTACCTTTATTTTCTCAGTTCTCTACAATACCTAAAACAGTTACTAAATTCAGTTAAGCCTTTAAGTATGATCAAAATTGAAAAATACTTGCAAAAAAGACGGAATAGTTTTTGCATGCATTTGAGTGATGCTCACCTAAAGCAAGACTATGTGAAAATTTTCTGTCTGAAAGATGAATTTTACTATTTTACACTGACAAAAGTGAGCTTCACTGCACACAAGTTAGTGTATGCTCCCAACATCATGTGGAAAGGATTCTGATGATCATATAAAACAAGACCACGCAAAATATGTTTAATGAAAAAATAAAGTTTACTTAGAAAAATCACCGCCCAAGCACTCCATACAGATGGTTAACCAGCGAAGCTGAAACATGCAGCCCCGGTGTTTATCACTGGGTTAATCTCGACGGTTCATTAAACAATGGCTTGGTAGGCTGCCAGATCCTCAGTACGCAGTTGCTGCTTACGCTTGGCTGCACGAGCCTGTTCTTGTGTCCGGGCTGCAGCATCGGCATGGTGTAGACGAGCTCGTTCCCAGTTCTGCTCGTGGTGTTGCCACTGCAGCGGGTGCTTATAAGCGATACATGTAGCACTTGGACATACATAACCAACTTGCAAGCAATAGGAAAGCATGGAAACAACTCAATCCCTTCTTTATTACTTGCAAGTATGAATTAACTAGCACCGCCTCAAGCCATATGAAGTGTTGCAACATGCTATTAGCCCAATTCTATTTCTTTTTTAGTTAGCAACCATATCCCGTCAAACAATATGCATGTTTATGTTATTGACACGTAAATATGGTAGTTCTGACATTTTAAAACAAAACAATTGTAAATCTTGCTTTAATGTTGTGACAAGTAAGATTTGTAATTAACATGATCTATATGCCTTGACCTAAACAAATACAATGACAAGTGCAACCATATCAAAAATTTGCAACAAAGCCTTCTAAAACTATAAAATAGAAATACTTGATATTTACTGCTACACGCAGGCTGATACATTTTTGCAGATGCTGAACATTTGGGAGAACTCAACATTTGAGCCATAATGACATGGATAAGGTTTCCGCATGTAAGTGTAGGAAAAACATTAAAGCAATGTAACTAGCATTCAAACGCTGCCATTTTGACCTCACCTTCACTTGTCTCTAGCTCCCTTTCTTCCATTAGCCCTCTCAGGAGTATGACGAAGCCATGAATTAGTGGTTGGCTCAACATCATCCTTTGTACTTTGCGGGAAGTGCCTCTTGACAGTAGCTGGAACAAAGCAACAAATTTACGTCAATGAATAGAACACTGCCCATCTAAAGTGCAGTTTGAAAACAACCAAAAGGAAGCTTTTGCCTCTAGTACTGGTTGCAGAAGTGTTGTGCTAATAGTGCTAACCCGCACAGATAGGCACACCAGCAAGAGAACAGACAGGTAGAACAAGCACAGGTGCAGCATACTCTTTATCACTATTGTTGTCACATAAGATGGTATGCATTATGCTGCCTTCTCTGATTTGACTGTTAACCAATTTTGCTACTCTTCTCATTGGTCAAGTTTCTTACAAGTAGTGAAGCACCATGTAAAGCACACATTACACACAAGACTTAACGAGCATTTAACTGCATAAAAGATGACACATACTGAACAAATGCTGACACAGCCGAAGATCAGCAAACTTCCATTTTCCTTTCTTCCCATGCCATGAGTGTTCAGCAGCCAGCTTGTCGGCAAAGAGGTAAATAAGCATACGCTTAACTGCCGCATTTGTGTTCCTACCCCCAAGCTGCACAAGTTCGTTGGCCTGGAAAAACAAAAGGAAGCCAACCAGATTCAATATTCCTACACTGAATCATTTTCACACACCTAACAGTTCTGCACTTTCAATGTACACTTTGCAGAGAAAGTAGATCTACAGGTGTACGTGAAATAAATCAACAAAATAGTCAACACGTGCAGCCAGTGCCATTTTTGACAAGGCAGACAGAATGTTTACACATTCTCATTAACTTCCCTTGGAGAAAATAATGCCATCAAAGAATGCGATCAAGAAACCAAATAACTGAAAAGCCCACAAAAGGATCATTCAAGAAATTTTGCACAATGTGATGTTAGTTGACCGGTGGCATATTTTCTATGAGACTGCGTACACATGAGCGGCATTGCGGCTAACTGATATTTCAGCTCACCAGGACATTAGCATCCTCTGGACCAAGTGATGCTTCAAAGTTCAGAAGGGCATCCACCGTCTCAAATGGCTGCTGCACTAGTACAGCGGGTGCAGAGGTCACCTTGCCTTGAGCCACATAGGCATCCAGATTACTCAAAATTTCCTGTACAGTCAGCCTGACGATGTTTAACAGCCGAAGTACCTGTGATTGAAATTCTGAATAATAAAAAAACAAGTTAATGATTTCAACAGAGCAACCATGATGTGCATGAACAAACATTAAAGCCATGATACTACCCTTCAGACAGATGCTCACAATGCAAGTTTAATGGTATGGCAGACAAAAGAAGCAAATGCCTTTTGTTTATTAACAAAATACTTGAGAGCAACCAGTATACAAAAAAGCATATATTACAGGGGCCCTGAGACACTTTCCTAACTAACCATCGAAAGGCCTCACTTTCAAAGGATGTCATCCCAAAAATCTCACGGTGCAAAAATTCTTTGACTCCTTCAACTATAAGTGGAGTTATCGCATCAATAGCTGGCTGTCTCTCTCTTTTTATGTCCGCTAGCATGCTGGAAGCTACACAGCGCAGAAGCCAAGAGGGCAAAGCCCCATCCAAAAGTTCAGTGTCGCGTTGGCGACAAGGCCCATTGCGGCATGGCATGGCGGCCACAGTAGACTGCGCTGTGGAGCATGCCATTGCCATATCGGAGGCCATGCGCAGCAGACGCAGCTGAAAGCAGCAAACATGAAATTTTTTTTGTCCTGTTAAGATTCACACAGAAATTTGAATCACACAGAAGTGTGACCCCTAAAAAAATACTGTGTAGTTCAGCTTACCATGTGGTGGTAATGTGGCTGGGGCAGGCGAAGCAGTGGGCAAAGGTGGTGCAACTGGCACTGGTAGTACTATTGGCGCTGGTGGTATGGCTGGCAAAGGTGGTACAACTGGCACTGGTAGTATTATTGGCGCTGGTGGTATGGCTGGCAAAGGTAGTGCAACTGGCACTGGTAGTACTATTGGCGCTGGTGGTATGGCTGGCTAAGGTGGTGCAACTGTCACTGGTAGTACTATTGGCGCTGGTGGTATGGCTGGCAAAGGTGGTACAACTGGCACTGGTAGTATTATTGGCGCTGGTGGTATGGCTGGCAAAGGTAGTGCAACTGGCACTGGTAGTACTATTGGTGCTGGTGGTATGGCTGGCAAAGGTGGGGGAGCTGGCACACGTGACGTAACTGGCAGAGGCGAGGCTGCTGGCATTATGAGGCCACTGGCAGAGGTGACACAACAGATGCAGATGAGCAAAGCGATGCAGGGAAGGCAGCTGTTCAAAGACAGGGTGTCAAGAGACACGATGAAATTATACAAGCTTGACAGCAGCTCTGCCAACAGCATTACAGTGCCGCAGTGTCTACAGGTTCAGAGCAACAGCTGAATACAAACTAATAGAAAGCTTTGAGCTGTTATGATATGTGGATGTGCCGCAGACAAAACTGCAGTTCCGAAGAGAGGTGTTTAGGTAATTAATGTTACATATGCAGAAACGTCAGCTACCGTCCAAGCTGTCAAAATCTTTATGAGATCCTGTCTGTCTTTTGTAAGTGCTTTCAGACATTTCTGTACTAATGAAAGACTTAGGAAGACTGTAAAACATCAAGATAAAAGGTTCCTAGCAGCTATCGATGTTCCCAACGAAACTGACAGAAGGGCAATGACTGATTACAAGATGCCCTTGTAGAACTAGGAAAATGTGACCACATTAGAATCCAGGTTGAGCTCTGATCCTACTTTTCGATGTCACTTTGTAAGCAAAAGATTTATGAATTTACAATATGAGCTCGTTTTTATAACTTGTGCCAGGTGTAACTAAATAATTACACCTGGCACGAGTTATAATAATGTGGTATTCATGTTAAAGTAACTTGATTATGTTATTAACAAGAAGAAAGGGAACCTAGGGGCCCAATTTTTATTAATCATAAGAAGCCAACAAACAAAGACACCAAAGACAACATAGGGAAAATTTCTTGTGCTTACTAAATGAATGAAAGAAATGATAAATTAATTGAAATGAAAATGAATGAAAAAACTGGCTGCATCAGGGGAATGATCCCATGTCATTGCATTACGTGTGCGATGCTCTTACCAGTTGAGCTACCGTGGCGCCGTTTGCCCATCCATTTCTGGGCCATTTATTTATTACTGCTAGAACTAACCCTGGGAGAGTTAGCCAGCGCCACCACTCACACACCTTGACAGCGGATGTGGAACATCCTTTCTGCCGCAGGCGTCATGAGTACATGATCTTTTTGTGCAAAGGCCACTGGTCGAAAAACCCACACATGCTACCCGAATTTATTACTTGACATTTCGTGGCTTCATGTTTTCGAGTTGTATACACAGTAGGTACAATTATAACTTTTTTTATGCTATGCACATCTTGCCGTTTTTGTGCTTAAATGTTGCTACAATTATTTCTTGGGAATGCATAATTTTCCAGTGTCATTTGCTGTTCTACCTTACCTTTAGTGGGGCTTTCATTCCTGCCTTAATGCAGCCATTGTAATAGCCACATTGTGTATGTTAGTGTTTTTAACCTTGAATTCCTTTTACTGTCATGTCTTTTTTTTTCCAGACATGACGGCTCTCTCTTATAGGGGGCTGGGACTTGAGATGCTTCACTGTGGGCATCCTACCCAGTATTTTCAGACAGCTTGGGTGGAAAATTCAGCAGTCAAGGCCAGTGGCAGAAAAGGAACATAGATTTATTGGAGACATACATATCTTTAAATATCTTGTTGCGAGGTTTTGTGTATACATGCAGTGAAGTTTGTCTCCAGTGACACTTTTTTGTCCTTTATCAAGTTGTATTTTCACATTTGTATGTTTCATTGTATCGTCACATTTCTAATGTATGAAGGTGAGTCAAATGAACGTGAGCCAACCCAACCCGCGCACTAATGGTTTGGTTCATTATCTGCAAGGCATGCATGTAGCACACAGGCATCTCTCATTTACAGCAGTGGCACACAGGTGTGAGGATAAATGTTCTTTAATGCTGTCATACACTGGGTTGAACATGGTTGCATGACATAACGGACGCTCCAAAAGTTGAACAGCGTGGTGTCGTGAGGGTTTTGACAGCTGACGGTGTTTCCCGAAAAGAAATTAGTCGCCGTATGGCTGCCGTGTACGTTGAACATTGCATTACATTGGCCACTGTGAAGCGTTGGAGCAAACTGTTCAAAGAAGGACGTGAAAGTTGCAAAGACGATTCAAGACCGAGCCAAAGCCATCGTGCAATCACCCCCAACACAATTGCAAAAAGTTAGACAATAACGGAGGATAAATTAGACAATAACGGTGGATAAGCATCGATGAACTGGCAGATCGTGTGAACCTTAGTCACGGTTCGGTTCACGCCATAATTCATCAACATCTTAGTTATCGGCTCTTGTGTGTGCAATGGTTGCTCAAGATTTCAAACGACCGCCAGAAGACGGAGAGGTTCGACGCTGTCTTGACTCATCTGATCCAGTATCGCAGGCGAGGGTAAGCAAAAGACTTGCAAATGACTTCTTGTCTGCAATTGTGGCTGGGGACGAATCATGGTGCCACTACTACGAGACTGAAACACGATGGCAAAGCTTACAGTGGAAACATTCGAATTCACCATCCCAAAGAAAGCAAAGGCATTCATTTCCGCCGGAAACATGATTTTTTTTTCAATTGTCAGGGGCCTTTATTGATCAAATTTGATAAACCTGTAGAGACTATGAATTGTTTCCAATATTTTAAAACGCCGGATCAGCTGCATGTCGCAATCAAGAACAAACGTCATGAAAAATTGACAAATGGGGCCACCTTGCTCCACGACATTGCCCGTCCCCACGTCGCTGATGTGGTTAACACAAAACTGGCCAAGTTCAAGTGGGAAACGCTGCAACATCAGCCATAGATCTTAGACCCGTCGCCTTGCGACTTCCACATTTTGGGGTAATTGAAGAAACAGCTCAAGGGAACCAGATTCGTGTCGGACGATAATGTGAAAGAGTCAGTTACAGACATTTTGAAGCAGCAACCCAAGGAGTTTTATGAGACAGGAATCACACGACTCGTTAGTCAGTGGGACAAATGTCAAAATGGTCATGAAGACTACTTTTAAATAATGTATCTTGTTTGTCATATATTCGCATTGGCTCACTTTCATTTGACTCTCCCTCATATATTTTGCAGAACTCCTGCTTTCTACATGTGCTCTCTGTTGCAACTATAATATCGCTGCATTTACTCACAATACACGACTGCTGACAGCTGCTCCTGCACAATACATTGGAACAAAGGACAGCGTCATTGAGATTTTCCCCCGGCCGCTGCATTTGTACAAAAATGTAAACAAGGTTCTTGAATGACAAAGTTAAAATTTCATTAAAATATTTGTCCTCAACTTGCTCATTTCATAGCCTTTGCATTTTTAATATCAGCGGCATGCACTGCTTTGCTGGTTTCAAACCGATATAGTTCTAAAGTTTGTGTGATATTTTCTTTACTTATTAAATAGACAAAAAACATGGCAGCATTGATATCAGTTATTTCGGGTACAACTTTTAGGACATACGAGTACATGCTTTCATGAAAAAATACATATTTTACTGTGTCTTGACATTGCGTAGTATTCAAGACATTGTTTGCAGCATCTTTGGCAATGGCAATGCAGTTATTATTCATATGTTTGATCCCTCGACAAATTCATAATGAGGAGGCCGAGCTGCAACGTTAGCCCCCCCGAACAAAATTTCTGACTACGCCACTGTCCAAGGACCATCTATGGCGACATCATGCTTTACTGTGGTCATACGAAAATGCGTATACATTATGATATATTCTACTTTAGACATAATAAATTTTGTGAACACCAAGCAGTGTAATTAAGACATCAATTATTGCAGTTGTAATTGGTGTTCAGGGCCACTTGCCAACAAGATGCAAAGTAAAAGAAAGCTATAATAACTGTTAACTTCCAAGCAGCAAATGAACATTGGAGATGCTTTGGGTAAACCTGAATAGGCATTTTAAGTTATAGAGTGAATTATACTGGTCTTCTGGCATTATGCTATGCGTTAACTTTTACATTTTTGGTCCCTCTATTATGGTGCTTGTTATTGTTGTATTTATTTTTATGTCATTGTTCAGTCTTGCGAGGACAGCCACTGAAAAGCGAGGCTTAAAACAAGCAACTATGCATCGTGAGTGTTCATTGAGGTCCTAAAATATTGTAATTTCTTAACTAGCATGAAACTATAGGGTTATAAATATACACTTGACAGCTGTCAAAGGGGAATAGTATCTTTTTGGATAGTGTCATCGCTATGTTTTTTAATATGTAGAAATTATTTCTTAATCTTGTTTATCTTACGCATTCAACTCTTATTTGCTGGTTTTACTCTAAATGAGTGCTTTTTTTTTGCTTTTTTTGACTGGTGCAGATTCTTCAAAAGCCACTGGGCCTGCCACCAGCTGACGTGCCTTGCTTCAGCCTCCTTAGTCCTGTACCTTAGTATTAGGATGCGGGGTCAGTTTTTCTAGACATGCCATTCGTAATATATATATTCTAGTCAGTCACTGCTAAGCATGGCATGTCATTCATTACCTATGTATAAATTTAGTCACAATCAATGCAAGCTAAGCAGATGCATATAATTTGCAATAAAAATTTGGATTTTGCTAATTTTCTTGCTTCTTAAACATTGTTATAAAATGCTGGTTATAAAAAAGGCATTTTGTATTATATTTACAAGATGTCTTTTCAGAGTGCCCTTGTGTGCTGCATGTATCTTTTTTTTGTGTGTTAGAAGTAGCCAAATTTCTAAAGTGCTGTTCACTTGCAAAGTGTTATGCTGTTGCAAGACTATTCATTCGTGGAGAATTTCATTTTGGTGCAGAAGTGACATGGCTGCCATATGTACATGTTTGTGTTTCATACACAGGCTCTCAATGTTATACCTTCACAGATTTTATTCCAAACTGTGGAATCTATGCAGGCGCTTTCAATATAATGTATGCCTTTGCAAAAGTATGCATTTAGCCCATAATACTGAATGTTTTTCAGATTAGCAGCTTCTCGCGTTTTAATTTTGAAGTTAGAACCAGTCGTATTGAATAGATTTACATTTACTAGAAATCCAGGATCATGACACTGGTTCCAAGAAAAGCATGACAGTATCAGTGATATGCGTTAGTGCATGATTAACATAGTTAACCTCTTTTTCTTACAGTGCAAATCGCATACTGGGTGTTTCAGCTAACACTTTCACAAATGTTTAAAAATTGCCTGTGGCAAATAGCACAATTCACTTAGCTGGTCTATTCGAAGGGTTTTTTTCAAGTGGATATGCCTTGCAGTCTCACCTGTCAGAATTTCTAAATTACAGAAGTGCCATAAAGCAATTAGTTTAAAACTTAAGTGAATTTTTGTCAATTAGTCAATTCTGCATTTCAATTTCTTCTGCAAGTAATGCTCACCTCTTCAAGTAGACCAGCTCATGGATTAGAATTCTGCTATCTGACCCAGGAAATTAAAAAAAAAGTTTGAATGTTTTCACTGAAACAACCTGTATTTTCTCCGGCAAGATAAATAAGCCTTCATACGCGAGTTCTACACATAGTCTAACGAACAGCTTGCCAAGACTTCCCCAAGACGAATACAGAGGGAGCATTAGCTTGGCTTCAGGAGTGCTTGCGGAGTTCTAGGGCTATTGCTCAGCTTGTACCAACCGGATTGTAGACAACCTTCTGGCTTGAACAAGCCCAAATATAGATGTCTTCTAGATGGGTTTGTGCTACCTGGGTGTTGACTTGACCTGACTGGTTTTTTGCCTTGTGAGTGTTGGAAAGACAGCAGCTTGCCAGATGTCCTACCTTGCCGCACTTGTGGCACTTGGTGTTGATTTGCTTGAAATCCGGTGGCTTGTGGTCGTGTCCTCTATAGCCAGAATCACGATTGGCCATGCGGCGGATTCCATAGTTGGAATACATCTCCCACACAGCGTGTGGACACCCGAGCGGCGCGGACACTTGAGTGCAGCGGAAACGCAGTCGCGCTGGTGGTGTGGCACCATCTTACCATACACAGCACAAGGCAAAATAATTTCGCTCTAGAGGGATTACAACTACAATGAAAGGACACCTTGGGCACAGATAAGGCGGGTCGTGTAGCCATGCACCAAGTGACAGTCGTGCCTTTACCGTATAATTTCAAGTAAAAGTCCGCACCTGTGTATGGATCGCACCCCCAACTTGACAGCCCAAAATTTGTATAAAAAATTTCCAACCAAGAAGCCTCCATGGCAGCACAGCCATGATTAGTTTTCACAGCCAACTCGGCCAGCTCTTTCAGCTCATCTGGATCAGCTGCCGGGAGTCCGCAATGAAGTGGAAGCATTTGATTGTGTATGATGCTGTATTTAAGCTCAAGGTTGTCGTGTACCCGGAGTAGCATGGCAAGTGAGTAGCTGGCCACAACTTTGGCATTTACAATTGCGTTTGTCGGTGGCTGAAGCACAAAGAGAAGCTTGCTGCAACGAAAGAAATCGTGGGAAAGCATGCAAGTTCACAGAGCTTGAAGTCAGAATTACCGAAGGCTCGATCTTGTGTAACGGCTATACCTTGTTAAAATCGTTGTGAAAAAAGAAGTTCAGCCCTTACACGAGTCGATATGGTATACACTTAAGGTTCAGTTCACCTTTTGCAGTATCCTAATGATTACAAGTCGATCAACACATCACAAGGAGCCACTAGAGTGCTGGATTCAAGTCTTGCTGTGACCACTTCATTTGTTTACAATGACGCCAAATGCTTTTGCGGTGTGCTTGAGATGTAAAGTATGAGTATGTGCATGCGGCAACAACATTCAAATGATTGTGGTGAACAGAGGGTGTGATGATCAGACTCTACCCCTTGCAGATGTGAAAAGATGGCACGCACCCTCCCCAACTTCAAGGAAGTAGGCTTCCTTGAAGAATCGTCACACCATTGTCCTCATGCTGTTGTCATGCCACAGTCTTCACTGCATTGTCATCATGCAGTCGTCATCATGCCGTCGTTGGGCTGCCATTGCGCTTGTCCCTTTGTAATGGTTGTAACTTCAACATTCCACTCCTGTCATGTCGTCGTTGTCATCATGCTGCCGTTTCACCATCGTCATCACTTCAAGATTGTTGTGCTGTTGTTCTCATACCACCTTCACCAATCTATCAACATCATTCCTTGTTTGTCATTCTATCGTAATCATGCTGTCATCATTAAATTGAGATAATGCTACCATTGTCATGCCATTGTCCTAATTGCATCATCGTCACACAGACAATATCATGCATCCGTTATCTACTATTGTTGTATTGTCATCGTTATGCCATCATAATTATTAAAGAATCGACATCTCATTCGTTTGATCCCGTCTTCGTTGTATGGCTTTGTCGTTCCATCGATATCATTCCTTCATCATTTCATCTCACTGTGGCGGCACCATACAATTGGCATGCGTCTATACTCATGGCCGATCTTTTCAAGAAAGTACCATAGCAAAGTGGGATGATATCAAAGTATGTGGCATATAGCTGAAGCAAGGAAAATCTCAGAATTACTGCTACACGTGTTGAATAGATGTGACTTCAGGGATTTTTGTATATCGCTACATTGCTCGATTGCTTTCCATATCATCGACAGTCATCGTGAGACTAGTTTTGCCGTAATTTTTTACACTCTGAAAAAAAAAAAAACTAAAATATCTACGATCTATTCAAATGTTTACAATAACCATCCTATAAAGGAATCTAGTGACACAAAATTTCTTGATGTTCTTATTGACAGACATTTAAAACTAGCCATCAAATGCACTCTGTAGTTCATAAGGCTTCATTTGGTTTGCATGAGCTATCAAACTTACAGGTGCTTCAAATTTGAACAGCCTTGATAATAACCAAATGCTACTAAGAACATTGCATAGATTCCTGAAAAACATTGAAGCAATCACTTAACAGTGTGTAACAATATGTATGCATCTATCAACATACCCTTATGTTTTTCCTTAAAAATACTATTTATGTTGTAAAAAGAAAATTGTTGCAAGTTATCTTGTGTGTATAAATTTCACTGCGACTGTACCTCCCTGTTTTGCTACTCTTGTCTTGCGCAATTATGCTATAGAAATATCAGCTACCATAAATACGTTTTTCCTTAATAATTGCTAGGGACCCAACTAATTGGTTGGGGCCCAGAAGTGTTTACTGACTTGTGTTAAATGAATTTTCAAGCTTCATATAACTTTTGTCACACACCGAATGGGCCAGCTAATTTGGCAAACATTACAAGCTTTAGGGCAGCTATGCTTTGTGTTAGTGTTGTTATGAAAGGATAGAAGTATTTCTTGCATTGCACCACAAACATGTTTTCCTGTCGAGTTGGCAGCTTTTGGCTCTGGGAGAGTAAACCAGACCTCTCAGGTTTGTACTCATTTTCTCAGCGATCCAAAGTTGCATTGAGTCAGTATCGAGTCGTGGCGTGGGCAGAGTGCACAATGGCTAACTTTAAACTTCTTTTCTGGTTGTATCTGTTGCATGATTGTTTTGATTAGTTGCTATGCTTCATCTTCTGTTGCAAAATACCCAATAAAGAAACTGAATCTGTACCACACAGTCTGGTCAATTTTCTAACCTGGCAAGGGCTTTGTTCCTCACCCATCTTGAATTTCCAATCTTAGCATAGTCTAATGTTATAAGCATGCAGTCAGTTATCCAATGGCAGACTTTAAATATTTGAATCTGATAGTACTGTATCAATTTCTAATCTATTCAATACTGCACCAAAAGGGCATTTGTAGCATTGTGTCCCTCTATTGTTTTCAAATGATGTGCACTTCAGATGCTGCTCATCGCAACCATGGATGAAGGAAAAAAATCTGGTAGGGAGCACATCAGGCAGTTAGCCTCAGCAAGCCAACCTTCTCCGATATTGACCTTCTTCTTTGGGGTTCATATGCACCTTGCGTATTGGGAAGTAGGCCCTCCTTAGTTGCCTGACCTTTCAAGGCATTGTATAGTTTGCGGCAGCTCTTAGTGACGCTCACGTTACTATCAACCCTTGCTGCATACTTTCCGCTCTACTCTCCACTGTACTCTGTGTGCGCTTGGCAGCTAGGCATTACCATTTACTTAGTTAGGGCTTATTTCCCATGAGCCTTTCCTTTACATTTCCTATGACTAGGCATCAAGATTGTCACGTGATACTACCGCCTAGTCTTTTTACTTCCTCCGTGATCATAACTACCAGCAGCAGCATCGCTGTGCGAAAGAGCTAGCAATGGCCTTACAGTGGCTGCATTTTGTAGTGGTTGCAAACTGCATTAACTTTATCTTAATCATTGCAGCTCACAGTGTCAGTGGTGTAAGCTGTGTAACAGATTGGTTTAAGAAATCATAGCATGTACCCAGCAACAAGCATATCCTGTTTTAGAATCTTTAAACCAGCCAGTGCACAAACAGATTAGGAGAAGCCACCAGTACTGCACATGACATATAACATTGAATAATATCTGCACCAATCTGCAAGAATTCAAGTGTTAAGATGGAAAAAATTTATGTAAGAAGTTGCACTAACATTGCACATAAATGTGAGTGCAACATGCCAAAAGATGTTCATATTGCAAGCACTTCTGCCTGCTTGAATACTGAACTGAAAAGGGCTCAAACACTGTCAACTACTCGTCCATATGATCTTGCATCACAAGCATACACCAAGTTGCAAAGGCTTGGAATGGTGGCATACTAGGAGCCTTTGGTTAACTATTCATTAAACAGAATGCAGCATAATGCAACTTGGCAAGGACAGCACTCAAAAATGCTTGAAACTTTAGCCCACTTTCCAGTTCTAGAAAACTACCTAGAATGCTGCCACAGAGTGCATCATGTTTCCAGTCTGCTGCAAAGACTAGCAGCCACCTTACATGCACTCCGTTTGGAGATATGCGTGATCGTGCACTTGTTTTGACTGTAGGCTGTTTAGAGGGCCTGCTGTTGCATCCACAGCATTACAGACCTCAGGAGAGTGATGAGTAGTGTGACTCAATCTGTAGAGTTTGAGAGCACTGGTGATGCAATAGGGAGGTTGCATGTGATGTCACAGATACTGCGTCTTCTTAGGAGCCATTGGGGATAACAGATTGGATTAAACTTTTCACTATGCTAGTGATATTATTCTAACATGTTGGTCACAATGTCAGTGCAAGATTTGGTGCAAGTAGTGCACAAAAAAAGGGGGCAAAAATGACAGACTAGGACACACTTAGCACTACGTTGGATGAGTTGGTACTGTACAATTTGATGTAGGTAAATAACGAAAGAGAGAGATGAGAACACGGATAGCGCTCTGTACATACCGGTATGCATGTTCCTGTCTCTTTCTTTCATCCTCGACTTGTCCAGAACATGACATCATTGCAAGCCCCTTACAGGAGGTGCACCAGATTGCTTGGAATAAGCTTTTGGCAAAATCAATAGTGCCTTCGGCATGTGAACATGTGCATGGTGATAAAAAAAACGGTAGAGAAAAGATCATGTAGTATGTGTGCCACATGTCCACTTAAAATAGTCATTCAAAGCTATCACAATGGAAGCAGTCATGCTTATCCTTGAGATAGAGACCAAGTGCTCATAGAGAGCCTGAGTCACTTGTCCTGGGAGCAACTCAATGACAACTGCTACTCGCAACTGCTGTGAAAATAAGCTTTGGCAGCTGAAAGACAGACCACCGAGATTTGCAGCGTGGGTATTTTCTAACTACCGGCCTTGGAGTTTTAAGCATGCCTCTTTTTTGCTGACTTAACTCTACAATGTTTGTCTCTATACCTTGCCTTGAATCTTAGCTGGCATTATAAGTTGACAAAAAATTGCATGGGTTTCGACAATATCAGTACAACAGTTCGGCTGACAATGAAACTGTGTGAGGACCCCTTGAAAGCTCCTATACAAGATAGAAGTAACTTGTAAAGTAATAATGCCCTAGAAATTGGTGGATGAGCCAACATTGGTTTTTCACCATATGTACCGGCTAGTTCCATATTTCACAATGACACAAAGTCGTGATATCCAGCTTTGTGGACAGAAACTGTTTTTACTTTAAAAACGTATGGTCGTATGAGACATGGAAGCTGGATACATCGCGCAGAAGTACACATAATGTAAATGACGAATGCAGCTACAGATTGTGCATTTTCTGCCGTGGACAACACACACAGTCCGCCCAGTCACACCGGTGCAGGTTCCAGAAAACGAAACGTGTCCACAACAATCTTCCACACCGTGCCTTGAGCCGTCAGCACAAAGGATTCCGTGTAGGGTACCCAGCGCTTGCCTGAAAACTTGATCTGGCCGGCAGTTACAACATGTATCGTTGTCTGGCCTTGGACGAATTCACCACGAAAGGGCTGTGCATCAGCGCAAATGAGATCAGTCTCGCACGACGGAAGCGATTCGTAGAACTTGCTGATAGCTTCCTTGGTGCTGTGCGGGTTGCCATTCCATACCAAGTTTGCGGTGTCAAGGAAGAGGTTGCCGAGCAGGTGTCGCCGTTTCTCAAGGGTCTCGTAAAAGAGCCTAGCGAAATCTTCTCCGGCTTTAGCCGCCTCGTCGTCTTGCTGCTGGTGAAAGCGTGCATCTGAGCTTTTCATTGCTGCCATAACGGTAAATGAATGATGCTACGCGCGCACGACTCTCGCAGCTTCAACTGTATCGACAAACAACGCACAGAACACCGACAGGTTCCTCGCCGTCCCACCTGCTGCATGCATTGGGTATGCACAGTGCACAGCATGAACGCGCATGGGGCATGCTATGGAGACCCCATCGCCCATCGGGTCCCACGTCTCGGAGGCGATTCCGGTAGCGACTGCAGCGCCGTCGAACGAAGAATCGGCGGTGCAAGAACGGGAAAAAACAAAGGAAGTTGATTTCCTTCCTCTATAGAGTTTGCACCCTTTGGAGTGTATATTTTCCACACAACTATAATCGTCATCTGTTTCGCCTGTATTTCCTTTCTTGAAAAATCCGCGCCCGCTACTTTCCTGTCGGGAATGCTATGTCATGAATGCGGACAAGAAAGATGACGATTGTTTTTGTGGGGCAAAAGGGTGTCATCATCATCATCATCAGCCTAGTTACGCCCACTGCAGGGCAAAGGCCTCTCCCATACTTCTCCAGCTACCCCGGTCATGTACTAATTGTGGCCATGTTGTCCCTGCAAACGTCTTAATGTCATCCGCCCACCTAACTTTCTGCCGCCCCCTACTACGCTTCCCTTCCCTTGGAATCCAGTCCGTAACCCTTAATGACCATCGGTTATCTTCCCTCCTCATTACATGTCCGGCCCATGCCCATTTCTTTTTCTTGATTTCAACTAAGATGTCATTTACCCGCGTTTGTTCCCTCACCCAATCTGCTCTTTTCTTATCCCTTAACGTTACACCTATCATTCTTCTTTCCATAGCTCGTTGCGTCGTCCTCAATTTCAGCAGAACCCTTTTCGTAAGCCTCCAGGTTTCTGCCCCGTACGTGAGTACTGGTAAGACACAGCTGTTATACACTTTCCTCTTGAGGGATAGCGGCAACCTGCTGTTCATGATTTGAGAATGCCTGCCAAACGCACCCCAGCCCATTCTTATTCTTCTGGTTATTTCAGTCTCATGATCCGGGTCCGTGGTCACTACCTGCCCTAAGTAGATGTATTCCCTTACCACTTCCAGTGCCTCGCTACCTATCGTAAACTGCTGTTCTCTTCCGAGACTGTTAAACATTACTTTAGTTTTCTGTAGATTAATTTTCAGACCCACCCTTCTGCTTTGCCTCTCCAGGTCAGTGAGCATGCATTGCAATTGGTCTCCTGAGTTACTAAGCAAGGCAATATCATCAGCGAAACGCAAGTTGCTAAGGTATTCTCCATCAACTTTTATCCCCAATTCTTCCCACTCCAGGTCTCTGAATACCTCCTGTAAACATGCTGTGAATAGCATTGGAGATATCGTATCTCCCTGTCTGACGCCTTTCTTTAATGGGATTTTGTTGCTTTCTTTGTGGAGGATTACGGTGGCTGTGGAACCGCTATAGATATCTTCCAGTATCTTTACATATGGCTCATCTACACTCTGATTCCGTAGTGCCTTCATGACTGCTGAGGTTTCGACTGAATCAAATGCTTTATCGTAATCAATGAAGGCTATATATAAGGGTTGGTTATATTCCGCACATTTCTCTATCACCTGATTGATAGTGTGAATATGGTCTATTGTTGAGTAGCCTTTACGGAATCCTGCCTGGTCCTTTGGGTGTAATTTTGCTTAAAGGGGCCCTGAACCACATTTTATTGAGGTGGAGAAAGACATTTGAAGTGAAGGTAGGCTATTTCAGAACCACTTTGCCGCAAAAAGTACTTCAATGCGTTCAACAGAAGCGGAGTTATCGGCAATCAAACACGGCCTCAGCTGTGCTCCCCTTCCTCCTCCAATGCCTTGCACTGCGAAGGCTACGACGGAGACGTCACCAAGGCGCGCAGTTCAAATTTACGATTTGGTGCCTATGCCGCGCTAAAGGCGCCAATACACACACAAAAAAAAAAAAAACGTAAGCCAAACGCGGCTGTCCTCAGAGAGCCGCAGTGTGAAGGTATCAATTTAATATTCTGCGTTTTTATTTTTAAAGCGGAATTTCCAACTGGACTTGCTGGCATAGAAAACTGCCGTCCACGCCAGCCGCGCAGACCTTAAAAGAACGTCTTGTTGGGCTAGCTGGTGACTGTTCACCTTGGTTAAAGGCACGAAACATACGCAGGCACGAGTCCCGCCGTCTTTCGCTGTGTCTGTGTGTGAGTTTCGTGCCTTTAACCAAAGCGCAAAGACCGTTTGGCTGCCAGCTGAAACCCGGATTTGTTTAACAAACCGCGTGCCACCACGGGACAAAAGAATAATTGTCATTACACACCATACTTTCAAATCTTGTTTTCGAATCAGTCATCAGTTAGCCCGTTTACGGGCTGAATGCTGCAACGCTGAGTAGAAGGCAATGATCGTAACAGTCAAATAACCACTCTGCGGTTGAAACGAGGCCGTGTGTAAGTGATGTTCTACCAATGTTGAATGGTTGTTTCGGGGTCACGGAAACTGCAGTGAATGTGGCAGCTTTTAATTTGTGTCTGTGTTACCTGTCTGTCTTACCTGTTTGTGTCTGTGTTACCTGTGCTGAGATTTGCGGATTTTTTAACGTCGCATATTTCAACTAATATCACATCCGCGGCCTTTTTTGTGATTTCGTAGCATCGGGTGTGATGGATCCGTCGTAGAGGGCATCGGAAATTTCGACCACCTGAGGTTTTATTAACATGCACCGATACCGAACTAGTACACGGCACCATGCGTTTAACCTATATAGAAACTCGGCCGCAGCGGCTATGTGGCTCCCACGTCCTCAGGATCAGCAGTCGAGCGCGATAACTACGGAGCCTATACATCCGGGCCGCTTTTATTGCTTCATTGTAGCTCTAAACGTAATTTATATTTGTTCTGTGGGGTATTACACACTAATACTACGAAATGAACCATTTCTGGCGCATTTTTATGTTTAGCTTGAGTATATAGCATGCGCTTTCATTGAACGTTTTATTTTATTTTGTGGCTGTATTCTGTTTAGCAGTGCTTCCATAGTTATTCTTAATTTTGTTTTGAATTCCTTTACCTTATTGTAAATATGCAGATGAGGGTAAACAAAATATTGAATGCATACCGGATTATTTGGTGCTTTACATGTGGCTTATATAGCACTAAATCACGACTCTCACGTAGTAATTTACTATAAAGCCCTGTTTAGCATATTTTCTGCACGAATATATTGTCAACTGGTAATTGCTATAAACCGGTCATCGATGCTGCTAAAATAAAGTGGCCATACGGCTTCTCAACACTGAGAAAAAGTGCATTCAATAGATAGCAATTTCCGATGTGATAGCTTGTTTATTTGGTCGGGAACATTAAGGATTTCAAAAACAACAAGCGCTACAACTCACTGCAAATTAACTGCAGCGCATGTCTTGCTTCCATGCCCACTAATTCTCGCAGCTTCAAGCTGGCGCAGCTGAATGCGTAGCCTTACTCTTGCATAACTTGATATCAGCATGTGTTCCAGAGAATCCTTGTGTCGCTGGCATGCCTCCAGACTGCACTGAGCCCTCTTGATCAAAATATTCTGTCACAGCCTTTAGAGGAGACTTCAGGGTGAACAGGTTGTCAGTCCAGGACGTGATTCCTTTAAAGTGCTCTTCGCAGGATGTGAGCCAGCTCATAACTTCACCGCTCGGATAACACAAGTTCTTACCATCATGAACATACTCTTTTAGTGCAGTTAAATATGCATGCTGCTCGTCCAGCCCAGCACAAGAAAGCCACCAATATGGTGCAAAATGCTGCACTGAAGTCAGTGCTTCTTCCAGTCATTCCGTGAGTGGTTCGTGCACTGGGGCACGCAACACCCGGGCATTTCGAACCAGAAAACGACGTGCACGTGTCTCTCTCGACCGACCGTAACGAAATGTGAGTGCAATGGCGGCCGGCGGTCGGAAGGCGGCACTGACCTCTTCACAGAATGACCGGAATGACTCCACCCTCCGAGAGGGCGCGCGCATCGAGGCACCCTAGAGCCACTGGACTCGTGGCGGCACCTCGCGGCGGCCGCGGTGTAGCCGAGCGCAGCGACCAATAGCAGCCGAGTATTGGAGTGTGCTTTATGACGAAATAAAGCGCACAGAAAAGAGCGAGGATCATGGGGTTTTCGAAACGAGAGCGTTTGAGAAAAAGGTGACTTCGCGCTCCGCTTGCGAGCTCCACGGACCGCGTACAACACAAGAGTTGCGTACGACAGCAGAACTTCGCTGAGATGTTCACAACAGCGTATGCTACCCGCGGACTATGTTATTTCACCAAGCCCGAGGGCCCCTTTAAGAGTGCTAAGAATACGGTTGAGTGGGACGAGCATAGGTGACGAGTGTTATTGTATGAAACCATATATGACCATATGAAACTTTATGGCTGGGGCGGCGCATGCTTTGCGGTGAGGCACGAGACGACGAAAAATGCTATGGCGGCGCTGCGATCGAACTGGATAGGGCCGCATCAAGGTCGCGCCAGTCGCGCCGTTGAAAACTGCTGGCGACATTTAGCTCGGCGGGGTCGTTCGTACTGCTTTGCGCGCTGCTGTTTGCGATCAGACCGCCCAAATCGTGTTTATAATTAGGTATGAGATGTATTTATGCCTTAGGAATAGATAGAATAGCCTTTCTTTATCTTCTTTATTTCATTTTATTGATTTTTAATGCTGCTCGGTGACTTCGCGCGCATTGCGGCCGCAGTGTCGGCTTTCATTCTACTATGTTATTGTACGGTTCCCTTTGGAGAACAAATATTTTTCTTGTTCTTCAAGCAGTATGTATCCCTCGTGTGTATTTTTTGCGCATATAGTTTTTCATCAGTAGGTCTTGCGAAGCGCAGCCGGAGAAAAACCTATGTAAACGTCCTGCTTGCCGCTTCGAACAAATAAAACATATCGGCGCCCTGTACTCAGTTTTACGGGAAGTATTATGATAGAAAAAGAACTTAAAAAGACCTGCAGTGCAACATGCCCTTCATGTTTCCGTCTTCCTCGCGTAACAGAAAGCGGGGTAATTTGCACGTTTTTTTAATTTTTATTGCGGACGGCACTCGGCAGCCGAAAACAGTTTTAGGTAGCGATTATATGCTAATTTTTGGCCCGGAAGCCGTG